>NC_142509.1:10135909-10451818 GCF_057876585.1 Rhinolophus sinicus | reverse complement strand
GACCCTGAAACAAAGCATCAAAGTCCACAGTGGAAGTCAGCCAATTCTCCATGACCAAAAAAGTTCCGTCAATCCAAACCAAGAGTCAAAATGATGTTGCTAACCTTTTTTGATATCAGAGGGGTTATTCATTATGAATTTGTACCAACTGGACAAACAGTTAACCAATTTTACTATTTGGAAGCGTTGAAAAGGCTGTGTGAAAAAGTTAAGACAACCTAAACTTTTCGCCAACAATTCATGGCTCTTGCATCACAACCAGTGCACCAGCTCACAAGGCACTGTCTGTGAGGGAGTTTTTAGCCAGTAAACAAATAACTGTATTGGAACACCCTTCTTACTCACCTGATCGGCCCCCAATGACTTCTTTGTTTACTTGAAGATAAAGAAAATATTGAAAGGAGACATTTTGATGACATTCAGGACATCAAGGGTAATACAATGACAACTCTGATGACCATTCCAGAAAAAGAGTTCCAAAATTGCTTTGAAGGGCGAACTAGATGCATTGCTTCCCAAGGGGAGTACTTCGAAGGTGACTGTAGTGATATTCAGCAATGAGGTATGTAGCACTTTTTCTAGGATGAGTTTGCAAGCTTAATTGTCAGACCTCGTGGTCACCATGCTGTACATTACATCCCCAGAACTTGTCTTATAACTGGAAGTTTGTACCTTTTGACAACCTTCACCCATTTTCCCCACTCTTACCTCCTGCTTCTGGCAATCTCCGATCTGCTCTTGGCTTCTATTAGTTTGGTTATTTCAGATTCCACATGTAAATGAGATCGTAAGTATTTGTTTTTCTCTGTGTGACTTATTTCACTTAGCATCATGTTCTCAAGGTCCATCCATGTTGATGCAAATGGTAGGATTTCCTTGTTTTTAATGGCTGAATAATATTCCATTGTATGGATATATACAATGCTTTCTTTATTCATCTGTCAAGTTACATTATTTAGTGAAAAAAAGCAAGGCTAGTATTAGAGTGTATAGTATGTTATCTCTTGCACAACAAAATGAAAATATAGTTTTATTTGATTTGCATAAACAAAGTCTAGAGGAATAAATAAGAAACTAACAAAAATGGTCATGAGGAGGTTGCTGTGCAGGTTGTAGGAACTGGATAGAGAGGGAATGGGGTGAGAAGAAAACTTGCATTATCTTTTTACACTAAAATAAATGTTGAATTATGTCAACATACTACATTTTTACAAAATTAAATGAAAAGAAATAAAGTAAATCTTCATTAGGGAGCACTTGATTAACTAACTAGACATTTAATAAATAGATGTTGAGTACCTACCATGTGTCAGGCACTGTTCGAGGAACTACGCTCAGATGATAGCACCAGATCATATTAAGTCGTGATCTAAAACTAAAGAGTTGTCTTCAGTCTCATAAATCACTCTTCAAATGCCACATCTTCTATTATGCCCATCCAACAGTTTTCTCTTGTCTCATCTAGGCTCATATTCATGACCTAAACATGGTGAAAATATCCCCCAGGCAATTCAGGTCTCATAACAATTCAACATTTGTGTTCTTCTCTGTATATGTTCTCTATCTATATTTCTACATCTTTGTTGGCTTCTTTTTTGAGTGTGTTGTTTAATGTACTTGGTAGAGTATGATATTTTAAAAGTTCAGTAGTTACTTTTATGGATAGTTAACAAATAGACAAAAATTCCAGTGAGTTTACATTCTAGTTATGGTCAGGGAAAGGCTTTCTGAGCACAGACATGACAGATATGATGGAGTGTGCCTTGTCAATATCTAGGATTATGCCTGTAGGTTCATAGTTGCAATTATTTCTACTGCCCTCAAGGAGATTGCAAAACATCACACACACACACACACACACACACACACGTGCTAGTATGTGCACACATGCACATTTACACTTATTTATGAATATAATGCTGCTGCCAAACTACCTAAAGGCTGTGTCTTCCTGATGGCATATCTGATGATAGGTTTGAACGGAGCAAACCATTTATTACCTCTTGTTCTGGACCCCACTGACTAAGGATACAGTAGACATTTGCTAGGCATCTGGCTCAGATTGATGGGTAAATCTCTGTACATGGGTGCTTTATTCTTATTCAAAATGAAATTAAATGGCCCATAAAATTTAAAGCCCTAACCTTTTAATGTTCTACCAACCAGAGTAAACAACAGACTCAAAAAGAAAGACAGCAAAGATGTGAAAACATATAGAGAACATACACAGAAAAGAACACAACATTAAATTATTGCTAGACCTTAACAGCCATGGAGGATATTTTTACCACGTTGAGGTCATGGATATGAGACTAGATTGGATGAGAGAAAACTGTTGGGTGGGAATAATGTTGGGTGGCATTTGAAGAGTGGTTTGTGTGTGTTAAGATATTTGCAAATTCTTTAGCTTTAGAACACAACTTACATGATCTGGTGCCTGTTTCCAGGGCTCCTACAGCATCTGTGCTCTCTTTGATCAAAGCTACTACTGCATTTTTTCCTTTTTTTGTAATTGTTTACTAGGTGGTGAGCTCCTTAGAGAGAAGTACATATTTCCTGCACATCCTCACCCCCCCCCCAGCACAGCCCTCACATTTAGAAGGCTCTTAATAAGTGTTTGTTGAAAGACTGGTGGAGACATGCCCTAGGAAGCAAGAAACTGGATGACATTGTCAATATCTCTTTGGCTGGGTGATTTAGAGTCCGAAAGGCATGCTTTGTGTTCCAGTTTGGTGGGCTGATGGACAGCTGGGTGTTTTTGGTAACTGCTAAGATGTCCTCTTCCCAGTTAGCCTGCACTCTGCATACACAAGGCAGCTGGCTTAGCACAGCCGACTGTGACAGTTCTTAACTCCCTGCCAGCCGGTTAGTCTCTCCCATCAATCTGTCCCTATCTGTCTCAAACCCTGCAATCTGACAGTAATCCAATCCCCTTCCTTAGGTTTCTCTGATTGCGCTCCCAGTGTTCTCCTCACCTCTGTCTGTTGCTGTCTGAGCTGCTCAGACTTGGGCAGCCATGTGGGACTAACGAAAAGTGAGTTCATCTACCGAGCATGTGCGCAGGCAGCCAAGTCCTCCAGGTTTGAATAAAATGACCCAATCTATTTGGTATTTACTGGGCAGTCACACAGGGACATGTCCATTCTGGGATGTCCCTCAGCAGGGCAGATGCTGCCTCAGCCAGATTTGCCAAAGGTCCTTGAATGGTGTTCCATGGTGGGAGTCATGGGAGGTCAAAGTCCACTTTCCACCCTTCCGCAATTCTACTAACCACCAGTTTTGCCTTAATAATGAATTCGAATAGGAATTTCTATTCCCAGTTCCATTTAGAGTCTTCTCAAATTGAAATCCCTCACCTGGTCTATAGCCACAAATTGCGTCTTTCAAAGACAATGGATTATTTTGTTTCGGGGCGGTAAAGAATTGGCACTGGCTAATGAGTTATATTCCAATGCACAATGCCCTCTGATTGTGTATTATATATTAGCACTCTGGACTTGAAAGAGACAATTGTGTAATGTTTGCCTATTAATTGAGAATAATCATCTCAGCTGCACAGTATTGCATACCAGCCAAGCTTGTCATTCTCATATCCAACAGTTTTTAATTGTTGTGTTGCCCTTTAATGGCAACCTTTCTCAGAGTTTGGAGAACAAAAACAGAGACCTACCTAAATATCAGCTCCTTCCCACCCTGTGAGAAAGGAATCCATTTAGATGGAAAGGATTTGAGTTTTCTAATCCCCAGAGAGTGATCATGCCTTAGCAATTTCCACTATCCATCAAATCTAAATGCTAAGGCCATGGGATTGCTTCTTCCTAATAAAGTTAGGAAATATATCAGACAAGAAAAGGGCTTGCATGATTACACAGTTAGCTGGAGACTAAAATAGAAGAAATGCCTTAAAAATCGTTGTTAGGACCCTTTTGAATGCAAGTAACAGAAAGTCTAACTCAAAATGTCTTAAGTAAAAAATGTGATTGTCTCACTTAACTGGAAAGTCCCAGGATGGAATTGCTTCAGCATGTCTAGATTCTGCGGCTCAAAAATATCTTCAAGATTGGGTCTCTTGCTCTCCATATCTCAGTTCTTCTTTCCTCTGTTCTGCATTCTCAGGTGGGTCCTCCCTTCCTCTGGCAAGATTGCAGCTCAGCTCCAAGCTCACAGCTCTAGTGAAAGTCCTAGTGAAAGACTGAATTTCATTTGATCAACTTGGGTCATGGTCCTTGTTCTAAACCAATCATGATGGCCAGGGGGAATAGAGTATGCTGATTGCCCACGCTTTGATCACCTTCATTCCTAGTGGTGAAAGGCAGTGTCAAATCCATCAACCTGAACCACATGAATGAGCAATAGAAGGTGGTGGTGATTCTCCAAGAAAAAACGGGCACTGTTATCAGTAAAATGGGACTGGATGCTGAACAAACAAGAAAAACTGAGGTACTATACCTTCATCTCAATTTCTGGAATGAATGTCTTTGTAGGTTGGTAATTTAAGCCTCGTCTTCTCCCAGAACCCTGTCTATAATAAAGGTGACCATTAACTGATTGCCAGATGTGTGTGAAGTGTTTTACATATATCCTCTCACTAAGCCTTACGGCTACCCTAGCAGGGAGGTATATTAACCCCATTTTCTAAATAAGGGAATGGAAGCACAGGGAGATTAAATAATGTGCTCTAAGCTATTAAAGAGTAGGTCATTATTCAACCTTGGCTTAACTCCAAAGCTCATGCTTATTCTCCTTTTGTGTGTTTCCCAAACTTGTCCATTTATACGACTTTCTGGAGTGTTTATTAAAAATACATGTTCTGGGACACCTTCCCCTCACCCTTATTCAATTATGATTCAGTAAGTCTGGGCTAAAGTCTGGGAATCTCTTGTTAACAAGTGTCTTCAGTGATTCTTATGATCAGACTAATTTGACAATGCACAATATCATGCTGCCTCCCACAGGTTAAAAAAAAACTGCAAATTGCCACTGCCCAATGCTAGCCCCTCTTCCTATGGTCTCCCTTTCCCCACAGAGAGTCTGAGGGAATTTCTCTAGGTGCTGGTCATGCTCAGTCCACTCTCTAGTGGTCTAAGGAGGCTATATTTTCCCATTTTTTTTCAATTTCTATTTATTTTTTTCTTAAAAAATATAGTTTTACTAAAATTCGATATTCAAATTGATACCAGCATTCTCTCCCAACTGTGAGCCCAGAGCCATCTATGGTACCTTAGGTGTCCTAAGAGGAGCGAGAGTGTCCCACAATACAGAGGGATAATGGTGCCCCATCCTTTGCTAGCTTCCAGGCAACTGAGTCCTCATCTGTACCTGAGTGGAATTACAGATTATTTTGTCCAGTCTCCTATCTCCCAAAGTCACCAGGTTCAGGTGGTTTTAGAGACAACTTTTACAAAGTCATCAACAAACATACAATCCTTATACCTCTTTCAGATAATAAAAAGGGGGAAAGCTACCCATATCCTTTTATAAAGTCAGATAACTTTGATACCAAAGCTGGCAAGGACAAAACAAGATTATGAATTACAAGAATGTAGATGCAAGATTTCTAAATAAAGTATTAGTAAATTTAATTCAGCAATGTTATCAAGCTAATAGGTATCGGATACTTCACATAAATAAGATCCATAAGACATGGTCACTATTTTCATCCTGCAATTGTCCTTGTAAGCTGTATTGTGGGGCTAGTTCTTCCTCTCTCTCTCTCTCTCTCTCTCTCTCTCTCTCTCTCTTTTTTTCTTTCTTTCATTTTTAACATTTTTTTGTTTATTTTAAGTGTGTTTTTCCAGCACCCATCAGCTTTAAGTCAAGTACCGTGTTTCCCTGAAAATAAGACTTACCCCGAAAATAAGCCCCAGTTAAGATGGTCAGCCAGACGGACACATTTAGTATGTTATGACGATGTTCCAGAAAAAGATGACATGACTGTATTTGAATAAATGTAGATTGTTGTACATGAAAAAATAAGACATGCCTTGAAAATATGCTCTAATGCATCTTTTGGAGCAAAAATTAATATAAGATCTGGTCTTGTTTTCAGGGAAATATGGAATAAGACCCGGTCTTATATTCGGGGAAACATGGTAGTTGTTTCAATCTAATCGTGGAGGGCACAACTCACAGTGGCCCATGTAGGGATCGAACTGGCAACCTTGTTGTCAAGAACACTGCACTTTAACCAACAGAGCTAACCAGCCGTCTGGGGCTAGTTCTTTCTTACCCCTGAATAAGTGAAAAGTCATTGACTTTTTTGCCACTCCAAGTAAAAAATCCTTTGGTGATTAAAACAAAAACAAAACAAAACTGTGTCAGCTGAAAAGTCCCGGGTAATAGTCAAAACTTCCAACATCACCAAGTTAAAGCTTATCCTCATTCCCAATCTGAGCCTGCAGCACGTGGAATAGACAGTATGGTATGTGTCTCATCTGTTTCCCTTGACTAGATTTTTCTCCTCCTCCTCCCTGTACACGCACTAAGTGGTCTCTGACTCCTCTACGGTTGAAGCAGGGGAAGGGAGAAGGGCAGTAGGAAAGGTCCTACTTGCCCAATACTGTTTGAGCTGGTATCAGAATACCCTGGACTAGGTAGAAGTTTAAAGCTGACTTTTTCTATCATGGAAGTCCTCTCTGGGCTTTCTTTTCTTTTTTTTTTTTAAGTCCTCTTATTTCTGGGAATCTCTCAAATGCAATTTCATTCATGCAGGGGAATCTTTTCTACCTGGTTACTTGGATTCCTCCTATAGCAACTCTAGTTCTTTATAGAAGCTGGCCTTCTTAAAAGGCACTAGGATGATTCATAAAGGGAAACATTCTCTTTCTTTTAGCCCATAACTGGCCCATGGGAAATATCCCCCTACTTTGCTCAGGCAAATTCTGGGAATGTGGGATCTCCCTAATGCCTCCATTTGCTCTGCATCAGAATAGCTACCAGCCAGTTTCTCATCGTTTTGATTTTTCAAATGTTAGACACAGTCTACGCTGTCCTTTAAACTCTGAGAGACTCTATGGAAGATCAAGGAGCCCAGAACCCAGATTCCATTTAAAAAAAAAAAAGATGGTGAGACTTGGTCTATAAGATATGAAGACTTATTTTTAAATGTCTTAGAAATTAGTGTATAGTGGGATGGTGCAAGTATTGGAAAATAAATCAACTGAACAAGATAGGAATCCCAGAAACACATTCACACATATCTGAACATTCAATATATTATAAAGGTAGAATTACAAATCAATGGCAAAATAATGACTGTCCAATAAATGGTGCTGGGAAAATTGATTATCTGTACGGAAAAACACAAAATGGGATCCCTCTCTTACAGGTGGGTTAAAATCCTACAATTTAAAAAATATACTTCGGAATTTTAGAAGAAAATATAGATCTTTATGACCTTGTTATAGAGAGACTTCTTAAACTTTATACCAAAACCTGAAACTATATAGGAAAAAATAAGTATAAGTTTTTATTACATTATATTAACATTACATTTTCTTCAATAACAAAAGATACCATAAACAAAGTAAAAAGACAAATTGCAGACATTTGGGAGAAGATATTTAAAATACAAACTCTGACAAAGAAATAGTATTCAAAATATCGAAAGAACCCCTACAAACCCAAAACGATGATGATGATAATAATTAGGCACTGTCCTAAGCATTTGAGGTATAAGAACTTATTTAATTTTTGGCATGTCCCTGTGAGATAGGTGTTTGTTATACCCACTTTACAGAAGGAGAAACAGGCACAGAAAGGCTTAGATAGCTTGCTTAGAGTCACACAGCTAGTAAGTGGAGTAGTGAAGCTGTCCTTGAGCCAAGGAGTCTGTCTCCAGTTCTTAGGGTCTTACCACGATGTTCGCTCTCAAACTCAATAGAAACATCAACCCAACTGGTCAACACACATATAAGAAGAATCGCAATCTCCCTAGCAATCAGAGAAGAGAAAATTAAAATCCCAAGGTGAAATCACCTCACAGCCATGAGTTGGACAAAAAAGTTAAAAAGTCTAATGATACCAAGTTTCTGTGAGGATACAAGAAGAAAATGGGAATTTATGTACATCACCAAAAGAAGTATAAATTTGCACAACCGTTTGGGAGAGCAACTTGGCAATGTCGAGTAAATTTGAAAAATGCTATGACCCAGCAATTTGACATCTAGAAATATGTCTTAGAGAAATTCTCATGCTGTGCACAGGACATGTGTTCAAGAATATTCAATGCAGGGGCGGCTGGATGGCTCACTTGGTTAGAGAGCAAGCTCTGAACAACAGGGTTGCCAGTTTGATTCCCACATGGGCCAGTGAGCTGCACCCTCCACAACTACATTGCTGCTGAGCTGCCGGAGGGGCGGCCAGATGGCTCAGTTGATTAGAGCATGCGAGCTCTCAACAAGGAGGAAGTCGGTTCAATTCCCACATGGGGTGGTGGGCTATGTCCCCAGCAACTAAAGGTTGAAAGTGGCAACTGGACTTGGAGCTGAGCTGCGCCCTCTACAACTAGACTGAAGGACAACGACTTGGAGCTGATGGGCCCTGAAGAAGCACACTGTTCCCCAATATTCCCCAATAAAATAAAATAAAAAAGTATTCAATGCAGTATTGTTTGTAATAGAGAAATTTGGAAATCTAGGAATTCATCAACAAGAAGAAAATTGTGGTAGGTTTAAGCCATGAAATAACATGCAGCAGTTAAGATGAACTATGTCTATCAATATGGGTAAATACAAAAAAATATAGTATTGTGAGGAAAAAAACTGGTTCAAATAAGACACATATAGTTTAGTACCATTCTATAATATTTAAACGTCTGCAAAACAATGCCATTTAATATATATGTATGTAAAATACATATGTAGCAAAATAATAGAAACTTTAAAAAGAACGATAAGTAATATATTCATGGTAGTGTTTACCTCTAACAGAAAAAGGAAGGCAATGAAATTGGGGAGATGTCCGCACAGGAAGTCTCAGTTATGTTCGCAATGCTTAATTTAAAAATAAATAAATCTGGAAGCAGGTCTCTAAATATCATTTCCCTTGGTGAAATGGCTGATTCCAAGTCTGGGGCAAGAAAGCTAGCTGATGAGCCACGGACAACTTGTTTTGCAAGGAAGCTCTCCCAGACTACTTGAGGTTATGTCAAAAATTAAAAAGTCTAATGATACCAAGTTTCTGTGAGGATGCAGGAAGAAAATGGGAATTTATGTAACAACACAGGAACCACTTTGAAGGGGCTCCCACTGGCCAAAGTTGGGCAATTTCTGCAACAAAAAGAATGATAACTACAATGGATTAAAACCTGTCAAATATGTAAAAAGCATGAGTTCATAATGATACCTGAAAAAGTAAAACAAACCCAAACTAATAGCTTGCCATTACAAGTTGTTAGCGTAATGATTTATTATTCAGAAAATGAATAAATAATGAGAAAACATTTTATCTTTCCTATGCTGACTAACTATCGGGATGACTAAATATTCGATAAAAGTAAGTCCTACCTATAGTAGAAAAATTCCAACTAATAAATGCAGAAGGAAAGATAAAAAATTTTAAATGCACAATTTTCAATCTTTAATGAAATAATTAAAGGTTATTCATTCCTAGGCAACATTCATTAATGAAGCTAAAACTATTAGCTGAAATGTCAATGGTGAACACTGTAATGGAAGGGTCAGCCTCTCCCACAGTGGGACAGCCCAAACATTGTATGCCTCATGAGGTGATGCAACAGGAAGATCTCTTGCTAAAAAAATTGATCCTGATTCTAATCAAGTATTTAGAACTGCTACTAGTTTACAGGAAATATGAGGGATAGAAGAAATACTTAAATGATAAGGATATGATCGGCAAAAATCCAAAAGCTGGGACATTCTATAGGTAAAATGACCCAGTTTCTTCAAAAAAATATGCGTTATGCTCTAACAAAAATAGCATTAGAGAAAAAAGGAGGATGAACCATTATACCATAAAAAAGACTGAGAAGAGATAACAACCAAATGCGCTATGGAGGCTCTTGTTTGGATCCTGATTCGAACAAATCTACAATAAAAAGGTGTATTTGAGAAAAATGGAAGAACCATGGGTAGGGATTGGTAGTAGAGGACATTAAGGAATTCTTGTTAGTTTTGATAAGTGTGATGAAGGTGTGATGATTATGTTTAAAAAGTGTTTTAACATTAAGATAAGGACACTTTAGACAGAGTACAACGTAGTGAAATGCCTTTCGAATGGTCTCTCACCCCCAGCCCTTTAGGGATATATTAATGAACAACAGAAGCCAGTCTGACACTTGACTCAAGGTCTATGTGATATGGAGTCAAAGAGGACAATGGAATACAAACTGAGAGGTGCAGATTTCCTGCCCTTTGGTGAGGTGAGTGTTGGAGCAGGCAGTAGAGGGCCACACCAGTGTTTGTTGGGCTGGAGCAGCTCCTTAATCCAGAGTAGGGGAACCCATGGGGTCAGTGCAGCCAGGAGAAGGGCACGGTGTCCCAGAGGCACTGAGTCTGTGGTGGAAGCTGCCAGGAGGAAGCTGCTCATGAGGAAGACTCTTTATACTGGTGACAACTGGTCAGGGTTTCCACTCCAGGCTGATGCAGCTTGAGGATATTCGGTATTTTATATACACACCCAACCATCTGAACCCAGGAGCAAACCCATTTTACAGTTAGGGAAACAGAGGCATAAAAAACATTTAGCTTTTTACCTCTTAAAAAGGTCAGCAAGAACTATTTCCTGATTCCAGGCTGCTGTTCTAACAGCCACCTGCTTGTAAATCTGATTTTCTGCATACCTTTTTTTCTTTAAATGCAGAAAGACTGCAGGCCTCAGCCCAAAGGTGTTAATAGCTTCTATCTTCTTTCTGAGCTTTTTCAGGAACTGCTGTTCTGACAAACAAACCCGTGAGAACATTTGCCAGAGATTTCCCAGGAGTAGGTTTAACATTTCCTGCTAGATCAGAATTAGCCACTTTACCATCTTCACACTTTTTGGGGCCTGTGGCCATTACCAAGCTAGGGTGGGGGAGAGGAGTGGGAAGGTGGGGAGTGGGGTGGGGTGTGCGGCGTCATCTGTCCCTAGAAGCTGGTGCTGTGCTCTTTGGATTTGGCGTCTGCTTCTCCGGTGGAGCCCAGGGTTTGGAATGTTTCCGTGGCAGTTTGCCAGCAGCGAGAAAACTAAACTTGCTCTGAGAATTTCCATTCGTGGGCTCTGACCCAGGTCCAGAGAACCATCTACCAAAGAGATGCTGGTGGTGATGTGGGTAGTGGAGATAAGAACACTTGCAGACAGCTACGTTCCTAATCTTGCCTGGGGACAGAGGTACCTGTGGCTGCCCGACTTCTCACATTCCCCACAATTAGGCTGTGTCTTTTGATAATTTCCTTCCTTGCCATGTCCATAGACTCTAACTTGGGAATTATTTTTGATCTTGAAAGACTTTGGCTTTTTGGACCTATTTGGACCACATCTACTTTATTAATCCAGAGTAGGACGTCTTCCTGTTATAAGTGTTCGTCTGTACCCTCTTTGAGGGCACGGGACTAAGGTGTTAATGAGAAGAGGATGACAAGCACTAGGGTATCTTCTCTGGACTTCATGAAGATAATCCCATGATACATGTGCCGGGTGTTAGAAAAACAGAGACCAATAGTGAGCAGAAAGCTATAGAATAAAGAGGTCTCCATTGGACATTATGACTTTTACAAGGCATTTTATCTATATTAGCCTCAGTTGCTTCTTCTGTAAAATGAGGCAAATAATAACGAACCTAAGTAAAGCGAGAGGTTCAACTTGATGTCTATCAGGAGTGACTTTCCTTTTCCTTAATTCTGGGAAATGCTGACAATCCATCTCATTCATGTAGTTATTTACCATTCCTTTATATATTCACTCATTCATAACATTCCTTCACTCAACAAATATTCATTGAAGACATATGAAATTAACAATGCCTGGTACTAGGGGGGATAAGATCAAAGTTTCTGCCCTCAGGAATTATCATTTTAATTGGAGAGACAAGATGTGCGTGGAAAACTGTAATATAGAGTGTGCTAAATATAGTAAGAAAGGGGCCAAGTGTTATGTGAGTTCAGAAAAAAGAGAAATTGCTTCCAGGAGGGCGTTTCGCAGAAGACTTGATGAAGGATGAAGTGGTTGGATTGCGTTTTGAAGAATAAATAAAATTTGGAGAGGCAGGTGCAGGGTGGGGTGAATATTCAGCAGGTACAACAAAGACCTGAACAAAGACCAGGGAATGGATGGGATATGTTTGGGGACAGTAGAAATCAGCTAGAAAAAAACCTGGAAACTGCAAAATATATGAGTGGAAGACTAATTAGGAGACATCTGCCACAGTTCAAGGGACAGTTAGTGAGCATCTGAACTCAAGGGGTGGGGGAGTGAAGACTTGGCCAGGGAAAGTCCGAGTATGACTCGTATTGGGACAATGAACAGAAAGGGGTGGAGGTGAGGGAAGCTGGAGGTAAGAATCCTCACATCTGCCTCTTTCCCTCAAATGTGGTGGTCATGTCTCCAAACCTGACTGTCCCTTGACTATTTTATTTGAATAGCACTGGTTTTAACACCCAATCATTTGTTCAGAGCAAGTCACAGGGTTTGGCCAAACAGTGATGATATTTGTATCACACTCTGCATTGTGAAAGATATTTGTATTTTGCTTAATTACGCCACTTTGCTCTAAAAGCCAGTGAATGAGCCAGTAACATTTGAGGCCTCACATCTCCTCTCCTCTTCACCCCTTGAGTTCAGATGCTCACTCACTGTCCCTTGAACTGTGGCTGTTGTCTCCTCATTAGTCTTCCACTCACACCTTGGACAGTTTCCATTTTTTTTCTAGATGATTTATCGTTTCTCAACTATATAAAATAATTTGTATAGGTTTTCAATAAGAGTTTCATGAATACTTCTTTTTTTTTTGAGTTTCATGAATATTTCTGATGTTTGAGGTGATGCAGGGGTAAAAGGAAATTATATTTTGCCCACAGGAGTTTACAAACTAGTGAGAGTTAAGCTGTGTATGTAAATAATTAGATAAAGTGAGATACATGAAAAGTGCCATGAGATTAGATAAGTTCAACAGAGGACGCATTCAGTTTTAGTAATCTGGGAAAGCATGAGGGAAGAGGTGACCAATAAAATGAAATATGGATCTGTCTATAAATGCTCAAGGTGGGGAACCAGAGAGGAAAGGGAGGCTGGTGGATTGGAATTAAAGGTCTACATAGCAGTGGATTGTGTTAGGGTAAGCTGCCTACCACTCAGGGCCTTCAAACTCAGTTGTTGACTTCTGAAATCTGCTTTCCTTTGGGTTGACACAGGCTTAGTTTCTGGGGCAGGGCTGTTGTAGGATATACCTGATGAATCAGGGAATGAAGTTAGTGTAAACTACGTGGTTCCCCAACGGCAGGATTTTGACAAGACTGGAGGTTGAAGACGAAATTGATGTGACCAGGACAGATGGTGCCCCCAGCGTCCTCATCTTGCCCGCCCATCTTCCCAAATTGGTGTGGTTGTTTTTCAACATCCCACCTACTACTTTTACCAAGACCAGCTCTTTACACTCTAAGAATGGATTTCTCTTTGTGGTCTGTTAGGCCATTGTGCGGTTTCCCTACTGGATTTCTTTTTGTGGTTGGAGGGCAAACCCTTTCTTACCTGTTGCTTCCAGGAATACATGGTGTATCTCAGCGTGCTACATGGAGAGTTTTATTTTACCTCCCTTGAATGGAATGGCAGTCCTCCAGCAGGCCTGGGTACATGTATAAATAGATGTACACGTAAGCCTGCATTTAATATCCAGGACATAAACCAGCCACCACTACGTGCTACACCATCATGTTTTGATGAAAGGCTGCTGACAGCACCACAGACCATGCCATGGGGCCCAGAATGGCATAGCTGGGCACCACAGACCATGCCAGTGGGCCCTTATCCCACTGCTTTATCCCAGACATAGATGGGGCAGATTTCACTGCCAGGAACAATTTCTTTCCAGCTACTAGCAGCTCTGAGTTTCTTTGGCTTTTCCTGGTTCAGCTGCCCATTACTGATAACCCTTGGACAGAGATGCCAGGGTGAACATGGAAGACTGAAATGTACAGCTAATCCCTCCATTTTTTTTTTTTTTAAGGCAGAAGATTTAGACTCAGTTGTGAATCTCTTTGACTATGGAGCTAATTTCAAAAGGACCTATTGAAAGTTCAGCATTTCCATATCTCCTGCCCAATTTTCTACAATGTACCACAGGAGAATGTCCTTTCCTTCTCTATTTAGGACGAAGTATGAATTCCTGCCATTCAGATGCTTTACAATCTGGACACAAACTATCTTTCCCATCTCATAACCACTACATCTTTACTTTGTCTTCTGTTTAAGTGGATTGGTCTACTTTCTGTTTTCCAAGGCCACTGTGCCATTATTGTAGCGGTCTCCTCCCCTAGAATAGTTTAGAATAGTTCTGCTTCTCTCTGCCTATTGAAAGCCTTTCTATCGATTAAGGCTGAATTTAATTCCATGACCATTTCCATCTGTAGGTATCTTTTTCTCCTCAGCATGTATTGTTTCCACTACTTATTCAAGGAGTAATTATATTACTTATGATTTATTCTTTGTAGTCTTATGTGCTTATTAGAATTGACAGATTTTAGATTGGAATTCTAGATTCTGGTCTCCCATAGAATGGAAACCCCATAAGGTCAGGGGTCATGCATTACCTTCTTCGTAACTCCTACAGTGTTAAGTACTATGTACAATACGTAAGAGGAGCTAGGAAGTGCTTATTGATTGAATGAATCCACTCTTGAACAAGCAGAGCTTTGGCAGTATCTATTAGTGAATCCAGTGACCTTTCAAGGATATTTTCTGGCTAAGCAGTGGAAAATTAGAATATGAGGTAATAATTAAAGTTATTCTCAGGTCCAAAAGGGAGCTGAGGGACTATCACGCTAATGAAGTTCCCTGGAGCCATCTAGAATGTCAGCTTAACTCGGCTTCCAGGCTGGGTGGTTTCCAGAGTTTTAGGTTTCTTGGGATTCTAGTTATGACTCAGAAGACCCGTTTTTCACAATTGTCCCTCAATAGCCTTCATATTCACATTCAATGAGTGAATTACATAAGGAGGAGTGGGTCTAACTTTTTACTGGATATTGTGGTGAATGTCTAGGATGTTTGTATAGGATGTAGATACTTTTTTAAATACAAAATTTAGGTTTTGAACAAAGCCTTTGGAATTCAATAAGTACCTGAAATATGTAGTCAGCGGTTGTAAGACTTTTACTTTGAAGTGATTTGACTCTTATAAACCTCTAAATATAGCTTTTAGATAAACCTGATTAATAAAATGGAGACTCAAATACAATAATATTTTAGCAAAAAATACGGAACGCAAAAAAATTAGGAAAAAACCCCATAATTTTTGCATGTGGCTTATAAAAGGGCTTTGAAGGTTATTCTAAAAGAGCACTTTCAGAAATGTATTACATTATAGAAGCATTACTATAAAAATAATAGCTGCCACTTCTTGAGCATTTGTTGTGAGTCATTAAGTATTTGATATTCAAAATCTCTTTTAATCCTAAAAGCAACCCTGTGAAGACTGATTTTATTAGTTCTATTTTAGAGATATTGAAACTAAAGGGTAGAATGGTTAATTCGGACTTGAACTCAAAGTTGTCGGACTCCAAAGTCCACGTGCAACTATGCTGACCACCTTGAAAGACAAACACTGACTGGACGTGTTCAACTTCATATGCTTAAGGTCACGTAGGGCTATTCACTGCACAGCTCCATGGGGTGGCAATTGCCTCCTGCTTAAAGCATATTTGGATAGTTTTTATGATAAATTTCTAGCGATGGCAGTATCTTGAGTGCGATGGGGGATAGTTCCTAATTCACAGTTGCTCAAAAATTGTTCTCCATGATCTATGGTCACATGTAGAAAGCAGGGCCTAAACTGGACAAATTCAAAATGTTGAACCACCTCAGAATTGACAAATGAGAGTTCTTATTACTTAGGATCTGAAGTGGTACCTCACTTGCCTTTCTTTTGTCTTTAGAGTGAACTATATTCTCTCCTAATCATCTTAGCTACTAATTTAATTTAATGGCACATACTAGGTATTGAGAGTCTCCTATGTAGGAGATGCTATGATAGGCCCTTGACAGGAGGAAAGAGGATGGGGAATGTAGGGGCACGGTGTGACATGGTAGAGGTGGGGATTTGAGGGAAGAGGCAAAAGTGAATGTGTGGGGGTGGATGGGTGGCTCAGTTGGTTAGAGCTCTGGGCAGCTGCAGGTTTTATTCCCATATGGGCCCGCGAGATGTGCCCTCTGCAACTAGAATGAAGTCAATGAATGAAGTCAATGAGCTGCCGCTCAGCTCCCGGGTGGCCAGATGGCTCAGTTGGTTGGAGCGCGGGCTCTCAACCCCAAATTGCCAGTTCGACTCCCACAAAGGATGGTGAGCTGTGCCCCCTGAAACTAACAACGGCAACTGGACCTGGAGCTGAGCTTCACCCTCCACAACTAAGATTGAAAGGACAACAACTTGACTTGGAAAAGTCTCAGAAGTATACACACTGTTTCCCAATAAAGTCCTGTTCCCCTTCCCCAATAAAAATCTTAAAAAAAAAGAAGTGAATATATGGCTTGATCTCAATTTATAAACTGTAGAGGAGACTGAACCATGAGGACTACACATAAGTATTGTAATGATGGGGATAAAGGGAGGGTTGTAGTGATGGGGATCAAGGGAGGATATAAAGAAAATCCTCTGGGAACATAAAGAAGAGAATTTATTCTGTTTGGGAGAAGGCTCATGGAGGATGGGACATTTGACACTCTTGAAGAATGGGCAAATCCCTTAAAAACGAAGAAGGAAGAAATAGCAGCAGGAAAACCATGAGGTGAAAGTGGTCTAACAGCTAAAGTGAGAGTGACGTGTGTGTACAAGTCGGAATGGAAGTAAGGATTGTGGCAGGGGAGGTAAAGAAACTAGAATATCCTCTTAAAGACTTTAGATTTTACATGGGCAATGCGGAGTCACTGAAGACTTTTGATTTTCCAGACATGGTTTCGTTTGCGTGTACCGTTGTTGGGCAGTGTTGGCTATATTATGTGGCATGAGATCGCACATTTATTTTTTTCAGGGGCGCTGTCTCAAGGAAAATGACCTTATTGTGTTGTGTCTCCTTTTGTCCAGGTTTGATATCTTATTTGCCACTTCTTTTCCTTCCTTTGATGCTTTTGTCAAGGAAGGAGTTATATCCTTGGTTCTGGCTGTTGACATCTGGGTCAAGTATTTGATTCATATTATCTCATGCCCATTCTTTTCGGTGAATTTGACCAGCTGGGGAGTAAGCTGTTATCACTGTTCATGGGTCAAAAGCTCAAGAGTTTAGGAATTAAAGAGCTGGAGAAAGAAGCACATACACGAAGAGGTGGGACAGGCATCAAAGCAAGGACAGCATGCCATGGATTGAGAGAGGTCTCAAAATAGAAGGTGCTTCTCTTGGGATTCACACCACAGGCCTTGGCAGGCAGCCTACCCTTATCACCATTAATTTCAGAGTTTGGAATTAGGCACCACACCCTGGTGTTAAGCTGTTAACCTCCAACATCAAAGCCACAGCTGCTGGGAAGAATTCCTCTTTCAAGATGTGGCCTCATCAGAGTTCTTCATCTGAACACGCCACAAAGGGTAAATGTTCCTAAATCCAGTCCATGATTCTGGGGTTCTATATATACTTAATCACCTCCACTATTTTACTCTAGGACACACACACACACACACACACACACACACACACACACAGCAGAGTCTTCCTGTAGTGGTGAATCATGGCACCACAGTAACAGTGTGTGTGTGTGTGTGTGTGTGTGTGTGTGTGTGTGTGTAGCCCTCTCAATGAGAATCCTCTTCCAGACCTTTACTCTTCTGCTTCCTGAAAGAATAAAACCAGAAAAAAATGTGGATACTTTGATGAAATTAGGACATTTTTTAGAGCCTGGCTTTTCACAGCAAAAGTCTGTTCTAGGTAGAGACAGGTTACAGTTTTTAGATTTGGGACTTCTTTAGACTTCACCCAGTTTTCCTTGCTGTGTGCGATGAAGTTACACCCAAGCCATCAGCAGAGGGCTCTCTCAAGCTTAGGAGCTGATGTTGATGCTTGGAAGGCCAAGTGATGTAATGAAAGAAGAAATGCTGATCTGATGGTGAGTTTAAAATCCAATGCCCCAAAGTACTTTAGTTGAGAAGAAACCCTAACCCACACTGAAAACAGACCACTTCAGCAAGAAGGTATTTGCTAGTGTTTACGTTAAATGACACTGTTTAAATTCCTGGATCAAGGTCAGCATAATGTTTATGCTGAGAGAAACACATAGCTAAGTTATCCTTCAGAGAACCTAAGAAGAAGAGCAACTCCCTGACCAATGGTTTAATTGTTTCTGGACTGGAAGCTTGATGTTTCCTAAATGTTCAGTCATAGCACCATCAATCACCATCGCTCCCAGGTCTGAATCAAAGATTGGCAGATGCCAAATCCCAGATTTGGTGATGGTTGCCCAGATTCATGCTGGCTAAACACAGAGCGCCTGATTGAAAAAGCACGATGTCAAGGTATCTAATGGCCATTATCTGTAAGGGCGATTGGAGCTGGCCAACTATCCTCATTAAAATTGAGAAGGTTGCACGGTGAAAATGGGATCAGGAAAAGGGAAGTGGACATTGCCAAAACAACATCTATCTGAAATTATTATCTCTTGGGAGTATTCTGATTTTTCCACTCTGAAGACAGAGCAATCTAGCATCCAATAGCAAGTATTAATTAGAATCAGTGTGTTCTCTTACTTGGAATTTGCTAGACAACCTCCATCCAGGTTTTATTATCTAAACCTTTTTCCTTAGCTCTAGGCAAATAATCACATTCCTTTATATTAACCTCATCCGAGATGTGTTACAGCGAATGATATCATCACTTGTTTGACATCAGGTACGCTTCTCTGAAGGAAATTACAGGAGAATGCCCCAAATTCCTCGACTACATTTGGGAGGTATCTTGGTCTTTTATTTGGGGACGATGGAGACATGTCTGGTGAGTGGGCAAGGTTTTCTGAACTTTTCAAATTCCAGGAAAAGGAAGCATCATACTGTGAACAAAGTTGACCCCCAACCTGCGTCCTATACAAACATATCAAACATGGCAACAAGGGCAAACAGCCACTTGGCCAACTACAGCACAGAGTGCTGAGTGAACTTGAGGGAAATCGGGGTCTGTGAGGTCAGCGTTAAACAGCATGATCTGGAGACTTTTCCAAGAAGAAGCTGTGTCCTCCTTGTGCTAGAAAGGCAAACACAAATGAGAAGAAAATTTGGGGAAACCACTCCAGGCTACTGCAGAGGGAAACTCAACGGTTTCTATTTGTACTGGCTTCTTTCATTCAGATGTTTCTCATCAGCCACATTCAGATTGATTCCATTTGCAAACTCTCCTGGCAGTCTTGGTAGATGAGGCTTGGTGGCAAAATCTCTGGCATTTTTTGATCCTGCCCAGGCCCAGCTCTTCTTGTGTAGTTTCTTGGCGCTTTGGACCCTAAGCAGAAATTGGCTTAGCATATGCTGCTGTTGAACAAAACCAAATGTAAAACAGAACATTGGAACACCGAATGAGGAGATTTTTCTAAATGTGAGGGATGGGAATGCAGTGGAGGACAGTGAAGGATCAGGAAAGGGAGGGGCTTCCTTGGAACCAGACTGAATCATGCTCTGGTGAGCGTTTGTCATAGTCCCATCTTGTCAGCATCCTTGCTAATTGTGCCAGAGCAAAGGTTACATCCCCTTTACTCTTTGATGTCACTAATGGATGCAGTATAAAATATTTGGGTTCCCCCCAGAGCCATCTTCTCATTTCCTGCCCCTCATGAAAGTTTGTGACCCATGACACCCTGACGCCACTCATGTTTTCTCATCTTCCTTCAGCTTAGCCTTGCAGCCTCTGGTCAGCTTCTTCCTCGGCATTCACCACCCAGCCCCACTGTTTCACACGTGACTCATATTCCTCCACTTGATGCTAACTTGTCCTGTACTTTTAGGGAGCATGCTTATCACCCCACTCCTTACATTGCCACAGCAGGGAGAGGACATCCAGTTGGAGAAACTTCTAATCCCTCTCTTCCCACTGCTGAGACTGCTGTCTATAGCTCTTGGCTGTCTTTCGTCCGGGAAGGACAGCATGTGTCCTGTTGCTCTTGTCTTTTATGCTGCTGTCTGAATTTGATTTCCCCACGTGGGGGTCATGGGGTCTGAACTTAGGGTGGAGACCTAAGTATTAGGAAGCAGAGAGCCCAGTGACTTCTGGTCCAAGATGTTTATCCAGTCCAATACAGCTGATATTCACACATGTGTGCGTGCCCACATGCACACACGCATACAATGCAGTCTAATAGTCACAATTCAAAAGGCACAATAGGGCATATAGGAAAAAGTCTTCCACATCCTGTCCCCCAGCTTAGTCCCCTCCGTAGAGGCAACCGGTGTTTGTAGTGTCTAGCATATTCTTCTGGACATATTTTATACATATATTAGCAAAGAAGTACATACATATATGCACACATTTTTCAACAATTGGTGGCATACTCTATATTTTGTTCAACACCATGCCGTTTTTTTTCTCATTTCTTTTGAAATGGCTGCATAGTATTTCATTGAATGAATTTCCATACTTTGTTTAACTAGTCCCATATGGAAGAGAATTTGGTAAGTTCAAATCTTTTGTTATTATAAAAAAAATAAAGTTGATATTTGATCTTCAGATCTTGTGTTTACTTCCCAAAAGCTCGGCACTCAGAGGGCAAAGGAGTGTGGTCCACACTCCACATGTCTGCCAAGCCTGGCATTGGACTTGAAGTCCCCGATCATGGAGTGAAACACGCTCAGGTTTGCTCTTTTGTTTCCCCTAATTCACTACAACTTGCCATCATGCAGAGAATTTATGCTATGAATTCCGGTGTTCACTAAATTAGGTAATTTTATGCTTTTCTTTTTCCTCCTCTACCTACATCTTTCTCCAACTTAGGGATTTTAATGTAACCAAAATATTTTTCCAGCAAGTAATGCCCCCAATCTCCTAAAACTTAAGGTATTAAACTCCCTGACTTTGTGTAGCATGTTATAATTTGTAAAGTACCTTCAGATAACATTCGTTCATTTGATTCTTACACAAATTTTCTGAGGTTGGCAGGATATTTTCTAGGTGAAGAAACTGAGTCTCAGAGAGACTGTGTGGCTTCAAGGTCACTTAGTTGATAAATGACACAGACAAAACTTGAAGCTAGTTCACCTAACTCTGTCTTTTCTAATGCACATGCTCACCCTTTGGCGTGTACGTGACATCAAAGTCAGATTTCAATTTAGAGGACGGTGGGAGGCTGAAATTCAACACATTCTTCCCCAAATTTTATTTTCATCAGCAAATAGATTGAGGCTATTCAGACAAGAGGAATTATGGACCAATGTATCCACAGTGATCCACGGAATGGTACGTAACGTGACAAGGGTAATGCTAATTGTCTGGGGAGCAGGAGAAAGGATAGCGGGAGAAGTGCCAGAGCACGGAGCCTTTGATCTCGAAGCACATATGTAATGTGGAAGTCAAGGGATGGGCTTGCAAGTTGGGGAACAGGAAGAGAGGAAAAAAATGTATACATATTGCATGTCTGCTATATGCCATGCTTATCTGTTAATCACAGAACTTGGGAAGGACATGTGCACAGTTAAACAAGGCTGTGCTAGTTCACTCAAGAGGTGGTGGTGTTGGTGGCTTGGTAGGACTGCTTCTGCCAAACCCAGCAGGTAGGGGCAAGGGCAGCAAGGAGCTGTGTAGCTAGTGACACTCAGTGCTGAGTGAAAGACACTGCTTGTCTCAACCTCCTCCCTCTAAGGAGGGACTCAAGTCAAGCGCATGTGTGTGGCTTTCCTCCCACAGATGTGTTTTCTCCAGCAGCTCCTCAGCTCCTAGGAGCACAGATTTCTGGCTGTTTTGCTGCATCTGTTCACTAGGCATCCTCTGATGAATTACCCCTGCTGTAGCAACTTGTGCTGTGAGGGAGCTGAGAGCAAGGTCCATTATCACAGCAGGGGTCTGAAAGAGGACGGGGATCAGAGCACTCTCCTGAAAGAGAAAGGGGAGCTTTGGGCGCGGGGCAGGGTCCACTGCTGAGAAAGACACTGGGCAGAGAAGCAGGGCTGGGTTATCACGGGCTCAGAAGCTGTGCTAAAGACGTTAGGAGGTACCCTATAAGCAGTGGGAATTATGGAGGAACTTTGAGGAAAGGAGGACAAGGTTCGATATGAATTTTAGAAATACCACCCTGTTAGCAATTCACACATTTGTTCCCTGAACACTGAGAGTGCATGCTATGAATTGAATGTTTGTGCCCCTCTCCCCGTGCCGTCCCAAATTCGTATGTTAAAGCCCTAACCCTAGTGTGACGGTATTTGGAGATGAGCCTTAGGAGGTACATAGGTTTATTTTATTCTTTTTTTTTAGGAGGTAAGTAGGTTTAGATGAGGTCATGCGGGTGGGGCACTCTGGATGAGTTAGTGTTCATATAAGTAGGGGCTCCAGAGAGTGTGTGCTCTCTCCCCTTCCACGCACCAAGGAAGGCCATGTGAGGACACGGTTAGAAGGCAGCTGTCTGCAAGCCAGGAAGTAGGCTTTCCCCAGGAACTCTGGTCTCAGACTTCCAGCCTCCACAACTGTGAGAAACACATTTCTGTTGCTTAAGCCCCCCAGGGTATGGTACTTTGATATGGCAGCCTGAGCTGATAGAGACAGCACACATCATGAGGCCAGCACCAGCTTGGCTCCAGGTATCCAGTAGTGAACAGAGTCCTTGCCCTCATGTGCTTATAGTCTAGTGGAGAGGAGAGGGAGGCATGAAATGAATAATCCACACAAGATGTATATAGTTACTAATTATGAGAGAGGGTAAGGGGGCCTAATTTAGACGGAGGAGGATAGGGGAGGACAACCTGAGGATATGACCTTCAACCTGAGACCCCAAGGACAAGTCAGGGGGAGCCAGGCATGAGCAGAAGAGTTTGGGAAGGGCATATGTAAAGCCCTGGGATGAGAAAGGGCTTGCTGAGAAACTGACAAGACACCAATGTCACCAGAGGGGGAGAGTGACATATTAATAAAATAAGACTGGGAACTGTTAGAGGATGGTTCACTCAGGAACGTGTAGCTCTTGTTAAGAGGTTTAGATTTATATTCTTAGTGCATTGGGAAGCTGTTAAAAGGTTTAAGAGGAGAAAAGAAATGATCTAATTTTCATGTTTAAAAGATAGCTCTGAATAACATGAGAATCAGATTGGAGGGATGTCAAATGGAATGGGAGAGGCTTGTTCTGAGAGCTGACGTAGCCATGCTGGTATGAGGTGATGCTGAGCAGCAGGAGGAACAGAGAGAATTGGAGGCATCTGAGGGCCAGTGAATAGGATGGGTAGGGAAGAAGGGTGAGAAGATTGGTTATAGGTACAACAGCTGAGCGGAAGAGGGTAAGTTTGAGGACACTGAGTCTGGTTGCATGTTGGAAACATATGTGCCTGTGGTTCAGCAGACAGAGCCAGCCTGTGCAGAAAAGAATAAACACAGCAGGCCTGCCGCTGCTGTCCTCAGAAAGGCCTGATGCAAGGTTGGACCCTGGCTGGTGTCTGGGAACTTGACTCTCAGAGTATCCCCAGTTAACAGTCAACTGATAAGACTGGTTCCCTGTATAGACTATTTGTGCAGACAATGTGATTTATTCTGGACACCTGCTTTCCTTCTGGCCGTCTGGAACTCTGGTACAAGCTAGGGAGAGCGTGCCTGCATGACCAGCTCCCATGTACACTGAGTCTCTTACGGGCTTCCCTGGGCAATGTTTCTGTGGGGAGAGTGAGCTCTGCGTGATCCCTCATGGTAGGGAGCGAACACAAGGAAGCCTCACAGGGATTCTTCCCAACTCCTCCTGTGTCTTGGTCCCTTATGATTCAGTTGTGTATCCTTATTACATATCTATAATAATCTCAGCCACGAGTACAACTACACGCTGAATCCTGAATCTAGTGAATCTATGAATGATGGGGTGGTCTCGGGCCCCCTGACATAGCCTCAGGATTTAAATTAGGGAGTTATTAGCATGTAGAAAAAACTGAAACCTTGGGAGCATCTGAGAGCACCTAGAAAGAATGAGTAAAACCCTGAGAATCTCCGCAACTCAGGGGAGAATAGAAGGACAGAAACTACAAAAGGGGCCAGAACACAGACAATAGGGGACAGGAATGTCTGCTGGATTTAGCAAAAGGTCATTGACGACTGTGGCAAGACAGTTCTCATGGGCACTTGGGGGAGAGCTGGCATAAAGAGGGGAGCGACACTCTCAAGTGTGACTATGAAAAGAGCAGAGCGTAATGTGGAGAGGTGTAAACATATTGTTTTTAAGGTAGGATAAAACTTGGTCATTTGTTTCCTTATTTATTAAAAGTGCCTGCTGTAGGACAGGTTCTAGGCTAGAAGAGAGTGACAAGATGTGGTCCGGCCTCACAGAGTGTGGTCCAGCAGTGGAGACAGGAAGGACCACCAGTGTGCTGCATATTTGAAATGGGGGTATTTATCCTAACCCCTGGATTCCTTTAAGGAGGTGACCTTGAAGCTGGGACTTGAGGAATAAGTATGAGTTTATTGAAGTGGAGAGAGGAGAAAAGACATTTCAGGAAGAGGAAAGACTATATATGAATGTCTGGAGGGAGAAAAGAGTGCATACTTTGAAGGAGCAGCAGGAGCTTCACGAGCAAGGGAGAGAGTGAAGAGATATGGCTGTAAAATGGCAGTGGTGAGATGGTGCAGCACCTTCAAATTCTGCTGGGAAGGAGCCAGCAGAGTGAAGCTCCATCTACAGGAGAGGGAAGGATTGTCCATGGGTTGAGGACCTTGAGAAGGTGGAGAACTGTGATCTCTAGAAGGGATTGATTCTGATAGCAGGAAAATACCTCATCATGTAACAGAAACAGAAGAGGATAGATTTAAAAAGGATAGATACAGCTATAGGTATGTCCTTAGGCTTGGTGGCAAGAAATTGAGCATTCTTGTATGATGACTTTCATTTTCTTGTGGGGCACATCCCCCACCCCCATCCCATCACCTTTCCTGATACCTAGCACATTTGAATGCTAGGAAAATAGAAGGGGTCTTTGGTAAAGTAACTCAAGACGGAGAAGAGGGAGACATTCTTTAAGTGCTGCAACACACCGGAGAAAGTCTTGCAGGAAGCTGAGGTTAGCACAGTGGAAAGTCTATTGTCTTTAAGACATGTCCTTGGCTCTGTCCCAGTGAGGGCTTTTTCCATCTTTTCTCACCCCACCCTTGAGTTCTGAAGACAGCAGTGAAACTAGACAGAACTGAGTGATAAATCACGTCAGGGCCAAGTCCAAGAGAGGCATTACTCTGAGTAGATGGTAGAGAACAGAGGTACAGATAAGGATGCTGAGCTGGGTGGGGGGGTGGGGGGCAGGGAGGGAAGCTGAGCCTGGGAGGAGTTCTGGATATCTAGACCTGATGTGCTGTATTCTTTAGAGGAGCTGGGGGATTAATTCAATAAGGTAGAGAAATTATCTTCTAAACCTTCATCCTCCTATGGACTTCATAGTGATTGGGTTATTCCACTTGAATCCAAAATAAGGTAGAATTATAACATTCCTCTAGATTTGTGATTGTAACTTGACGTGTTAACAGTGAGATTGTGTCCTTTCTCTCTCTTCTGCCATGAGAGATGTAGTGTTAGGTTCTGCTTAGTAGAAGGAGCTGAGGCCATCTACTCACAGTAAGAAGAAATGTGGCAGGTTCATAAGCTTGAGGAGAGTGAAGAAAGTTTAAAATAATTTTGTAGAGAAGTAATGATAGAGCTGACTAGGGAAGCCTGTCTGGGTTGCTGATCAGAGTTTCCGTTGGTGACTATAACTTTATAGTGGCATCTATGCGGTCAGTGGTGTGATTTCCCTCAATGGTGTGGAGCCTGGTTGTTAGCATAATTATAACGAGCCTGAGGTACAGAGTTGATTGGTCCTGCATGGAGCTCTGCTTGTGGAACACCATAGCAAGTCAATGGGACAAGCAAGTTGGGAGTGTTGGCAAGATTGAGGTTGGGGTGCTGGCATATGGACTCTAAGCAGCACAGGGAAAGAAGAAGTAGAGACAAAGAAGAAATAAAGACAGAACGTGTGTATGTGGAGGTGGCCAAGGATCTGGGGGTCCCTAGAATATGCGTAGTGGGAGCTAGAGCGAGATCTAGAAGGACAGGAAGTTGTGGTCAGGGAGTAGGATATGTAAATTTATGACTTCAGAGGTGAAGAAGTTCTGAGTAATCAGCAAGCTCAGGATGTGGCCTTGGGAGGGCCCGCATTGACCCTTGTCATCACCAGGACCCTCTCTTTGATCCCATGTTCACATGGCTTCTTTCTCTCCTTTTGGCGTCTGGTGCACTCCCATCTCAGCTACCCTTTAACCACTTTCTGGTCCAGCAAGAGGAATTCACAGCATCTTTCCTTACTTCCGGAGAAATTTATTCCACATGTGTCTGATTCATTTGAGTTTATAGAAACTCAAAATCTCCAGTGTCCAAAAACCCTTTCAACTATTTTTTTCTTCCCTTTCTTAGAAACAGGAAGTTGTGTTTGGCTGAGGATAGATGCTTCAGTGCGCCTGGGACTTACAAGATGTTTGGAATGAGGAATGGTGAGGTCTGGTGAGGGCTTCTTTACTTTCTCCCTTCTTGGGGCAATTGTGTGCCGGCCAGGGGTAGGCTGGGCAGCTCGCAGGGATGGAACTTCCCTGCTTCTCATTGCTGAGTCCAAGACCTGAGGGAAAGTATGTTCTCAAAAAGACAGGTGGCTTGAAGCCTCCTATGTTTCTCTCTCTGCACTTGCATTACTAGCATTACTCTTCAGAATGTACTTGTCCATTGGGTCTCATCCTTCTCTTCCTAATACTTGAGCTGTGTCTGTAAGGAGCCCCTTTATCTAGTTTCTGGGAGGTATGGATTGGCTGGCACTCAATTTTAAGCAAGGAGGGCCAACTACTTCCCAAATGGAATAGCAGAGAAGCTCCTCATCTGAAGAAGCATGAACCAAGCTGTAAAGGGGCACACCTATTTTGACAAGTCGGCCGGGTTGTTGGGAAATTTTAGCCTAGAAAGCAGACAGGTGCCTGGGTAGGAGTGACATGCGAAAGCATGGGGGTCATAGCCTAATTGCTCTGCTCACTCAGCATTCCAACTTTTATCTCCTGTCAGTGTGTTATTTTGTTTTGTTTAGAATTTTCTTCGAATGTCAGATCAATACAACCACAATATTTCACTTTAGTGACTATGCAGATTGAACCAGCAAAAATATCAGCTTGGGTCGATGACTTCTTTTTCTTTCACATCCCACATGCCGCTCTCTTGAAGCTTCAGCCACGGGATCACAGGAAATGCACTGTGTTAGAAGAGAGCTTTCTCGTAAAGACACACTGTCCTTCAGCCAAGGGCCACCAAAGGTGAGCAAACACCTGTTTATATTTCTCAAGGGCAGGGATACTTCCTTCCTTTGCCTTCCATCCTAGAACCCATGGGCAGTGCCTGCTCAGGACCTTGAGGTGGCTGACGGTCTAACCGGTGGTGGAATTAGGGGTGGGGAATCCTGGTAGGAACATACTTCTCCTCACTTAGGGAATTCCTTCCCACTCTACACAGAGCAGAACGGGGCTGGGGGAGGACAGGTGTTTGGGACAGTCACTTAACATCGCCTAAAATGCTGCCTTCACTATTTTCACCTATCTCATGTTTTATTTTGGCCATGTGTTCAGTAATTTAGCTTCAACTCACCATAGAGGCAAAAAGAAGTGATAAGGCTATGGCAGCAGAAATCTGGAAACTCTAGGCTAATACTACGTCAGATTCTCTTTGGTAAATTCCAGATTTCTGCTCACTCTTATAGACAAACTATTCCTACTTTCCAAGCAGCAAAGAGGACTCTGTTACTACCTGGAAGGGCTGGTGATGTGAGGCAAAGCACAAGGAGTAGAGATAGATGGCTGTGGCCTTATGAGCCTCTCACCTGGGGAGGCTCGGACACTGGGAGTCTGGGCTGTGTATGGTAGTCTGGCACCTCTCAGCAACACCGCATTACCACTTTACAGACTCAAGGATGCAGTGGTGACAAAACCTCTCTCTTTATTTGCCCTAGACCACAAGTTGAAAATATCAAGACAAAGCAAAAGCCAACATATTCTTAAGAACTTTCCTATTGTTCTTGTCTTTTTTTTTTTTTTTTTTGCAGGGAGGGGGGGCTTGTCAAAAAAGAAGAGGGCTCCAGAGGAAAGAAGAAGCACTACCTGTTTGGATGCTAAAGGACGAACAGTCCTCATTAAGAGGACCCACTGGTTACAAAGCCCAAACACTAAGTCTCTAGAACCTAGTGGACATCATTAGACAGCACGATGTGGAGGTGGTGGGAAGATGGTCCCATTACTCCGGGAAAATGTTCCTGGGAGAGAAAGGGGGCAGGGAACAGGTATGTTGCATACTTTTGTAAATTCACAAAACCCTCTGGTTGGCTACAGGAGAATAAAGGACAGAGAATACATCCTGGACAGGGCTTCACTTATCTTGAGGACGAAGGCTGGAAATGAACTTTGATGTTAATGTACCACTTTTGAGATATTTCTGGCAGGTGTCTGCAGGATCTGGATGAATGACCAAGTTACCTGCTGAGTCAGGGCCTCAGGGATTTCCATTAGGAGATACCAGTACCCATTTCCATTAGAAGCACTCACTGGAAAATGCAAATTCTCAGCAGAGGAAATGCAGTCTTTCCTTCTCTGGGCAAAAAAGGTGGTCGTGGTTGGCTGGGGAAAATAATGATGTGGTCTTTCTCTGCAGATCTGCTTTCTGAGTCCCTGAGCTACAGCTGTTGAATTTCCAGACACAAACAAGTATGTATTCTGTGAGCCGTGCCGAGCCCACACAGCAAGGAAGAGCCAAGCTGGATTCCATTCTGCTTTGCACATCAGCAGCTCAGCTGCCAGCTGAACTCCAGGGCAAAAGCTGTGCTGGTAATGATGCAGGCAGGAGGGATGGCACAGCTGGACTGGCATGGGCAGTTAACAGGGGATACACTTGGCTTTGATAGTTTCAGGGAGAATGAGAAATGAAAGGAGATGAAGAATTGCAGACATGTATCAGCCTCAAGAAAACCGGCGCACAGCAAGGACAAATCTGGTTTTACTACTCATCACCAACACGCCTGTGTGTGTGCTTGTTTATGTTTAGGTAGGCCTGGCTTCCCACTCGCTAGAGTTAGCAGACAGGAAAGGCAGAAAGACAGGAAAAGTGGTCAACTCTGTCAGCAGCCACCAGGCACCACACAAAGGGGACGAGCTAAGGGCATGGTAGGAGCTGAAATCCCGTTTACCTTTCTTGTGCCCATGGCCTGAGTCCTCCCAGGGGGCCCCTTTTTCTCATTCACATGGGGCTCCATATAATATCCTCTCTACCCATGTCACCATGTATTTGAAGGGGTCTTGAGAGAAAGCTAAAGGAAAGGACAAAGGGGTCAAAAGTGACAAAAAAGAGAAGATGCAAATTTAGATATTTTCCTTCTTTTCCCTAGAATGTCATTTCTTGTTGTCATCTTTCTCCTCATCCATTTATGACCAAGGACTATGTTCCCTCTACACCAGACCATGTGGAAGACGGAGCCAGAGACTTGCTCTGAGCCAGGAAGAGATGAGGAGCTATGGAGTGGAAGACAGGATTTTGGATGCTGTCAGGTAGGTTCCCGGTGGCCAGGAATGGTGAGGAATGCCATTCTGTGTAAGAGGGCTGATTGGGACAGCTGCAAGTTGCTTGGGCCCAAAGAACTGTGAGACGGGGATGGAATGTGGTGTGGAGAGAAGGCGCTGAGGCCTCAGAATTCCTCAGATCCTAAGAGACTCTTGCTATCTCCAGCTGGTCAGCGGGTAAAAGTGAGGATGGGGACGCATGCAGAGGGGCAGGGGATAGTCTTTCTCAAGAAAAACGAGCCCAGAGGCATTGCATAGCCACTATTCCTCTGAGTTGGAGGTTTCTACTAGAGCAGTGGTTCGCAATGCGTGGCCCCCAGACCAGCAGCCTTCACATCCCCTGGGAGCTTGGAAATGCAGACTCTCAGGCCCCACCTAGGACCCGCTGAATCAGAAACTATGGGGGTGGGGCCCAGCAATCTGTGTTTTATGAAGCCCTCTAGATGATCCTAATGCCCACTAAAGTTTGAGAACCAGTCAGCTGCGTAACTACTTCATTATGCAAATGTAGAGTTGCCCCAATGAGCTGGATTCAGCTGGCACCTGAGAACCCGGGAGGAAAGCCTGAAGAGACTCAGGCAGGCAAGGTGCCCGCTTCCCTGTGTGTTCAAGGTCAGCTGACTGAGTTTTAGCTTCTGTCCTTGGGCTCTGGATCCCCTGCCCTTTCCAAAGAAATACTGAACCAGACCAGACCACTACATTGGCACAAGATCACACTTTAGTTCAGACACATTTGCATAAATACTTGAAATGGATCCACCCCTGCAGGGGGAAGCCTGAGAACAGGTGGCTGTCCACAGCCCTGCAGCCCTTTAGGCGATGGACTTTAATACTGAAGAGAGTCATGGTCACTTCTGAAGCCTGCTCAGGGGCGCAGCTACAGAGCTTGCTTTGACATTTGCCATTGACCCCCACCCCACACTTCTCTTGGATGAATTTTTTCCCCTCTGAGGTAGATTATTTTTCGGGGAAACCAAATAGAAAACAATTTTTTTTTTTTTTTCATTTAACTTTGCTAGTCCTTTGCAAACAGGCTGACTGAGTCTCCTGTTTGGGTCAACAAGTGCACTTTTTACCTTTTAATCTGTGTCCTCTGCTTGAACTCAAGCAAGGTCCCACCCACTAGAAAGCAGACATTAGGATCTGTTGTCCCATCCTCTCTTCTCCTCCCCTTATGAATTCATGCCCTGCTGGAGGGGCCGTGGCAATGGGAGAACTGGGTTGGCCTGCCACCTCTACATGTAGGGTTACCACAGTGGGTATACTAATCTGCACCCCAGCACTCCGAATCCAGGAGCACAAGACTGGCCATCCTCCACTGGGTCAGAGGGGGCATGGCTGGCTTCCACAGGGCTTGGCATCCTCCGGTTTCAGAGCCTTGTTGCAGGTGGTGGAGGTCTGGCCGCTGGAATCCTGGCACTCCACAGTCCGCCGCTGCCAGCCAGCTCCGCAGCTGCTCGAGCACTCAGACCAGTCCCCCAGGACCCATTGTGCATTGAGCAGGGGCTGGATGACGTTGGTGGTGGCTTTCTCTTTGCTGTTCTGTATTCTGAAGTTCACGTCGTTAGGAACAAAGAAGGTATATTTGACTTTGGGAGGAAAGAGCTCACCAGGCACTGTCAGGAGCTGCACGATCAGCGGCTCAGGCAGGGGCCGGAAGCTCTGCAGCCGCTCCAGGGTGGCAATGGAACCACTGTACTTCAGGATGGTCCCCTTCACCAAGATGTCCTGCTCTATGGCAGAGATGGCCAGGTTCCCGTTGAGTAGGTACTGTCCATCGGCGGTCTTCAGTGCCAGGTAGTTGCCATCGTTCTGGACCCCTGGGTGGCTCCGCTGTTTCACATCAATGTTTGTGGCACCAGCTGGGATGGTGACAATGTCGTTGTAGCCATAACTAGGATTGGAACAGAAAGACACCCTTAGGACAAGTGGCTTCCCAGCCCAGAGCTTAAGGAAGTTAACCTGCTGGTGACAGGGGCTGGCAGATGAAAACCACTAGCAAATTATTATGCAGTTGCCTCAAAGTTCTAAATAAATTAGCAGCCGAGGATGACAGGAATGTTTCATACATTGGGCTTTTCATAGGCTTTTGCTATGCCTGGCAACTCTATTTCAAATATTGGGGCTGAGGAGTTTAGATGTGTGGGTATTCACAATAGCAGAGGGAGGAAGGCAGCCCAGAAGAGTTTGAAAAGCTGCGTCAAGGCTGCCAAACCTGGCAGTTCTTGGCTCAAGTGAGATCTCAAACACATTTAGTTCTTTGCGTTAGTATAAAACTTTTCTTGGCCACTTTCATACCCAGAGCTCAAACCCACGTGGGAAAATCTGTTTGACACATACATTCCAAAATCTGACACCTCATTCCACCTCTTAGACTCAATCAGTTCCTAGCATTTGGTTAATATGGCTCTAGGGCAGGAACGAGGGCGATATATCCTGCTTCTGAGGATCCATCTTCTGGGTATGCCCAGACACCATGAACTGTGCTTCTGGGGGGCTAGGATGCTGTTTTGGAAAAATGTTTCATCTCTGTTGTAGGTCCAGGGCTTTATGAGGGCTAGAGAAACCTTAGTTCTTATTCTTGGCATCTAGGGTGAAAGCATTTGCATTTCACAGGCTGGGAAAAAAGTGAAAAGGACTGAGGAACACAGTCAGTCAGTTGGTTCTTCACTATTCTGCCTTACGCCCCGCTGGGGCCAGTTGTCTGCCAGGGGCTGATTCTGTTCTCTGAGCCTGATGCGATGAGGGAGAGAGGCAGAGGGCCTAGTGTGCCTGCACAACACCTGCCCTAGCCCTTCCGCTCTAGGATGTGCAGGAAGGGCAGGAGGAAGAATGTTTAGAAATGAAGAAACCTAGGTTCTCTTCTGGCTGTCATTAACTATCAGTGTGACCTTAGAGGAGTCATGTAATTTTTTCATGCCTTAGCTTCTTCTTCTGTGCACGGGGAATAATAGTGTTGGCCTTCCCCACCGCAGAGTCTTATTTTAGGAATCACACAAGGCCACAGAAGCAAAAGCACTCAAACAAATACTAGAGCTTTATGAACGTAGGGTATTAAGCTATGAAAATGCATCTGGAGTTCTCAGACTTGTGAAGGCACTGAGGGGCTGAGGGCCCCCTCCCGTGTAGCCCTTTCTCTGAAGATCCACCTGCAGGTAGGAGAGACTCGCCAGGTGTTTGGGGAGAGGTCCTTCCCAAAAGAAGCCTGGAAGAGCTGCTTTCTGGCGAAGGTCCCGTTTACTCAATGTAACTCTATTGCCGATTGACTCAGAGGTGATCCGTCCCTGTCCATGTGGCCTCTGGCTGCCCTGAGCACGGTCCTCTCTATGGTATGGGCCAGGCCCTGTGCTGAGGGCTCTGCCTCCCATCTTCCAACTCCTTACAATGACTCTGAGATTCAGAGGACTGCCGACATTTTACCAAGAAATGAATGCTCAGTACTCCGTGGGTACTAAGTAGCAGCCACAATTCAAACCTAGACTGACGTGATTCCAAAGCCTGTCTGCTCTTCCACCTTGGTACCTAACTACTGGGAGTCTCACCTGGAAGGGTTGAGGGAACCGGAGACCTTCCTGCATGAATTGCCTTTGCCCCCACACACTCCACATTTGTCCAGCTTCCTAGGTGAGTCCACCACGTGGTCACAGCCAGCTTTGACACACTGACCGTGGACACAGATGGCCAGAGTCTCTGGCCCACACAGGGTGCCGTCGATCACCTATAGCAGGTGAAGGGAAAGGAAGGGAAGGTAAGAGAGGGTATGGAAGGCACAGAGGCAGCGCAAGGAGGGTGGTAGGTGACCTTCCTCCTCATCTGTGGATCTGAGTTCCAGGACGATGCTTACCTTGGCCTCAAACACTTTGAACTCACTCCTCCCGCGGGCTCGGCAGAATAACTTGCAACGATCCCGGGGGGACACCCCTGAGTATTTGGGGACCCACTGCAGGAGGTTCCCATCCATGTCAGTGTAATTGTAGGCATTATACTTCTCACACTGCTGCTCCCGGAAGCTTTTCCCTAAAAAGAGTAAGAAACAGTATGGCGTTAACATGCTGTGCTGAAAAAGGGAGGATCTGACTGGAAAAATGCTTGTATTCAAGGCACCTTTCTTGCTCCTGGTTTTAACCCAACCCCAGGACACAGGTCCCATGTCGTCTGGGCCCAGCATTGCTAGACACACCTGACCGAGGCCCACATGTACCCTTACTCACAGGGGCAAGGAAAAGAGCATCCAGCTTCAGCTGGGCTTTCTGGGATAAATATCCTTTCCATCTGGGGAAGATATGCATTCTGTTTTACAGACGAATAAACTTAGGTGGGAACAGGGGAACATTTAGCAGGCTTGGAAAGCACAGAATGATGCATGGAACTATGTCTTCAGGCCTCTGCTCTTGTGATCTAACTTGACTTCCTTGGTGACAGTGGACACGGACTCCTAGATCTACAGCTCCAGCTCTGAATCTTGCGCCACATCTCACGTGCTATGATTCTGGGTGTCTATGGGGGACTCCATTTGCAGGTGCTGTGATCACTTCCAGCTCAGCACAGCCCAACTCCGTACAGTTCCTCCATTAGCTGACTTGATTTTCATGTGGTGAGCCCACCACGTTCCAGTCTGAGCCTGAACATTTGAGCATCTACATGCACTATTTCCAACCTGTCATTAAGTCCTGCTGTATTCAGAACAATCTGTGATTTTAATGTCTTCATCCCACTCTCACCACCTCAGTCCCCCTCTCACAAGCTGAGGTCTCCTGGCTTCACGCGGGACCAAGTGCCCAGCTTCCTACACACAGCTGTCTCCTCTCCCATCCTGCTGCATGCTGCTTCCAGAACAATCTGTCTGCAGTAAGACATGTTTGGGATTTTTTCCCCACAACCCTGAAATTTAAGCTGCACTTACTACTGAGGTTCTCCAGCTTAGCTGTACAGCTGCATGGCCTGTGAAGGGTTTTCGAAATACAGATGGCCATGCCCCACTCATGAGACTGATTCAGTACATCTGAGGAGTCTGGGCCTCTGTGTTTGAAAACACTTCCCAGGTGACTTGCCATTTTAGCTTTCATGGACCTTTGTGGTCTGGCCTTGAAATGCTGGTACGTTCTGCTGGACTCCACCTGAGCGAATCATAGCCCCTCTCAAACCTCCCCCTCTCCTGGCACATCCTCCCACACCTCATCACCATCTCAGTCCCTCAAGACTGAGCCCTCATTCCCTGGGAAGCTTTTGACTAGTCCAGCCTTTTCTTGCTCTGAATTCCTAGTAAGCCTGGGGTCTGTACTTCACAGATTAAGTTTTACTTGCTTTGTAAGAGGCGTTTGGATCTCTAGTTAGACTGTATGTTCTTCGAGGACAGAGACCATGCTCTCTGCATTTTTTATGTCAGTTATAACATCTATTATAGTTCTAGCCACACAAGAGGCATTAACAACACTTGTTAATTGAGATGGCGCATCCTCATGCATCTGAAATCATGGTATCACCTATTGTCCGTGTCTACCTGGCAAACTGTTGCAGTGCCAGGCATTGCTTCACCTGTACACTGGCAAACTCGCAATTCTGGGGCACGTTTTCTAGAGCCTCCTGCCATGGCTGAGCCTTCCATCTTGCAAAGCTGTAAAACCTACAGACCCCCCCATTAGACACTAACTCAATGCCAATGAGTCTTTGAATTTGGATGAATCTATTTTAAAGCTCTGCTTGTCTCTTGCTGCTTGCCAATACTTCCCGGAGCCGCACAGAGGGGAGATAAATAAGATGGTAGGGAGAAATCTTCTAATGACTCCCTCTCACCAGCTCGGCTGCTGTCCTTTCCTGTCTCTGACTTAATACATGTGCTTTCTAGCAGGTCAGAATATGCCAAGGAAGGTAGAGGTGGTGTTGCTTCCTGGGAAGTTTCCATCAGGCAGTTGCCATGGCCCCAAGGGAACATGGGCAACTCTTCTCCGAAGGAATGTGCACTAGAATCAGATTCGGAGGTCCTCCCTCCACCATGGGCTGCATGTTGGCTGGAAAGACATTGGAGGTTTGGCTCTGACACTGCTTTGGAAAATACTTCCATTCTACACACAGATGAGGGTTGAGATGCCTCCAGGAGGATTACCATCCTAGACACTAGCCCCCACTGTAAGCCCTCTCCCCTCCAAAGTAAGTTTGGTTGGGAGTGACGTCCTCTGTCTCCACATCTTAGAACACCAGGGCAATTCCTGTCCTTGACTTTGCCACGCTCTCCCAGCACAATGAGAGCTGTCCCAGGTCTCTAAGCGCTGCCCCCAAACTTGGTGTCTTGCAGAGCACATTTATGTCTGGCTCACAGGATAGCTCTGCATCTTGGGAGACCACCCTACTCCTCTGCGGATCTGCAGCAGCAACAAGAGCAGTTGCTCTGGCAGGTGTGGCCATAAGTGGCGATTACCATCAGGGGGGCATTCCTCCGTGTGGCATGACTGGTACTTGGCTCTCCGACCCAAGCAGTATCTTCCTCCATTCTGAGGCTCAGGGTCCTTGCACTCACGGTATGAGAACTGTACTCCTCCTCCGCACGTCCGGGAACATTCTCCCCAGGGTCCCCAGGGAGCCCAGCCTCCGTCCACCACGGCCTGCAACACACAAGGCCACAGTCAGGAGCTGAGGTGTGACAGGCGACCACGGCCCTGACTCCTTTACCTAGTTTTGCTCATCCTGGAGCATGGAGTTCAGCAAACTGCCTTAATCATTTGTTTCATGACTGTGTGGCCTGCTTGGTTATCGGCTTTGTGAACACAGAGGCTGTGCTAGACTTGCTCACGGCTCACTGCCCAGTCAGCATCTAAAACAGTGCCTTGCCCTCAGTAAGGTGCTCAACTTTAGTTGTTGAATGAAACTCTTTTGTGAAAATAAGATTGGGTCTCATGCAGCAGTTCTCCATCGGGGGCAGTTTTGTCCTTTGGGGACATTTGAAAGTGTCTGGAGACATTTTTGTTGTCACAACTGGAGAGGGCATATGCTGCAGGCCTCTAGTGGGTAGAGGACAAGGGTGCTGCGACACATCTAACAATGAACATCCAACAATGAACAAGACAGCCCCCTACGGCCAAGACTTATGCTTTCAATGTCACTACCACTGAAGTTGAGAAGTAAGTCCTGGTCTAAGGAATAACCACTGAGAGGTGTTGCCGCTAGTCTACCAGCTACCAGCTACCAGTTCGGTGGTCAGATGATGCCTGGAAAATAAAGACAGCTGCTTCCAACTTTACAACAGACCTGTGAGAACAAAGCTTTGCCCTTGGTGGGTTCATAGAGTTTTCAAAATGAAAAATTTTCTAAATTACAAAATAATATTTGCTCATATGAAAAATGAAAACTTTAGAAAAGTAGAAAACAAGAAAGTAGCACTTAAAAAAAAAATCACTACCCAGATAAAACCATTGACGTGATTTGCATCAATATCGTTTCATACTCTTGCTCTGGATATATAATCATAAAGATGTAGTGATTTTATTTTACACAGATGTGATTCTGTCATACATAGTATTTTATGATGTGTCCTTTCCCTTTAAAAATAGATGATAAATAGCATCCTATGAACACCTTATGTCAACCTCTCCCTGCACTGAGATTGGCTCTGGTGCCGGGGACACTGGATGGACCCTCTGCCCTCAGTGATGTGTGAAGCGCACGCTACAGGAGAGAGTGACACCTAGAAGAGAAGCTCCATGTCTGAATGGGAGGCGGCTGAGGATAAAGACGTGAATCCTGCCCCGGCTCAGGCTTAGAACGAGTGTGGGGCTTACCTGGCCCCAGCAGGTTCCTGAGACTCAGTGCAAAGGACACACCACTGAGGACAGCCCTGGTGCTCAGGCCACCCTGGTGATTCAATGCTGGGCCGGGACCAGGCTGCGCAATTCAGTGGATTCCATTTCATAGGGATGGCTCAGTGACTCCCAGCAAGAGAAATGTGATCCGCCTCACAGTTTGGAAGTATTAAGAGCAGAGCAAGAAGCGAATCATTTAAAACTCTCAGTGGCATTGCCTTGGTTTTTGTTGCACATTTATTCTGTCCTGGGCCAAGTTTTCTTTGCCTGTCAGAGGTGGTTCTGATTCCTCCTCCCTCCTCCTCTTTGAGTATGGAATTCCCATAATTAGTCTTATTCCCTTGAACTCTATTTATGACTCAGACATGGGTAGGATATGAATACTTTTCCCTCCTTTGATTGAATGTTCCTCTTCTGAGTTACTTTATCTGTTTATAATAGAATTCAGAATGGCTTCCGTTTATTGAGTGCCCATGTTCTGGTCTTTGTGCTGGAGTGTTTCACAATCATCACCAACCTTCACAAGCCTTCAAGTCAGCTCAAAAGCAATTCTAACAGTGGGAGTTCCCCAAATACCCGGAGCACCGGTAGCGTCATCCATCCAATATGAATACAGCCTCAAAAGGCTCCTCTTGCGTTTGGATAAATACGCTTTGCTTTGTTTGTTACTTAGAAGTCATAGTTGCAGCCTGGCCCAGAGTATCTTAGTTCAAAGTTCTCAAGTGTGGTTTCCTCCTTGAAACTAGCCCTCCTCCCAGCCTCCCCTCTCCCTAACGTGGCCGTCTCTGACCTTGGGCCTCTCCACTTCCTCCTCAGGCAGACAGTTGCCATCCCAGCAGAGGTGCCCAGGCCCACAGGGCGTCCCATCAGCCCAGGGCAGACTGCCATTCTTTGTGTGGCAAAGGGGCTCAGCGCCATCCATGTGGCACCAGAGCTGGGAGCAGATGTCCTGTGCAGAGGTGTTGGGGCAGTGGCGGAATCCCAGCCCAAAGATCTGCTTGCACTGCTGGTCCAGCTCATAGAGGGCCCTGCGGCCCGGGAGGTCTGTTGGGAGGGGCAGGGCTGAGGTGGGAGCGTCGAGGAGACAGTCTCCTGAGAAATGGAAGAAGCAGAGGAATAAGATTAACGGCCGGAGTTTACATCTCTCAGCTCTCCATTGTTCCCACATTCCCTTTAAATTCCTATCAATGGGGCTTGAGGTCTGGACATCATGAGTTCCTTAACCTCAATCTAAAACCTGTCAACACAGATCATCTATATAGGGCTTTTCCAGTTTTTGACTATCAGTTGACAATTTTTTTTTTTTTTTAGGATTGAGTTTCTTTTGTTATCCAGAACATCTATACTTGTATGTATTCAGTGTTTACCTAGGGAATGCCAGTGAACTGTAATACTAATCTACATCATCGTAATATAATTGGGGGTGTAAATGAGCTCTTAAAAACCATGGTATGCAAAATAAAGCCAAAGTACCGTTGGATAATCTATTATTTTTGTATTATATGTGTCCCTGCCTCCTTCAATGAGAAGAATCAAGACTAAATTGTGTTTTCACTGATTTACTCCACAAATCAAGCTATTTTAACCAGGCATACCACCCCAATCGCACCCCACCCCTTACTCCTTGCTCTCACATGACTAGTCCCTGGCCTCTTTGCTATTTCTAAGCTATCATACGATGTACCACTAAAGATGGAACACTCCCTTCTCTCCTCTGTCCTACAGTCTTCCGTTCCTTCAAGCTCTGTTCAAACTCACTTCCTCCAGACAAACCTTCTCAGACTAATTCCACATGCTTTGTGACTACAAGCTAAATTAGTCCTGCTCTCAGGCCGCTGGAAGATGGGGCAAGGAAGAGCATGCTTTGTGGAAATGGTAAGAAGCCATGGCATGGGAGGCTGGGTGAGAGACACATCTTGGAAGTCTCTTCTGACCCTCAATGGCTATAATGCATTGCGATGGAGCTCAGCCACAAACAGCACAGGAGCCTACAGTGATCTAAGGAGGCCGGCCGGGCAGCGCTCAACCTCCAGCAGCTGGCCAGGGAGAAGCTTGAGGGATGCCTACCATGCCCACCATCCAGGAGCTCCGTGAGGTACATGGCACTGCAAGGAGACCAGGGCAGAGTCTTGTTTAGGTGGACGAAGAGGGGTGCCATCATGTGGTGCTTGCCCATGGGCCCAAAGATCCGTGCACAGGGCTTGGAGTCATCGTGGGGCATGCTGAGGACGTGCCCTGGGGATGGAGAGGGGACCCACAGTCAACACTAATGGCTTCCTTCCATTACTTTGTAGCCCTCCCTACGTTGCTCAGAGGGCTCCCAACGTGGCCCAGCACGCCTTCTCTCTCTCTTGCGACAGAGTGGCACTCTACTGACAGAAGACCAGTCACTAGCTCCTCATGGGAACCATCCTCCCCTTTTTCCTTAAAGATTTTTGTTTCGGGCTGCCCTCTGGGCTTTTCCCTTCCAGGATGCTTTCTCAGAGTACCGAGGAACACTGATATCCCTTTATTTTCTGCCTCAGCCTGTCCTAAACTCATTCACCCCTATATTCGCTTGCTTACACAGAGCTTTCTTGACAATTAATCTTTCCAGAATTCTCACCACTTACAGCATCACAACTTTGCCTGAGTATTTGCTTCATGTTTTGGCATTTTCCTGGTGAACTCTGACGATGGTCCAGGCCACTATTTTGATCATCTGGCCTTATGCTCAGGGTGGGAATGGAGAAAGCACAATATCTATTTGCATGCAATTACTCTGTCAGAATTATGAGAGGAAATTGGCTAAATGTGAGGGGCTGCATATCCCTTAGCACCTGCGTGCACCTGGGTTTGGAAGAGGCTCTTCCCTCTGACACAACAGAGTAGTCTTGGGCAGGGCAGCGCTTACCTAGCTCATGGGCCAGAGTGTAGGCTGCCTGGAGCCCCTCGTCCTCGATCACAGAGCAGCTCTTGTTGGGGTCACAGATTGTGCCGATGTCTGCCACGCCCAGGGTGTCACACATCCCCTCCTTCCCACAGAAGTTCTGCGTGGCAGAGAGAGCGAGAGTGTAAGAACAGACACGGAACAGAACACCTTCCTATTCCTGCTCCTTCTGAGTCAAAGGAAACATTTTAAGCCAAAAGCCCTATTTCTTCCCAAATAGGGAAGACGCCTGTTTCTCTTTCTGCGTTGACATGTCCTAGGGCTGGCTGGGACTTGGGCAGCTTGTTTTGGGAGGCAGGACAGCACAATGGTTAAGGATACTGACCCCACAGCAAGACTGCCTGGGCTTGACTATGGGTGCTGCCACCGTGTGCTGCTTCATGCCTAGTTTCTTCAGCTGTAAAATGGGCTGACAACTGGACTTGCCTAGTGAGGGTGTTGTGAGGACAGGAGTAAACAGGCCCTGGTGCACATTAGTACACTCTCTAGCCTTCCAGAAGCTGCTGGTTTCAATCACATCTGATAGGTGGGTAGCCTCCTTATTTGGGGAAATCTTGGGGGTTAACCCCCTGGTTACCTGCTCCTATGTTTCTATGTTTAACAACCATTGTAGATGGGCTGCCTCTCTTAATTCCAGCTCCACATCTCTCATTGGGCAGCGTAAGCCCATTTCTTCTTGTTATGACCTCAGTAGACAGCTGGTCACAAACGTTTGGAAAAGAGCCCTTACAAGATTCCTCTCCTTCCCTTGCAAATACCTCACACTTATCCTCATAACCTCCTCCTCATCATTCCACACATGAGGCTCCTGGCGTCCAGCTGGGGCCAGCAGGGAGACATTGCCCATGTTTGGGCAGGCCTAGTGGTCCTCCTTTTGATCTGCCCACCCTGCCTCCCTTCCTCCCTGGGGTTTCCGGAGCCCGCTCACAGACCTGTCTGGTGAGCAGAATGGCTGTGTCAAAGTGCTCTGGATGCCGGTCGCTGGGCTGGTTGAAACGCCGTTGCCAGTTGCAGAAGTTGCGCAGTGTAAGCCCACCATTGTCAGACACTTCTGGGCCCCATTTCTCATCTTCCACTATCAGCACTTTCACTACCACCAGGTTGATGGCGTTCCTAATGCTGGGGTGCTTGTAGATGCGGGCCGCCACGGACATTAGTGTCAGGATATGGTTCTGTCGGGAAGGAGGGAATAGGAAGAGTGAAGGGTTCAATATCCTGGCCCGTTGCCTGTCCATGGTCATCATTCCTTGCTATACATCCCATGTGCCCTGCTCTGTGCTGAGGGTCTGATAAACGGTATCTTGCTGAAAACTCACACCCCCAAGGTCCTGGCACTACTTCCCTTCATTTTACATAAAGGAAAATTGAGTCTCAGTAGCTGGCTCAAGATCACAGATCTGATGAGTGCATAGCCAACATCTGAACTCAGCCCACCTGGCTCCAAAGCTTGTGCATGCATTTAACATCTTGAGCAGGCACATATGGCTATGTAAATAAAAATTAATTAAAGTTCAATAAAATCAAAATTACAGCTGCCCTGTCACACTGATGACATTTCAAATGCATCAATAGCCACCTATGGTTCGTGGCTACTGTATAGGACTGAGCACACAGAATGTTCCATCATCACAGAAAGTTTTACTGGACAGCAGTGGTTATTCTGCCTTGACCTTAACACCAACTGTCTCCTGCCAGCCATCCCATTCCTTCTCCATTCTCAGCCCAGTAGCAATTATCTGAGTGTTCAAGGTTAGTACAATGTCCTTCTTAGAATCCACCAGAGCACTTTTCTGATGTCTGCTGGGGTGACTGCTACTCTTCCGGACGGGAATGTTAACCCTGAAAACTTTGCTCTAATAATAATGACTAACAATAGCTACTTTGTCCCAGGTACAGGGCCCACACTTTACATTTGTCATCTCATTATATGCTCAAAACGACCCTGTGAAGTAGGTATTGTAATCCCCATTTTACGAATGAGGAGGTGGAGTCACACAAGTTAGACAACTTGTCTAAGGCCACACAACTCTTCAAACCAGGATGCAGCCCAGGCCTGTCTGTCTGTCTGTCTCTGAGGGCCACACTCTTCTCATTAAGTTTTCCAGCGTTTGGCCTTCTGGGTTTTGCCTGGACAGCCCTGAAGTGTTTATTCCCTTCTGCCTGGGGATTGAGAAAATCCAGGGGGCCTCAGGCGCTTAGGATCACACCTTTGGTCTCACCCAGGCCAGATAAAGTTGTCTACGTTATTGCTTGGCCTCTGTCCTGTCCCTGGGCTGCCAGCTGCTCCCAGGGCTTTGGAGGAGGCCACACTAGAGCTCTTTCTCCTGCGTCAGCGACCTCTAAAAGTGAGTTCTCTTGGATTATTTTGTAGAAGAGGAGACAAAGGGGCAGAGGCACTTGTGCCTTCAGCCAGGAGTGTGGCCAGCTGAGCTGCCACGCACTTGCCCCCTGCTCCCTATCCCCTAGGATGCCATCTCCTGTCAGCTCCCTATCCCCTAGGATACCATCTCCTTTCTTCTCGCCAGTGGTCTGGAAGGTGGGAGTGGTAAGAGGGCAAAGTGGGTTGAAAGGCTAGAGAGGGACATTCCATCGGTTGAGGCCATGTGTGGGAGTTCTAGATGAAGCCCATTATTTGTGAATGGGATCTGTCTGTTCACCTCACAGGCAACAAGCCAGGTATTTTGTAAGCTCTACAAACAGAGATTGGCAGGTTACAGAGCGTGTCAAGCACTCTAGCTATGTTTAGGCTGATGTAAACATCTTATCAGCAAAGCTAAAACTTGGCACTTGCTCCTATAGTTGGATTCCTAAGGGGAAAAAGCAATCACATCATTATGCAACTGGGGGTGAGGGCTGAGGAATGGTGGCTTGCTGAGGCTACTTCCTGTCCAGGCCTTCACTGTTCCCTGGGGGCAGAAAGAGTCTCCTGGTCTCCTGCTCTAGGAAGGGCCAGAGTCTGATGGGCCAGGGACCAACTCCTGAGATTTCTTCCGAAGCAACCGCAACTCTCCTCACAAGATTACTTCCCTTTGAGTCTCAATTTTATAATCTCAGAATTGGGGAGATTATATTTTACAAAGAAGGTGTGAAGAGAAGAGATGCCAGATGTTCAGCATTGGTCCCAGAAGGCACAGTAGAAAGAATCAAAGACTTGAGGTTTAAGAAGGGTCTGTGTTCTCAAGCTGAGCAGATCAGACTGAGGCTCTCAGGCAAGGCAGCTGAGTGAGCACCAAGCAATGGCCACTTCCCCAGTGAAAACCAAAGGCACACGTGGGTAAACTGCTATACTAAGGATGGGGTGAGGCATCAGGGGAGGGGCTTCCCAACACTATGGTTTTCAGGGAGTTTCCTCCTTTGCCCTTAGGGGGGCTCATAGCATTTCCAAACACTGAATGAATAACTGTTGGGCTGAGCCAGCTTGAAAGCCATTTTCCTTCAAGGCAGGGGGTTAGACCGGAGGACATTAGAAAGTCCTCTCGCTGCTATCTCTGAAGATAATTTCTATTGCAAGAGGGCTGCAAGGACGATGTGGCCCTGTGTTTCAATTAAAATCCCAAATCCTGGTCCCGCTTACCTCTCCTTCTTTGTCTCACTGAACTTTTGGAGACAGGAAGGGCCGCCATGCCCACCGTGAGCTCCTCTGAGAAACAGTGGCAGGAATGCCTGACATTTGAATACATCTCATAGCTCCCCAGGGGGAAGGATCATTGGGCCCCAGGTTGGGTGGGTGGCCCTGAATCTGTGAGCCTCTGATTCTCTGCCAAACCCCTGGGTCAAAAGGGCAGGCCTGACTTACAGTCCCACAGGGAGCGGGCCCAGGAGCCATCCAGGAGAAGGTCAGATGGCACGATCCACCACCGGGTGTCTATTTATACCTCCCTGTGCACCACATGAGTGCAGGCTGCTTGCTGAGGCATGTGAGTAAGATTATGCCACCCCTGCTGGGGGAGTGGGGGCCCCAGCAGACAACCTCCCACAACCACACAGGTAGGTCAGATGGAGCCCATGGCCAGCCAGGCCAGCAGTGGTCAAACAACCCTGCTCTTCAGTGACTTGGGCATCTGATGCCCTTAACTCTTGTTAGGGAAGGCAGGGAGTCTTTCAGGGCGTCTCCTTCTCTGTTGGCATCCCAGGACCTGGAAAAAAAAATGTCCTAGCCAACTTGGCTGGGACACAGCCCTTTTGATTCTTTGAGCTACAAATGAGGAGATCCCACCTCAGAGCTCTGGTGCGGTCAAAGCAACGAGAGTGGGAGTCTAGGGGAGGCTGGGCCTGGGCCAAGCACATTTCCAGTAGCTCCTTCTGCTCACAGCACCACCTGTTATGCTTTGCTCATTTGCTGTTCATACTGTGGATCCCCTGCGTTTCTGTGAAGCACGCCCGGGAGAGGCAAGGAGAAGAAGCGTGAGAATGTGGAAACCCTCTCACTTCAGCAACTGGTGCCATATTTTTTCTTTTATCCTTCTGAGCCTCTCACTGAGTCTGAAGCTATGCTGGGGAGGAGGAGAGGAGAAGCAAAGGAAAAGGAAAGAAGCAATAGGAGCAGAGAGGGTCTTGCACAGAAGTCTTTCATCTCTCCTTGTTCTCAAAACAACAAGGACAATGCCACCTTTCCGAAGCACACCCTTACCAGAACCACAAGAAGTCCAGTGCAACTCTGAGCCAAGAAAGCTGGAAAGGAAGGCCTCTCAGCTGTGTGGGACAGCAGAGCGGACACAGCAGTGGTTGCCTATGATGGCGTGTGACCACATTTCCTCTTATTCTGACAAATAGCATCACCAAAGGCAACTCTAGTATCAGCTATGCTTTTTTGAGCACCTACTATGTGTCAGGCACTGGGTTGGCTGCTTTCTATATTTTATTTTATCCTCAGCACAATGACAGGACATTGATATAACTTCTTATTTTGCTGGTGAAGAAACAGAGGTACAGAGAAATTGGTAACTTGCTCAAAGACACTCGGTTATTTCTATTACCCTTCAAAGTTTATGCTTTTAATCACTACACTGACTGCCGTCCGTCTTTGCTGCCTCAAGGAAAACTACAGGACAGATGAGGCAAACCCAAAGCATGCAAGTTAGCAAGCTTGCCCTGACATGGTTTATGCACAGCTCCCCACCTTCCAGGGGAGGTGGAATTGGCAATTAAAGATCTTTGATTATTAAGGCATTTTCTTTGGAAAACACTTCATATTGTTGATCATTCTCACCGCAGCAGGCAAAAGAGATGGAAAGTGCTCATTCTTTTGCCAGTGGAAGAACATAATTCACACATACATAATACTTGTCTCTCACCTCTGAAGACTTGGGTAGCTATGGAGCGAATGGGGCATGCACCTGCTTCTGTTATTACCGACAGCAGGACACTTCTGAGAGTGAGAGATGATACTATTAATTATGTCAGAACAGGCCTAAACCGGGGTTGTGCTGGGCAAAGTGGGATACATAGTCACTTTAGTGTTAGGGCTTGTGTGGAATATTTTCTCCAATATGGGTCATGGGGAGATGAAATGGCTGTGACTTAGCCCTTCTCTGAAATCATATGCTAGTAGCCTGACATTTTGGGAAACCTGTCGTCTGCTCTGGGAATGGTGAGTGGCACTCCTAGGACCCTCTTTTTGAGAAGAGAATTCAGAAGCTCAGCTTTTAGCTGATCCACTGGCAGGACAGATTTCCCATACTGAGCATGGGTGCTGTGCAGCCCCGACTCACTCCTCTCCTGCTCCGGTTTCATCTAGGGAGCAATTAAGCAGCGGCCAGATGCAGACAGAGTTAATGGTCTCTTCCGAGGTGGTCCCTCCTTTCAGAAAGACCCCTTTGTCTGGCCTCCTTCACTCTGAAACCAGATAAGAAGGTGGGAGGCAGAGGCCCTTCTGTCAAGGGATTAAGTGAACTCAAGTGTATGAAGTTCTGGAAAACTTCATTGTCACTCCACAGTGAGACCAGCCTCAAGCGTGGCTGGTTCTTTCTCTCAGCCTTGACGCTGGTTTCTTCTCAGGATTGGGAGTCCCACTTGGCTGGGCATCTTTGGACTGCTGGAGTCAAGGACCCATTTCCACAATACAGACAAGTATCAGGGGTAAACAGGGCCACAGAGTCACAGACTCTTGAGAGAAAGACAGCATGACACAATAAAAAGAGCATTGCATCTAGGTTCAGGAGACTTAGGTTGCAGACCCAGCCCTGCCGCTCACTTACTAGCTGTGTGACCGGGAGACAGTCACACACAAGAGTTGGACTTTCTTCCTCTGCCTCCCTCATAAGTATTACTGCTGAGGTGATGCATAGAAACCACTCTGCAAACTGAGCGCACCCAGAGTGGCTTCTCCACCTAGTGCTAAACTTCCCAGAAGACTCATCATGAAGCAGCCTCACATTACCTAGTCTAGGTGTCTCTCTTCACAAATGAGGAAATCCAAGTCCTCAAGAGGGTAAAGTTTCTCTTCACTCTCACCACATGTCCCCAGTTGCTAAGACACCCCCAAGTGCCTCCATATTTGTGAATAATCTCTCCAGGAGACTCCTGGGAGAGTTATTTATAAAGAACTGGATTCTATTTGGGGAGATGGGTTGGGGTAGGCAAGGTCTTGGGGAACTAGAACTTGACATTCACCCTTGACTGAGCTCATGGACCCGTTTAGGAAGCCCAGGGGATTGAACCAAGAAGTTCAAGTTCATCCTGTGGCATCTTTACAGCTGGTGAGCAGTCAGAGCAGAGGGGTCAGTGGGAAGTCATAGAAACAGCTGTGCCTCAGTCCCTGCCCCACCCTAGCATGGTGACAGCAGGAGTCATGTGACAGGTGCGCTGTGAGGCAATGAGATCAAGGGGGAATTGACAGGTCTGGTCCAGCTGAGAGAAAACTTTTCTTTCAGGTGTAAGATCTAGCAGTAGATGCCGCAGGGAGAGGAACTCAGCCTGCACAGGTGCCTGATACCCACTGTGATGTGCTTTCCTGACACAAGTAGGCTGGGTGGGTGTAGAGATGCTTGTCTGTGAATATATGTGGAAGGGGAGGGGATGGGACAAGCATGAGCTCGGTCCTCCAGCCAGGCATCATACGAGGGTGGTAGAGCTCCTGGGTGGCTCTATGAAGAGAAAGCAGACTTGTCCGGTGGAGCAAAACCCAGCCCAGCCTCCTGCTTCAGTGGTTTGGGCATCCTGGAGCCTGTTTCTACATGGCTTTGGTGTCTGGAGAGACCAAGTATGGCCTTGAGGCAAATAATCAGTATCTTAAGTGTCTACATGAAGAACTCAGAGAGTGAGATGGTCAGAAAGCATTAGGAAGGACATTTTGGCTCTGGAGACAGACAAATAGTTACTTTTTCTGCTGCTTCTCCATGTTCTTGTTGTTTGTACCTCCTGGCTCTCAGGCAGATGTCAGACCCTGGTCCAAGTATGGGGCAGGGGCTCAGAATCTCAGTTCTTGGTTTGCAATGAATGTACTTCAGCCTCTTTCGGATGGAACCTCCTAGTAGCCAGCATGGAGGTCCTAACGGGAGATGGGAGAAGCCTCTCCCGCCACCCTTTCGAGGACTTGCTTGGGGAAAGTGGTCTGAGAAGGCAGGTGGTGCCTCCCCTCTCTCTCAGGGTAGGCAGGGAAACAGATATTAAGTCAGCATAGATCCGAAGTCTGTGGGGCAGACCAGCCTGAGGACTCACAGCTGCCTTGCCATCCTCAGGGAGAAGTGAACACAGTGCACAGGGGAGCCTGCCCAAGGTTTAACTGGCCCCGGCAGTGGCCAGAAGAGCAGCCACATGGACCTCTCACCCTATAGTGCTTCCCATCTGTTCATCTAGAATGCATTTCCCAGTGATTGCAGAGTGAGAAAGATGGGATGAGAAACAGAAGTGCCAACTGCACCTCACCTGGGCTGTTCTGCACGGGTGATGCTGAAAGGCTTGGTGCCCCCAACAGTCAGGCACAGACTGAGCCTAGAATAGGGTCCCTGGCCAAGATTGCCATCACTGAAAAAGCATTAACTGAGCTGCAGCAGGGGCCAGGATCCCTGTTTCAGAGCACCATGACCTTCAGGAAGGTTAGTTCTTTTCTACCTGACACATCACTGGGTCTGTGCTCCCAGGGGAAGAGAAAGTGCAGCCCCTACACTTCACATGGTGCTTGAAGGAGGTGCTGGGGCCAGGGTGACACAGACACCTCCTGCTGAATCTGCACCATCGTTGAGTCTAGTTAGAAACCATCTGGCTACAGGGGTTATTCCCTGCACTGTTTTCTTGCCTCAGCTTAGAGAACTGTTGTCTGGGCTTAGAGCCGCCAGGGTGGACCAAGTATAGTTCTGGCTCCACTAGGAACAGTAACTGAAAGAGTTCATATCCTCCCATATCTCCCCTCCCTTTCCACTGAAGCTTCAGTTTCCCGGGCTGAGCCCCCAGGCAGAAATCCTGTTCCCCTCCCTTCTACTCTGATGCTGGCAGTTCCAAGTCCTGCAGGGCTGAGAGCCAGGTTGGCAAGGTAGTCCACACCCCCTGATCAGAACCAGCTGGGCACACAGAAATGGGGCAGCCCCTTTCGAGGTTCAAATCCCTCCAAACAATGTCTTTTATTTATGACAACTGCAGTTCTGTACTCAAGGGGAATGAAATAGCCACATTTTTCCATGAGAGACTCTCAGGTCTGGAGACAGTAGAGGACTGAGAAATGGGGGGTGAGGTGGATGTTCTTTCAAAACGTTCAGTTTTCATCTATTTTGGGAGAGGCAACTGCGGGGTGGTGGGGAGTGCTTTAAAAACACACTTTCAGTTCAGTTTGCCAAGTGCTGCAGGAGATTCGGATGGGAGGGACGGGGGCGAGCAGCAGAGAGGGAAACGTCCTGGACCTTCACTCTAAATTGGAAGGGACATAGCGGGGAGGGGCAGTAGGTAGCCCAGGTGTCAGAGGTTAAGAAAACAGTTCCTGCGCTTTCTCAGAAAGGGAAGAACCTTGTTTGGGGTCGGTCTTGGGAGGGCGAAGAACGTTTAGGGTTTTCTCAGAGGGACAGGGAAGGGAAGACTTTGGAGACTGGGAGGTGACTGGGGGATTCTGGGCAAAGCGACTCCTACCTGTAGACCGGCTCCATAGAAGGCCGCCATGGACGCATCCGCCACCAGCAGCGTTTCCACGAAGCGAGCCTCAGACACAAACCGCTTGGTCCTACTCGTGGCCCCTAGGGGTGGTGGCAGTTCGCTGTCGCCTGCTTCCTCTTCTTCGCCCTCCTCCTCGTCTGCCTCCTCCTCCTCGTCCTTCTCTCGCTCGTGGTTTCTCTCCTGTCTCTGACCGTTGCCATTCTGCACCCCCCAAAACTCGGGTCCTCGAGGGAGGGGATGGGCTTGAGCGCGCCGCGCCCCGGATCCCCAGCGCAGCAGGCGGTGCGGCCGGTGCAGCGAGTCCCCCGCGCCCTGCGGCTGGATGGTGAACTCCTCGCCGTCCAGTAGGAAGGAGCCGGTCAGCCCGCCGCACAGGCTGACTGCTGCTAGCGACTCCGGCTCCCTGTTCACGGTGCCGGAGAAGAAGCAGTCCCGCAGCTCGCGCTCGCCCCCGGCCGCCCCTCCAGAGCTCCCGAGACGCTGGATCTTGAACTCGGGAGCCAGGAAGCTGGCGTCGGGCGCTAGGCGCAGCACGAAGCCCTGGCCGAAGGCGGACAGGTGGAGCGCCAGCTTGCCAGCGCCGTCCGCCCACCGCATGGGCACCACCAGCTCCGAGGCCGGGCCACCGGCGCCGGCCCGGGCCGGGGCGCTGCGGGCGAGCGGCGGCAGCAGCAGCAGCAGCAGCAGCAGGAGCGGCGGCCACCGGGGAGCGGCGCGGGGCATGGGGGCTCCGTCTGGGGCGCGCGAGAGGGAAGAAGCCTGCCCGGCGCGGGCAGGTGCTGGAGGCGCAACGCTGCCGGGCCGCTCCCTCCAAGAAAAAGGAAATCAATCAGGTCGCTGGGCGACTCAGCCTGTGGGGGCCTGGCGGCGGCGCGGTCCCCTGGCGGCCCCTGCGGTCGCTCAGCCCGCTCCTCCGCGCCCGCCCGCCCGCGGAGTCGAGCGCAAGCAACTGGGCCTGATGCCGCTCGCGCCCGCCCTCCGCCCCTGCCTCCTCCCCACCCCGGGAAGCACCGAGTGGGCTGCCGAGCCCTTCGTATTTATACTTCCTTCCCGGCTTTGACACAAGAGGTTTATTTTTGATCTCTCACTATTCCCGTTTCCCCTCCCCTGGGATCGGAGAGAGAAACTGAAAAGAGGGAGCGAGAGAGGAGAGGGAAAACAATTGGGGGATGAAGCGTAACACTAATCAGGAATCAGCGAGACTCGCTCCCCTCCCCACCCCACCTCTCCCCCCTTCCCTTTACGCATGGCCCCACATTAACTCCTACAGGGCTGGACTGGGCCTTCAGGCAGAGTCCTTAGGGAGGCCCCAGTCGTTCCCTCCTTTAAGGTCAAGTGCCCAGGACACGTCCTCCGAAGTGACTCCTGCCCTGGCCCCAGCGACAGTATTCGGATCCCATCACAGCCACTCTGGGCATCCGATTGTGTAGAAGAGAGGTCCCCTTGGAGAAGGTTCCAGAGCTTTTAATTGTGAAGCAAAAGAGAGAGGTGAGATAGGTCATACTAAAATCATGCACCCCACTAAAAAACACATTTTCACCCCAAGTTGGGGATGGGGAAAAATACCACCTGGTTAAGGAAACAAGGACTCTGTTACTGCTCCTTTCCCCGATGGGGCTGGGGGTGGGCTGTGTGCGCTGGCGGGGTACAGCCCAGCACAGGGGTAAATTACTAGAAGTGAGGTTGTTGGCAAAGTGGAATCACCCAGAAGGAAGGCAAGCGTTTCCCTAGGAGGGCAGCAGATCACCAGGAACTGCATGTCTGGCCCTGAAAACTTGACTGGAGCACTGCTCAGTTGCCCCAGAGGATTTCATGAAAGGTGGCAAGCCCTCTTTCACGGCACCTGCCCACAACTGTGGTTACAAATGTGTATGAGAGTTTATTCATTCTGTCCCACACTGCCACCTCTCCCTGAGGTGAAGGGACTGAAATGCAAAGAGAGGAATAGTATAGTCTACAGCCCTCGCTCAAAACCACAAAACACAGAACCCTAGTCTTAATGGCACAGGTCTAGATTGGATTCAGGGTCCTGTTCATTAAGTATGGGCTCCAGAGACGCCCCTCTCTTCCCGCGCTTTGAGTTGTTGGAATGGGAGATTCAGGGGGATGAGGACCTTTATAGTCCTCTGCCAGGACCCCCTCCCACCCACACACCTCACCAACTACCTAGTTCTCTGCTTGTGTTGTGGGCACTGACGGTTGAAGTTGTCCCTGTTTCTTCTTAGCCCATCAAAATCCTTTCAGCAGCTATGGAGGCTCAGCATACATGTGACTGTCAGAGCTTGTTACCTCCAAGCAGGAGGCTCTCACTCCCACAAAAGTACTTTTGCAACTACAGAAGTCCTGCTAGATTTTCTCCAAGTGTCCTCTCTCTCTCTTTTCTCAGTAACATGGAAGAATGGCTTTGAATTAGACATTAAGAATGGATGAACTTCCCAACCTAGCATGCTGCAGGATCGTCTTTCCTGGGTAATTTACAAGATAGGAATAACTAGAGTCTCAGATGTTTGGGGGAAACACTTCTGGAGGCAGGGGAATGAAAAGAATGGCCTCTTTAATCCTTTTCCAAAAATGACCATAACACTTCACCCCAGCACAATGCTGTAACAGCCCTGGGAGTGTGACTGGGCAGGCAAGGCATAATCCCGTTTTGCTTCGGGCCTATGATAACATTTTGATCATTGGTCTTGGTTTCTTAAAGCCCCTGATTTGCCACTTCCCAGAGTAAAACTCCTGATTTTCAACAGCAATTAGGTCCTGTATGTTTTCCTTCTTTTTCCTTTGCAAGCATCTGAGAGGCGTGGGATGGAGGGGTTGTCTCCAGTTCCCCTTCCTCTCCTCCTGAATGTGTATTAGTGGCTGCAAGTGGGAGACTTAAGCAGACCCAGGAAAGTCTTGAATGTCTCTGGAGGCTTCTGATCTCAGTTGGGAAGGCTCTGGAACTTTTAAAAAAAAATAGAATGAAATGCCCCTGAAGACAGCCCTTTGGAAGCTCCTGTGGAGAGAGAAGGACTTTATCCTGCCCCATTTCAACAACAACAACTACTGTTGGCTGGTTCACTGCTGTGTTGAGCCTGCATGGCTGCCCGCTGCCTCCCTCCAACCCACTTGCATTCATACTTCCCAGCCAGGGTAGTGCCTGCCACTTGCAGTGTGACCTCAAGGTGTCAGGCTTGCCTTATCTGTGCTTCAGCCTTTGTCCTTGCCTCTAGGACTGAGGAATGTTTGTGGTGAAAGTCCTCAGGAGAACAGCAGAAGGAAAGAATACAGCAAAACAAATGCCAACCAACCAGTGCAGATCCCAGAGGGGTATCTGTCAATTCTGGATTTCCTACATTATCCCCCAAATATATAATTCTTCCCCAAAATATACAATTATAGTAGGCATTGGCAAACTACGACCCGGGGGGGCTAAATCCTGCACGCTGCTTGCTTTTGTATAGTCCACAAACTAAGAATGTTTTTTCCCCCCCATATTTTCAATGATTGAAAAAAATGATACAATTTCATGACGCTTGAAAACGGTATGAAATTCAAATTTCAGTGCCCATAAATACAGTAACATTTTATTGGAATGCAGCCACAGCCATTCATTTACACATTGGCTGTCGTTGTGCTAGAAGGGCAGGGTTAAGTGAGACTAAAATACATTCACTATCTGGCCCTTTGCAGAAAGGTTGCTGACTGCTGAGTTACAGTAAAGCAGCATTAATTTGGAGCCCTCAAATTGGGGATGTGGGAATATTTAGACTTAATACATGTGATTTTCATGGAATAAAAAGCTCAAAATAATTTCTTGCTCTAAATGTGAAGGGAAATTACATACAAAATTAAAATTGATATATATATATATATATATATATATATATGTGTGTTTGTCTTTAATTCGGTATCTAGCAATTATTCATTATTTAATTCATCCTTAAATAATGAAAAGGCTTTCATTTTTATGGTACCTTATACTATCTAGGTCTATGGTGAATCTTGAGTGTTTAATTAACGTGTACTATTAGTAACTGGTATCTCTTACTATTTAAGTAGAGTTTTATAGCGTTTATCTCATAAATTTATAGTATTTACTAAGCTCTGGTATTCTCTAGAATCTCCTTCCTATGGGAGGAGATATTAGCGGTCATGTAATCCACTTCCGTTCTCATTTTACACAGAAGAAACAGAAATGCAAAGGTTGTAGTGACTTGCCCAAAGACACATAATTAGTGGAAAATTCTTCCCTAAAATACCTGCCTGATGATAAAGAAACAATATTGCTTTTAAATTTCATTTGCAATTCATACCGTCTTGTTAAAATTGAGTGCTTACTCCGGGCCATGTATTGTTCTAAAGCCTCATTTAATTTAATTTTCATTTAACCTTTAGTAATGATAGCTTCCTTCTTTTGAGAGCTTGCTGTGGGCAAGGCACTGTGCTGAACAGCTCACAAACATTATTTCACTTTATCATCATGACAGTCCTCTAAAAAAGGCATCCTACAGATAAAGAAAGAAGTTTAGAAGGGATAACTTGCTTAGGGTCACTCAGTTAATAAGTTGTGAAAGCAGTGTTCTTAACCAGGATCACACTCACAAACTACCAATTAAATATAATGTTTTTCTGGTGATGATGCCCTATGCTGAATTAATCTTCCTTTGTTTAGAACCAGGGATTAAATCACGGTATTACATAGCTGGAAGGGACTGTAGGATTTGATCTTTAAAGATCTCAAAGACAGCTTTTCTCAAAAGCCTGTTGTAGCTCTTAAATATAAACAGAGTTCTCTCTTTCTAAGCAAAATAATACCCTTTGCCACAATTCATGTTCATTTTCTATAACGTTGGCTATTGTGTAATTGCTATGACCCCGTATTGTCTATAACTGACAGAATTTTCCTGATGCTTATCCACCATGCTAATGAGCACACATCCCAGATGGGCCATGTTTGATTTCTGACATCACTTTTGTGCTGACACTCACCATGTATTCCCTTTGGTTGCAGGTTTTTGTGATTACCACTTGTACGCATACAAGCCTTCCTATTTATTTTTACCTGTTTAATTCTTCCTTAATCCTAAATATTCTGTCTTTTGGAACCCTTGGAACTTCACCCCATATATAGAAAGCCATTAATTAATTAATATTGATTAATATTCTTGAGGCTACTTTAAGTTCAGTTTCCTAACTCCTGTAAAGCTGTACTCTATTTTCATCTGGCGGTTCTGCTGCTAATAGGCACTCTCAATGCGCATGCTCCCAATCCTGTTATCTAGAGCACTGAGAACCAGGTCTGTACAAACTGTAGTGCGATACTGACATTGACTTGTTTGCTGACCAGACTTTAAGCAAACAAACAAAAACGTTTTGTTCCTGCCATTAATTTTCAGCAACTAACTGCCATGTATCAGGCTCATTGTGGGGCACCCAAAATAAAGGTTGCTCTACGTGATTACAATCAGTGATCACTAATATAAGTGGCCTCTAAGAGTTACTTGCACGTTTTCAATCTTACATGCAGTAGCAATGGCCATAATGGTAGCAGACGATCACGCTTGCTTCACTACCTTATGGCCAGCAGATGGCACTGTTGGAACTCTTTTACAATTTCAGAGCAACTTTTTCAAAAGTTAGAAATCTCTATCATGTCATGCAAGTCTGAGACAGCAGTCCTTCAAAATTGTACAAATGAAAAAGCTGGACGTTCGTGAGATTTCTTACAACCAGTCACTGGAGAAGGTTGAAGGAGGTGTTGTGTGGTTGTCATACTTAACATGTGCTTCTCTCCTTCCTACCATCCTTTCTTCATCTTCATTTCTGGTCTTCATCAGACCAGTGTCTTTTAACTTAAGCCATCAGCAAGTCTTAGAGAGCTGGCCAAGCTGGGATGTCTCTAGGGCTTGGGATCGCCTTAATTGTGAGGGTGGTTTGGTTTCTGTGCACCTGGCTAATTTTTTAAATGCAAACAATACATTCCCCCCAAATCTCCATTATTGATTCTAACCACCAGATGGGAGTCTCACCACATTTACCTTTTATAGCTGATTCAAGAAAGTCTCAAATCTCTCTGAACAATGGGTCTAGTGAACCACTTCTGATAACGCGCGCGCGCACATACACACACACACACACACACACACAAATATATATATTTTATTTATTATCTTTCAAAGCTGTACCTGTTTTTCCTTGTTTTAAAAGGAAAGACAAGAGGCAAAGGAAAGAAACCAGGATTTCAGGATGGAGGGTGATTTCTCTTATTTAAGGTCATCAAAGGACTTAATATAAAAACTATCCATTTTCTAAAATAAATGTGTTTATAATGAGTTAGAATGTGAAGGGCTAAGAAGAGCGCTCAGCGCCTTATATATAAATGTTCATTGTTTTCTATCACCACTGTCATTGTCATCACAGTTACACACCCCCATTTGGCCTGGCAGAATAGCTGTCGAGTAGCTGGAGTTTATCTTGGCACTGGTGCCCTCATCCTCAGGGTCTTCCTTCTTTGAGAGTTGCCCGGGGTGCTCACCTGAACATCTGCTCTCATGGACAGGAGGGACTCCAAGTCACAAACACTTTGGTGTGATAAGAAGTACGGCTAGGAGCACTTGAATTTTAAGAGACCTGAGGAAGGGGAGCCAAAAGAAATGACTAATGGTAGAATTTCAGACACGGTAGCTGTAGCTCAAAGGAGAATTCTGGAGGCCAGGGACACCTGTCAGGGCTCATAAGTATTAGACAGGAGGCCCCTGTAGGGATGCTGAAAGAGGATTTTTGAATTGGGAGGGAGATGAGATTATAAGAACTTTACAACCCCGTTTATTATATTTTTCAAGTATTTTTGAGTAGTGGAGGAAACAAGCATTCTTTGGAGTCCAGACCTCCCCCCTCTCTGCCAAAAAAAATCCAGCTTTTTTCTTTTCTTTTAGACATTTAGGCCTAGTGCACATCATGCATCTGTCCACCAATCCCACTCCCTGAGATTTGCAAGGGTTATTTCTTTTCAGAACATTCTGCTTTGCAGTCCACTTGGCTCTGTGTGACATTTCATCAGGCTTATTGGCATTAGAGAATTTTAAAGAGGGACATAGACATTACAGGTGGATGGGAGGATAATTTTTCTACCTGTTACTTTATAGATGGTAAGTTGAGACCTACAAGGATGTCATTTTCCCAGAGTCACACGGCTGGTTGACAGGAGATTCAGGGCTAGAATGTGGGTTCCCAGTCCTGTGTTCTCACCACCTCACATCTAATTCCACTCTCTCTTGCAGAGCAGTACCTGAGTTCCCAGGGTTTATGTGCCACTACCCAAGTCACAGAGCTGCCAGGAGATTGGACGGGCAGTAGAGTCTGGATCCATGGAGTACAGTGGGACGTGTTCTATTTCATCATTCATCATCCAACTGACCATGTTGTCTTCATCCAGAATTCTTTCTTTGGTGTGTTTGTTTTTCCTTCAGCGAAAGAACCTTCCATTATGGAAGAATTCCAAGTACCTAGAATTTAGCTATATTTAGTGACTTACCAAGAAGTGTTTCACCCATGTGAAACTATCAGACAAAGTGGAGGTATCTTCTGAATGTCTCAAAAAGGCAATGGAGAAATACGAAAGGCCTGAGGATTTAGGAAGATGGTGGGATTTAGCCATGTGGCAGGGGAGGAAGGGGAAGGAGAGAGGTATAGAGATAGCCTCAACGTTGAAGGCTTCTTTCATATCTTGTTGTGTGTGTGGTGTGTGTGTGTGTGTGGTGTGTGTGTGTGTACACACATGAGGTCTGACAATTAAGTTCACAAGCTTGTTGCAACAATGTTGCTAACTTTTTTGATATCAGAGGGATTATTCATTATGAATTTGTACCACCTACACAGTTAACCAAGTTTACTGTTTGGAAGTGCTGAAAAGGCTGCGTGAAAAAGTTAGACAACTGAACTTTTCACCAACAATTCATGGCTCTTGCATCATGACCATGCACCAGCTCACACGACACTGTCTGTGAGGGAGTTTTTAGCCAGTGAACAAATAACTGTATTGGAACACCCTCCCTACTCACCTGATCTGGTCCCCAATGACTTCTTTCTTTACCTAAAGATACAGGAAATATTGAAAGGAAGACATTTTGATGACATTCAGGACATCAAGGGTAATACGACAACAGCTCTGATGGCCATTCCAGAAAGAGTTCCAAAATTGAAGGGTGGGCCAGGTGCTGGTGTCAGTGCATAGCTTCCCAAGGGGAGAACTTCGAAGGTAACTGTAGTGATATTCAGCAATGAAGTAGGTGGCACTTTTTCTAGGATGAACTTTCAAACTTCGTTGTCTGACCCTATATGCACACCCATTGGTACCCATTCTCTCTCTGACACGCTCTCTCATACACACGCTGGTGGTGGTGATACGAGAAGTGGCACACCTTTCCAGTTCTCCTCTTTCTTACTTTTCTTGTGCCCTTATCTTCGTAGCTCCTGACCTAGTCTTCTCTCTTCTCCTTGGAATTTACTCAATTTTCTCCTCTTTCTGAATTTTCTTCTTTCCTCTTTTCCATTCTCAGCTTCCCATTCCCTGTATTTTCACTTTTAATAAATAATTTCACAGACCTGCCAGTAATGGTCCTAGGCAACACGGGCAAAGAAATGCAAAAGATAATTACTGTGTTTTGATCATCTATTTTATTAAGCTGGCCTGGTGGAAAAGAAAGTTAAGTAGCCAAATAATGATAATATAATGTTGCAAACACAATAATAAAGCTATATGCAAGAAGCCTGGCATACAGAGTAGGAATTCAGGAAACATTTGTTGAGTGAATTGATTAATAAGTTATGAGAGCCCAGAGAAGGTAGTGGTAGCTGTGTTTTAATGGGCAGAGATCAGGTTGAAAAAGACTCCATTTGAGTGCTGTTGTTATTGGACTTTAATGAATAAGTAAGAGTTCACCAGGCAATGGAGGGGGAAAAACTAGTTCAGAAAGGTGGAGATACACGTGTACACACAAAGACATCAGAGAACCTTTTGTATTTGGGAAAAGGATAGAGTTCAGTGAGTCTTGCACGTCTAGAGTGTCAGGAGCTGCCAAGGAGTGGCCGGCAATGAAGTTACAACACTGATCCGCTGGGGGCCAGTGTGTGAAGGGGTGTATTGGTTACCTGGGTACTGTGAGCTTTCTTCCAGAGGGTGATGCAACACATTAAAGACTCTCAAGCAGGGAAGTGATATGACGGTGTTTGTCTTTAGAAAGACAATTCTAACAATTATGCAGAATAAGGATTGCATTAAGGGAGAGACTGAGGTAATGGAGGCTTCTTAGGACAAGCTTTCCAGAGATGGTGTGGCCTGAGTTAAGGAAGCGGCAGTGGAGATGGAGAGAAATATACTGGAGCCTCTTTGAGTTAGCGCATCGGGACTGGTGGTGAGCACAGGGGGCCAAGGGAAGGAGGAGATGAGGCTGCCGTGTTGCGTGATGAGGTGAATAACGATGCCATTGGCTGAGCTGAGGGAAACAGGAGGAAGAAGGTACATGTGTCCATGTATGAGGCCTGACAATTAAGTTCGAGAACTTGTTGCTAATCCTTTTTGTTTTTTATATCAGAGGGATTATTCATTATGAATTCATACCAACTAGACAGTTAACCAAGTTTACTATTTGGAAGTGCTGAAAAGGCTGCATGAAAAAGTTAGACAGCATGAACTTTTCGCCAACAATTCATGGCTCTTGCATCACGACAATGCACCAGCTCACGCAGCACTGTCTGTGAGGGAGGTTTTAGCCAGTAAACAAATAACTATTGGAACACTCTCCCTACTCACCTGATCTGGTCCCCAATGACTTCTTTTTTTTTGCCCAAGGATAGAGGAAATATTGAAAGGAAGACATCTTGATAACATTCAGGACATCAAGGGTAACATGACGACAGCTCTGATGGCCATTCCAGAAAAAGAGTTCCAAAATTGCTTGGAAGGGTGGACTAGGTGCTGGCGTTGGTGCATAGCTTCCCAAGGGGAGTATTTCAAAGGTGACCATAGTGATATTCAGCAATGAGGTATATAGCACTTTCTCTAGGATGAGGTCATGAACTTAATTGTCTGGCCTCCTATGCTGTTTTGGGGATGTGCACAGGAGGGAGTTTGGTTTTAGATCTGTGAAGGACCCTCTGGGCAGCTGCGTGGAGATGGATACATATCAATGAAGCTCAGGCAATGATGGGGACTAGGAATGTGGATTTGGGAGCCAGACACAGAGATGGGGTCTTTGAAGTTGTGAATGAGACAGCATTCCGCTCTATGAATAAATGTGAAATTAGGGATTCTCTTTGTTTCCTTTTAAATTTCTACTCATCCTTTCAGCTTACCCTATTCCTCCACCTTTCTTTCTTTTCACACCTTCAGGAGCACACGTGAAACCTGCCTGTCCAATCACCATTCTTGCTGTTTCTTATCCTCTACATCTGAGGCCTTTCCAGAAGCTGTAACCACCTTGTTTTTTTCTTTATGAAATGTAGTGATTTTCACCCAATTGGACTCTGTTGTCTACAAGTGTCTTCCAGTTGGTCTGTTGGCTGATTCAAAATGTCAGGGTGGGTTGTCCCGATGTGAAAGAGGAGATTCCTGGCTAGCTTGGAGAGAAAAAGGGGAGGAAGGAAGAAATCTTTACTTGGAGTGACTTGATGTTTGGAGTCTCACCAGCCACAGCTTGAAAGTATTGGACAACTTGCTGGGCTGCTCCTGCCAGGTTGGCTAAGAAGTGACATTACTGGATCCCATCACCTCTTGGCTCTCAACGGTGACAAGGGAGGCTGCACAGAGGTGCAGGGAGGAGGAAGCGAGGGCAGGCAAAGCACGGACAGTCTTTTATTAAAGGAGATAACATCTAGTCTCTCAGCAAAGCATTGGGGAAACCAAGGTCGGAGAAAAGTGGGCTCTACTGGACACCTTGGGCTCTGCTCTGGAACTCACACTCAGGTGGGAGGTGGGCCTGAGCCAGGAGAGTCACAAAGCAGCTTTTCTACTACCACCAGTCTGGATCAAGGGCTAGTTTGATGTTCTTCTTCAGTTAAATACCAGAGTTTTCTGCTCTTTAATTTCTACTGTTCTTGAGGGTAAGAAAAAACTCACACTTATAAGCCTCATGCATATTGAGTTGTGGACATTCAGTTGGAGATTTTCTCTCCCACTCTGGGCTCTCCACTCTCCCCTAAACTATTCATGATTCTCATTCCCATTGTCCACTCACCTCTCCACTTCCAGAATGAAATGGAGAGACACGAACCCTGGAGTGAGGCAATGTACACTGATGAGGTTAGTAAGAGGTAGGGACAAAGGCGGTAGCCATTCCACAAAGCATTTCTAAATGAGATGCCAGAGGAAAAAAAATGAGGGCAATAGCTTACTATATTGGAACCCTTCCATTTTGGGAGATTCAGTAAGAACCCTCCCAACTGGTTGGGCTCAGTGAGAAGCGTGATGGATGACAGCAAGGTGGATAGATGGAATCAGTTGTTGCGCAGGTGATTTGTTTCTCATTTTTGAGAATTGTGCCCCCTAGTGCTGGGCGGTGCACAATCTCAATAGTGGTCCTCCCTGGGGAGGTCTTTTGGTCACCCCCTTCTCCCTCCTCTCCTCTTAAAGAACTGCTCTTCCTTTCACTGTCTGAAATTCTACTATCAGAACTTTGTTTTGCAAAAAAGGCTTTGATCCTTTTAAGGTGTAAATATATATGAATGGGAAACACTGTAAAGCTGTTGTCAGCTATTTTCACCCTAGTGCAAATGAAGATGCTGAGAGCAGCAAATTTTGAGAAGCAAAGTGAGGGTGCATGAGAAAAATTAGAGAGAGTTACAGAAAGCATGGTGGTGGTGGCGTAAAATGGGAATGTAGAGTGGAGGGGAGAGGGGCATGTTAGGAAGTGAGAATGGAGAAGCCCAGTGTTTACACCCTAATTTTACCTATGTGAAGATAGCAAGAGCCTGCAGCTCTCCTCAGTTTTTCTTGGCAGAATGAATTAAATAAATTGCAAACTCCTGAAGTGAGAACTGTATCATGTTTTCTAATTACAAGAGTCCCAAATCATGCTCTTCACTCTGCGGGTTTATAATAATATGCTTCCTCTTGCATGACTAAGGAGTTCAAAGCTCCAGGAGACTGGGTCATTTAATTAGCACCCCAATAACCTAACACCAGACAGAGGTGGGGCTCTACATTGGAGGGCCTGAAATATGAGGGTGGTGGCTGTTATTTAAGACTATAAGGGAGGATTCAGGATGTGAGGAGGCAGCCGGAACTAATATGTGGTGAATTTCCCCCAATCCAGGACCCTTTGTTGGAGCCTTGTAGTTCCAACAGAACAAATACAGGACGTAAAGGGACTTCTATTAAATACTTAGCCCCAGAGAAAAAACAGAGTGGGTGGCTGGGAAGGAAAAAATAGAGTTAAGTATTTCCTCTGAGCAAAGAACAATGGACCCAAGCCCAGAGCCATAATTCATGGGGCCTTAGATGAATCTCCAGCTGCTTCAGCTGTCTCCACATCTGGGAGAGGATTGGCCAAGGGGACCAGCACTTGTGGAAGCCAGTGGATGATGCAGCTCGCTCCCTGAGCCTTCCAAGAAGCTTCCCAAAGCCTGTGCCTGTCTAGATGTCATTTGCTTTGCCCATCTCTATGGCACAGTTTCCACGAAGAGCAGATTAAACACATCTGGGATTTTTAGGGATCTTTGACAAAGAATGGTGGAGACATAAAGCACAAAAAAATGGTAAGTTCTTAAATTTATTTTCTGTGTAGAACTTGATCTAAACCCTCACATAGCAAACCGACGATTTAATAACTGGTCTGAAGAATTGGGAGGTTTCTTTCAGCCACTTCCCTCCCCATTCAAACCTTGCTGAGACCATAGAGCTTATTTCTGGTTTCTTACTCCACTCTTTTCTCCTTAATTCTTTTCTCCCATTTGGGGAAGATACTCCAGGATGCTTGATTTTACAGGTAGGCAGAAGCCATCCTTGTTCCTAATCATGAAGACCTGAGAGAAGCGGACGCTAAGTCTCCAGACTGAATTCTTGTGGCTGCCTCCTCTGGCCTCAGTGCATCGTCCTTCTGGGCTCATCATCTTCTACCTGGAACCTGCTCCACTCACCTGGCTCAGCCCAGCAGTCTCTACCTGTTTTGGGGGCTGTCACGGAGAGTGATAATAAAGACAAGGAAGCCCTGGTTTAGATGAGTTTTTGTCCAGGGTGGCTGTAGCCCAGTCTGAGGAAAAGGGTTTAACATTTAATTAGCAAAGGGCAAGCAAGTTCAAACCGAATCTGCCTACGCTAGAAATGGATTATACATATGCTGAAGGTACAGAGAAAAAAAAAGGAGCGGTCAAAGCTCTGTGAGATCAATTAAGTAGCTTCCTATAGGAAGTGTGAGTTATATAGGCAGGCAGAGATGAGGTTGAGAGGGATCCTCTATGGGAGAAATGGCTTACACAAAGTTCTGCATACTGAAGCAACAGCTTCTGAGCAGAAGAGGCCAAGCAAATTAAGTTAGCTAGAGCCAGGTTGTCCTGCAAAGGGTAAAGAGAAACGAGTTTATGAAATGAGCAAAGCAGCTGGCTGGGTTGCCTTAGAACAAGTAATTTTATCTCTCTGGACCTCAGCTTCCTTAGCTATGAAATGAGGGTACTTGGCTAAGGTTTCCATCACAGAAGTGCAAAAAGTTAATCATTATGGGAACAGTGTGTTAGGCACTCCCAACTCTCCTAGGAGATAGCCTTATCCCCATTTTAGAGATGAAGTATCTTATCCAAAGTTTCACAGACTGCGTGACGAAGCTGAGATTAAAATCCAGTCTATTTGTTCATTTGGTATCAATAAAGAGCTCCCATTTGCCAAGCACTGCACCAGCCCCTGGGGGATATAATAGTATAATAGTGAATGAGACACATAAGGTCCCACTCTCATTTCAGCTGGGGGGGCGGGGAAGACAGTCAATAAAAAAGTAAAGATCCAAGTGAGCAAAATAGGTTTAAATAGAAGTAAATGGTAGGGAGAAAGTAAAAGATGACATCACATGATCATGATTTGGGGCGTCTTCGGTTGGGTGGCCTAGGAAGGCTCTGAAGCAGTGGCACTTGGGCTGAGACCTGAAGGATAGGAAGACATCAGCCTAATTGTCAAAGGGCATGAAAGGCCAACCTGAGGTATTCGGATTGGACAGCATGGGCTAGGCCCCCAATCTTTCTTTTGGGGAAGGAGTTGCTTTCTATTTCGCAAAGATCACGGGGGACAGGGGGAAACAAAAGGATGGCAATTACAGAGTCATGTTATGGAAGTGGGGCTGCTGAAGTGACATTGGCAGTCCCTGAGCAGAGCCAGGAAAGGGTGTTCCCATGAGCTTTCCTTCCTCCCCTGTTAGGAATACCAGAAAATTTCAGAAGGTGATGATGGCAGTCATCTTGAAGGGCCAAGTAGGGCTTGGTGGTAACAACAACAACAACAACAACAACAGCAATAGTACTGTTAGATAACATATAAGAAATTTTTTTAATGTAATAAGCACTTCTGAGCACTTTTTAAGTATTAACTTATTTAATCCTCATAATAACTATAGAGATGGGTAGTATTACTATGCTAATTTTAATAAGGAAGTAGCGGAGATCGGCGGAGCCACGATGCCCATCTGGGTCCTCTGAGCCTGGGCTCTTAGTCATCATGCTGTATTATAGCCGTCCACAGGCCTGAAACAGTCATGTAATGTTTGATCTGGAAGTGATCTTAGATTTTATCCAGACCAGAGATTTCTAATGCAAGCTTGTGACTGAAGACCGTGGACCTAGGATAATCCCTCCTCTTTTGATAGGTGAGCAAATTAAGAGTCAGAGAATCAGACCAGTGATGCAGAAGGACTATCAATGCTGAGTTCTCCTAACTTCCACTCCAGTGCTCTACGTACTCCACTTCAGGAGATCCCTAGATCCTCAATTCCTGGTTAGGAACACCCGGCAAAGTGACTGGACAGAACTGCCGCTTCCCAAGATGGGTGAGACAAGCAGTGCTTATAACAGAGTAAGTGCTCAATGTGTGCTAGTGCCTTTGAACAAGTCTACATGGCTTGGGTTTTTGTACTTAGGGGCGAGACAGTGGGCTATGACTGGGGGAGGGGGGAAAGCTTGATTGACATGCAGCAACCCTTGCCAAACCCCATCGATCACAGTGAAAGTAAACTGTCTTTGGAAACTTGTAATCCACCATTAAAACTGCTGGGTGTAGGAAAACAATTGCTTGCCCCATATAAGTGGCTTATGATTGCCCTTGGTTGTCTAAATTTCCCTTTAATTATAAGCTCTCTTTAAAAACTCAAACACACAAGTCCTTTGTAAACTTGAACTCCCTCTCTCTCACACACAATCCTCCCATATGCACACTCTCCCTTTCATTTTCAGAGCATAAACACCCATGTCTTACTCATTCACATAATGAATTTCAGCCCCATGCATCTCAATTGAAGCGGGGTCCCAGGAGAACTACTGGCATCTGGGCAGTCTTCCTGCTCCAAGGCCCCAGGGGGTTCTTTGAAGAGTGGATCCTTTATGGGGAGAAGATAATGGGCAAACAGTGTTCTTCACTGATGGACCAGTCCCAGGGTTCTCTTCCCTTCAACAATAGAGTTGTTTGCTTGAGCAGCCACTTTCCTAAGAAAATTTCAAAATTTTTCCACACCATCTCCTTTTTATGCTTCAAGGTACCGCATACACGCTTTCCTGTCCTCTCCTCTTCCAGACTCTACTCAACTGGTTCTGGGAAGATTTTCCAGGAATCAGGACTCATGAGGAAAGACTTCCTTCCTCTACTTGCCCTTCTTCCTTGCTAGAGGAAGGAAGTTGATTTTACCGAGAGATAAGGATGTTCTTGAGAAACCAGAGTCTGGAACAGGGGTCCTTAGACTCCCCTTCAAACTAGATGGGAACTCATGGCTTGATGCTCTGTCCCCGCCACCCATACTCAGCCTCCGGTGCCCTGCGTGACACTTGGTCAAGGATTGAATGAGATAAACTCATGGAGGAAGCACCGTCTGATTTTCCTACTGTTTACCAGTCCCCAAGCCCCCCCTGGTAGGAAGATAACCTCTTTCTCTACATCCTCTCCAGGCACGGGTGTCCTGGTCAGTGTTGATCAAGGGCTTCCCTCTCCTCCCCAAGCTCTTCATAAACAAGGTGGCATAAAACTCCCACCAGGACCTGTTGTAAGCTCCTATGATGATGTCACTGTGTGGAGAGGTGGAGGGTAGCATACCAGTTAGCATTTCCATCCTACTCCACCTCCTTCTGCTCTCTTCTGGGCGCTGTGAGCCGTGAGCTGTCCTGGAGGGTTGATGGTTTGGAGGCTCAGAAGCATGGTTGATAGTCAATTAGGAAGTGCTGGGGTTTGTTTTTAAACATAATTCATAATTGTAAGTTTATATAATTTAACTTTTAATAATGGCTGTGTATAACAGCTGACTGGCAAAATTCCTGAACATTTAATAGTCTGCACCAGTGCATCCAGCACAGCGTAGTCCCCTGGGCAGACTGTGGGCCTAGGTGGCCCTGGGGTTAGTAGGGCTCTCTGTTCCTGGGAAGTTGCTTTTCTGGCAATAGGACATTTACAGGGATAATTCTTGGTTCTGGGTCTTTTAGGAGATACTGTGATGAAGAAACAGCAGGGATGTTGCAACGGAAGGGGCTGGGAGAAGGGGTCAGTGGTGGGTCTTCATTCCCAACTCCTCACCCGAACTTCCTTGAGACAAAGGCTAACACCCAGGCAGCCGACAGATGTCCGCGGGGACAGAAGTAACGGATGTGTCGGGCACTGGGGCATAACGTGAGGGCAAAACGCGAACCTAGATTCCAGCGTCGGTTTCTCTGGCCAGCCCACGCCTCCTGCCTCAGCTCAACGCCACTCCCTCCCCGCCAAGTGGCTCTCGGCTCTGGAGGCGGGACCGAGTTCTTCGGTTGTCCCTGGAGGCTCGGAGCTGCAAGCTTTGGGAAGCTGGGAGGGGAGAGAGGGAGGGGCGCTGACTGGGCAGTCCAAAGAGGAGGGGGCCTTTAATAGGCTCGCCTAGCGCCGGTTTTGTGGCGCTACGAGTAGCTGCAGTTCGGAGAAGCGGCCCGGCACCTCCCTCTAGTTCTCGGCTGCAAATCTTCGTCCTTGCACTTGACAGCGATTGCACTTAAGCTCCAGGGGCGCACTTTGCTTGGAAAGGCACAGGTAGGAGGCGCGGGCTGCGCCGCGCAAGCTCACCGATCTGTGAGGAGTCGCCCTCCCTTTGCTCTCCTTTCGGGAGCTGCGGACTGCCGGGAGAATCGGTGGTTCCCGTGCGCTGGCTGCACGGAGATCGTGCCGGCTGCCGCTCCAAGAGCGCGGCTGTGCGCTGCCCGGCGCCATGCTTCTGCTGGGCATCTTAACCCTGACTCTCGCAGGGGGACCCGCTGGCGGCTCAGAGCCAGAGCGGGAGGTGGTGGTGCCCATCCTACTGGACCCGGACATCAACGGCCGCTACTACTACCGGCCGGGTCCCGAGGACCCCGGGGATCAGGGGCTCATTTTTCAGATCACAGCGTTTCAGGAGGACTTTTACCTACACCTGACGCCGGATGCTCAGTTCCTGGCGTCCGCCTTCGCCACTGAGCATCTGAGTCGCCCCCTCCAGGGGCTCCCCCGGAGCACTCCAGACCTGCGACATTGCTTTTACTCTGGGGACGTGAACGCCGAGCCGGATTCGTTCGCCGCTCTGAGCCTGTGCGAGGGGCTACGAGGAGCCTTCGGCTATCGAGGCGCCGAGTATGTCATTAGCCCGTTGCCTAACGCCAGCGCTCAGGCGGCGCAGCGCAACAGCCAGGGTGCACACCTCCTCCAGCGCCGGGGAGCCCCCGGCGGGCGTCCGGGAGATCCCACCTCTCGCTGCGGGGTGGCCTCAGGCTGGAACCCCGCCATCCTGCGGGCCCTGGACCCTTACAAGCCTCGGCGGACCGGTTTAGGGGAGAGTCGCAACCGGCGCAGGTCTGGGCGCGCCAAGCGCTTCGTGTCGATCCCGCGGTACGTGGAGACCCTGGTGGTGGCGGACGAGTCAATGGTCAAATTCCACGGCGCGGACTTGGAGCATTATCTCTTGACGCTGCTGGCCACGGCGGCGCAACTCTACCGCCATCCCAGCATCCTCAACCCCATCAGCATCGTCGTGGTCAAGGTGCTGCTTCTTGGAGACCGCGACGCAGGGCCCAAGGTTACCGGCAACGCGGCCTTGACGCTGCGCAACTTCTGTGCCTGGCAGAAGAAGTTGAATAAAGTGAGTGACAAGCACCCTGAGTATTGGGACACTGCCATCCTCTTCACTAGGCAGGTGAGTTGATCTGTCACTTCTCTGGACCCAGGTAGCTTCATTTTCTTAGGGTCACTGTCCTTAGTTCTCCAAATGCCCTTTGTGCTGCGCAGTGTCCCCGAGTTTAAAAATCGTTGATCTCTTCCGACTCCCACTCTGGATATTCCAAAGAGCGCCTGCTTGTAGGCTCAGCAGAGCGCTAGCTCACGTGTGTCAGGATGCACGTGGGCTGTCGGAGGAGAGCCTGCTTGCTCGGAAGGTGTTGGCTTGGTGTGGCCAATCAGCGCCTCCTAGATCCGGCACCGAGGGGCTGGAACCCAGGAAATTGCGGCCCAGGAGCCGCAGTTTGTCTCTAAGGTCGATAGGAGGCGCTCTGAGGATGGCGTTGGAGAGGGCGGGAAAGGTCCACCCTTAGATGCATGGGGGCATCTAAGTCCTTTCAGACACTTCCTCCCAGGTTTTCTCCCTTTGCTGTAGAACTGGAAGGCGATCCAAATGGCCCATTTCAGCGCCTGGCTACATTTCTCGTGGGTAACATGTGCAGTTATCCTTTCTCTGTTGTGGGCCTGGAAAACCTGGATAGGGATGGAGGGAATCATTTGGGATATTTTGTGGGTTGCTGTGAAAGGACAGACTCAAATACCTGGACTGTTCCCCCTTTATTGCTTCCTCTTTTATACCTTTCGGTGCTGGGCCTGTCTCCTATTTGAGGGGCTTCCAGACCATTCAGAGCAGGCGATCTAGTTAGGTCACCTGTTCAGAGCTTAGCTTGGAGTGTCAAGTGGAGTTTCACTTGGAGCTGAGTTGGGAAGATCGCTTTCAGTTTTCTCATGTCCTGTTGGCGAAGGGTGACCCATTTGTCCTGATGTATGCTATAGAGCAGCGCAGGCATGTTGCTCGGGTCTCTGATTCACTGAAACTTCCTATGACCGCCCTTGACTGCACAGCACCAGCTTCTGCCCCTGGCAGCGTGGAAGTGATGTGAGGTCAGTAAAGAGCGTTTAGAGATTCAATCAGCAGGGTTGAAAGATACTGAATATTGGGATTAGAAAAATGGTCAGATCAGAAAAGCAGTTGTTTTTTTGCTATGGATCTGTGAAAATTTAGATTTGTAGATGTTGGAGTGATTGGGTACTGTGAATTTTTGGATTCTTGAAATTACTCAGATGCAGGAGACTGGAAGGAAAAGGGGCATCCACACGACCTGCTTCCTCTAATTTTGGGGGCTGCAACTTGAATGTGTGCCCTGCTCTTGTTTTGTTATTCTAATCACAGCATTCTGGGATGGCACAGAATCCATGGTTACTTGTGGGGGCTCTGCATCTCCACCGCTTCCAAATAGCCCCTCGAAGCTGGACTGACGCACATGGGGCTGGAGCTGGAGTCTTCCACACTAACCCATTTGGCACAGCTAGTCCCTTCCGGAGCTGAACTTCCTCTTTTCCCAGCCTTCTCCTCCCACCACCTGGTTTCTCTAGGGAGGTCTTTGGCCTGAGTCTGTTTCCTTGCGCTTATTCTTCCAATTGAGTTCTGCAGAGCTGCCACTGCCCAGCCTCTACAAGCACTGCCTGAGTCATGGGGAAACTGCAAAGGAGGTGGCTTCGATCTCTTCACACAGACCAACTCAGCAGTCAGATTGCTGGGGGAAAAAAAGCAAAGGCCGAGAACAGGGCATCTTAATGGGCAAAGCAGCTGTTGTCTATCTACCTGGGATGCCCCTGTGGAGGCCACTCGCTGGCTCTAAAGTACCAGACCTCAGTCTCTGCTGCCTAGTGTCTAGGCTGACTTTTGGAACCAGCCCTAGGAAGAGGAGTCCTGCTGGGAATATGGGCCATGCCATCAGAAGAATCCGCCTTTTGAAGAAGCCATCAAACGGTGTGACAGCTTCTGTTTGTCAGTGGTGTGTGGTAGACTCCCAGGGGGCTATGTTGACCATGCATAATTGTTACAAGATGTATGACCACTTGGGTCAGAAGCAGTGATGTGCAAAATGTGACTTTTAGAAGCTGTCTTTCTCTTAGGTGTCTCTTAGGCGTCTAGAGGGCAAAGCCAGTAAGTGGGGAGGCTGTGTTGGCAGGTCATACTCTACGTATGTGCTTTATGCTTTAGAGTAAACATCGTTCCCTCACCTCCTTGCCAGCACAGACTTCAGGGCCTGCTGCATTCTCAGAGTCTTAGGAACTGCTCATTCCTGAACTCCCCTGGGAAGGTACAGTATGCGATGAGAACATGCGCGCACAGCTGCTCTTTCTAGACTAGGTTAGATGTGGTGTCCGGGAACCTGGAGGAGTCTCCTGCTACCCTCCAACACAAGAGGCACTTTTTTTTTTTTTTTTTTTGTTTTTTTTTGCTTTGTGCAAGTCAGTAGTAAGTCTTTAAGTCAGAGGTATGAGCTACTTTGCTTAAATCCTGTTTATTATAATGTTGGTATAATCAATGCATTTCAAACTAAAATTGGAATATCCATTATACATATTACACACACATATATAATATATACATCATTTGTTTGGATAAAAAGTGTTTAGAAAGTGCTTGTTTTATAAATTGCCTTTCGTCTATAAGGGATGTGGAACTGATAGACACCTTTAGAATCACCTATTTCTTGGTTCCCCCAGAGAAATCTGAAAAATGGCTAGTGATTCTTTCTGACTGATCACACTCTACTTGTGGTTGCCACAGGGAGGAAGCAGTGAGGCAGGGTCAGGCTTGTTACTTTAGAGCTCCAGGTGCTAGGGGTACCGGAGACGAGAGCAGTAAGAGCGACATGACTGGCAGGCACTGGAGCCCCTGTTGGACCCACAGTTGGAGTTGCTATGCATGAAAACAAGTCTGGGCCAGGCTATGGGGAGTCGCTGATGTCCTCTCTTGGCAGGCAGAGAGAGGGGTGTGGGGTGTTGAAATCAAAACACTGGGAAGACAAGACCCAGGGAGTATCCTTTACTGTGCACAAAGGAGAAAAAAATTGATCATATGACAAGTATTTTGACAATTTGAGGAGTTGACTTAAAGATTCAGAAAAAGTTCATGTTCCTGGAGAAAGAGTGCACATCTGATTTTGCAAAGCGATCGGCTTCCAGCCTCATAACTGCACAGTGAGGTCAGCACAGGATTGGAACCAGAGTTGTGCAGAAGTAGAGCCAGTCTTTCTGGGTGGACATTTATTTCTACGAGGAGAAATGTTTCTGTGGCTTCTTGCTGCATTGGGCTGCAGGGACCAGGTACTTCATGCTGAGACATAGTAGGACTGCATTTCCCCATCTTCTTTCTTCAGGTCCAATGCCTCTGCTGCTGGGGTAACTTTGTGATAGACTGGCTTTCATTCATTTATTCATACATTCTTTCAATACTTATTGAGCATTTATTATTTCCAGGAACTGTCCTGGGCTGTGGAGATACTGGTATTAGTAAGATGTGGCCTCTAGCTCCCAGGAATTCATTGCTTGTCAGGCAGAGAGTCTGATAAAGAAACAGCTCATTAAAATATAGTGTGTTAAGTGCCCTGGGGGAGAATTGGACCCTCATTCTTCCTCAGCTGGAACCTGGGAAGCCCTTAGAGGGACAGGAATTAAGAAAAGGGTTGGGAACTGGTGGTGATGGGGAAGGAAGCTTGTCTATCTTGTAGGAGCCTTTCCTCCATTCGACCATCCACCGGGTGTGCCAAAAAAATGTATACAAGTGGACACTTTGGTCAGCATTGCTCAAGCAGTAGTTTGTTGTAATCAGGTGTCTGAACGCTGATGGTAACCACTTTGAGTACCTCTTGTAATTGCAGAAGTTAAACGTGACTTGTATTCCTAGTTTGTTATTGGTGCATATTGAGTATTACAATTTTAGTATAGTTTTTTCCTTTCTTAAAATGTGTATACATCTTTTGGCACCCTCTGTATTTTGCTGTTGTGACATTACCTCCTTTGGACTGATTTCTTTTTTCTTTTCTTTTTTTTTAGGCTTTGTAATCTGTTTTCTGCCTGTGATTCCTTCATTTACTTTATTTTTTTTCTGTTGCGCTTAGTACTACTTTATGCTGTTCCCTCGTCCTCTTTTCTCCCTGTTTTCTTCCATGTTCTCCTCTTCCTCTTTTGGGATTATAGAGACAGGCTTTTGTCATATTTCTTTTCTATTTTCTTCATTCATGCTCTCACCTTTCTGCTTCTCACGAGCCCAAGTTTGGTGCTTCTTGTGTGTGAGTCTTGTGTGTGTGTGGGGGGATGTATACATCTTCTATACTATGCAGAGTGGAACAGAATTCTGGAACTTTATTTAAAATAGAAGCTGGTTCTTTCTATAATAAACTAATTGCAATATGGCAGTGAAATTTAACGTTCAGATTAAAAAAAATGTTAAAAAAATAAAATGAGAACATGCACTTTACACATATCTCCCAATACAATAAAAAGAATCACAATTTTGCCAGGATCTTTTTTGAAGTCAGTCCTTGGGAGATATTAACAGAGAAGGGCATCTGTAGATTTGGTGTTTAAGAATTGATAAATATCACTAAATAGAAACTTAACACCACTCCTTCTGTGAAGGAGGAGGGTGAGGTGGGGGGAGAAGAAGGAGTGGGGTTGTTCCCTGACTTGTAGGGTGATTCCTCTTCTCTCTCTTTTTCTTACTGACACCAAGTAAATCAGCCAATGGTAATGTGCACTGGAATCTTTTTCATTCTTTTCTTTAAATACTGGTTTACTCAGGAAGGCAAAGGGGGTTTTCTCCCTCCTTAGGTCTTGTTCTTCTTCCTTTGAACCTCTCTATAGATGTACCACTCTCAGCACTTACATACTCTCACCTTGCCTTGACTCTGGTTTTGATCACTTGGCATAATAGGAGGAACACAGGCTTCGAGTCAGGCAGACTTGAATTTGAATCCTGACACTTGTACTTTTAGCAACAGACATTGAATGAATCAGCTGTTTGATCCATAGAATGAGGATAATGACAACAATGGTACCGAACTTACACAGCCGACCATTGGGAGGATAAGTTATCAAGTATTCCAGAAGAGGCACCCACTTAATGGCAGCTGTTATCATCACTACCTTAGTACTCGCTCAGTACAGTCGTTCCCCCTTACCCGCGGTTTTAGTCATCCGAGGTCAACCGGGTCTGAAAATATTAAATGGAAACTTCCAGACATAAATAATTCATGTTTTAAATTGTGCGCCATTCTGAGTAGCGTGATAAAATCTCCTGCTCTGTCTGCCCAGGCTGTGAATCATCCCTTTGTCCAGCGTCTCCATGCTGTAGACACACCCAGCCCGGTTTATCAGATTGACTGGTACAGTATTCCAGTGCTTGTGTGCATGTAACCCTTATGCCACTTAATAATGGCCCCAAAGCGCAGGTGTAGTGATATTGGCAATTCAGGTATGCCAGCGAGAAGCTGTGAAGTGCTTCCTTTAAGTGAGAAGGTGAGTACAGAACAATAAGATATTTTGAGAGAACGAGAGAGAGAGAGAGAGAGAGAGAGAGAGAGAGAGAGAAGACAGACAGCGACCACAGTCACATAACTTTTATTACAGTACATTCTTATAGTTGTTCTATTTTATTATTAGTTATTGTTAATCTTTTACTCTGTCTAATTTATAAATTAAACTTTCTCATAGGTATGTATGTAGGAAAACACATAGTATATATAAGGTTTGGTACTATCTTCCATTTCAGACATCCACTAGGGGTCTTGGAACGTATGCCCTGTGGAGAGGGGGGACTACTGTATATGTTTGTTGTTGTTGAATGATTACCTGTAGGTCCTTTGCCAGAATTTACATTTGGGATAGCCCTGTCCCATTGCCCTTGCAAGTTTACTTAACACTTATCTGATGACATATTTCTGTTTTTGTGGGGAAACTATGCACTCCAGCATTTGCCAAGCCCACTGATTTGTGAGCTCCTTTAAGGCAGGATCTCTTTACATCTCTGTAACCTTCTGATGGGCCCCTGCACACTGCCGTTGTTCAGTATGCGTTCATGGAAGGACTGCATGTAGCTCTGGGTGCCAAGGCAGTTTACCTCCCCTCTGGGAATCATTAATCCAACGTTGTTTTAGGCTGTCAGGCAGCAGGGTTGGGAGAGGGAGTCTTAGGTTCTTCTGTCATTTCATCTTGGCTCCTTGCCATCAGGTTTTTCCCTGGAGGAAGGAGGGGCCCCAACGAGGAGCCAGTAGGCAGGGCACACAGCAGGGATCGGGTCAGTGTGTCAATGCAGGTGTGGGGAACGGAGCCAGGGGCTTGCTCATCCAGGGAGGCGGTGCAGACACTGCTCTAAGAGCACTCTGGGGAACTCTGAGCGCAACTCTGCTGTTCCTCTCTTCCCTGGCTTCTCCTCACTCAGAGTCCAGCCTGTGCTCTGGGGGCTGAACGTATGGGGTGGGCAATCTTTCTTTCTTGAGATTCCCCAGCCCATTCATTCTTGGGGTGCATGTGCACTGGAAACTGTGGACTTGTGGGAAGAGCTCAACTCTGAGGCTGCACTGCCTGGATTTCAACCCTCCTTCTGCCCCTCTTTCCCTGCTTAGTCCTGGGCTCACTGTTTGATCCTGGCCTAGTTACTTCTCTTCTCTGGATCTCATCTGTAAAATGGGACCTTATAAAATGGCATCTCCCTCCTAAAGCTGTTGTGAGGATTCCATGAGCTAATAACAGGTAAAGCTCTTAGAACAGTGTCTAGTACATAGTAACCACTCAATAAATGTTAGCTACTATCATTATATTGGTATGTACCCGCTCGTGAACTGATTATATCTAGATAAAGTTTGTTCTTCCTGTAAGCTTTGGGTGCCTCTTCTTCCACACTGAGGTAATTCTTGTTGTTTTGGTTACTTACATCTCTTGCTATCATACCATTTGTACACCTCGAGGGGTTTATATTCCAGTGAAACTGAATCAGCAGATAGAAGCTATAAGGCATGTTATCTTCTTCACCAGGCATCCTTAGTCAGGTTGCCCTGGCACTGAACTGCTAGGCATTTTTTTTAATTCTAGCAAAGCAGAGTCCTCCTATCCTTGGGGATTACAGGCAAGTGGATTTTGGGTTAGAGGAGGAAATACAGTGCTGCATGACAAGAGATTCAGATGGGAAACAAGTTAAAGGGGCAGTGTTACTACGTATGCAGGTGGTTCTCACCAGGAATTATGACATTCCTAACTAAGGTGGTACAATTCAAACCAAGGACCACTACTGGCATTGGTGTCAAAAGGCATGGATTTAGGACTCCATTCCTTACTTAGTAGCTGTATGGCCTTGAGTGAGTATCTGACTTCCCTGAACCTCAGTATCCACACCTGTAGAAAGACAGGATGGCTCTGAAGTTCTGTGAGGATAATATCGATGCTACGATGTGATGCTCACATGCCAGGAGTGCAGTGTGAGCAGGAAGTGGGCTACCTGAGAACACATGTATCTTCTGCCACATGAAAAAAATTAAGGTGCTTGATTTTTGTTGGAAAATATTGAACATCTCTGTACATAGCTGGGGAAAGGAGAGGAGGTAGGATGGCAGTCTGTAGGGAAGACAGTTGGTGGGAGTTGTGGTGGGTACATAGGGGGCAACCTCGGTAAATTGGATCAGGCCACTGCAAGGTGTTATCCTTATTTATTTATTTACAAATCGTGGACCCAAACCTAAATTATTTTATAAAAAGTGACAGCCTTTTTAAAAAAGAATAATCCGGGAGGATTAGGTTGTTGTCCAGAATGATTCTTGGGTCATCTGGAAAAACAGCTGCAGCTACACGGAGAAATGACAAATGAACAGAAATAGTGAGGCAGGTAGGGGCTGGGCTGGGAAGTGCCTACATCCTCCAGGCGCAAAGAACCAGAACAGTTTCTATTTCTGGAGACAAGAGCCTGAGCTGAAGAGGTTAAAGCAGTCTGAGTGCATCTGAGTTCATTCCAGAAGGGTGGAGACATTCAGTGCCACAGATGAGGCACCACTGGGCCCTGCACACTGCCTGCAGGCATTCACAGTACTAAGGCCCAGCCAGTCTGACTGGGGGAAGAGGGACAGGCCCAGCCTCTGACCCCAAACAGCTGCATCTTCCCACAATGAAGACACAGGTTACTGTAGGAGGGTTGCTCTCAGCTACACCCTGACCCTCAGGAAATTTGCCGGCTCTTTCCCTGTTCCTCTTGTTTGATCCAAGGAAACTCGGATTTCTTGATGGAAAGAACAGGTTGCTCCTGGCTAGGAAGGGCCTGCAGCTGCTTGTCTTTGCTCCAGCGAGAGTCCACCCGCCCTAAGAGGAAGGAGGCTTTTGGCTTTAAGGACCTCCCAGCCGCAGAGGCGGCTGCTGGGCAGCCGAATTTCAGTGGCAGCCTAGACCGAGGTCTGAGCTCCCCATCTGCTCTAGTCATTTCTGGTGAGCAGAGAGGGATAGGATTCTGAACTTCCATATGGGTGACCTTCACTCTCTGTGAGTTAGTTTTATCCTATGCAACATGTATCAGCAGACAAGATCGTCCTCAGGGGTTTTCCATTCTAAAAGTATATCGGTCTCTGTGTTCATTTTCTAACCCAGAGGGCCAGAGGGGGCTGAGCGCCCTGCAACTGGGGAAGGAGCGGAGGCTTAAGGCACTTGTACAGTCTGGGTTCTAGGTGAGAATTAGCCCTTTCCCAGAGGTGGAAACTGAGGCCCTGAGGAGAGAAGTGACCTGCCTAAAGTCACACATCTACTTAGTGATGGGACCAGGACCAGAATCTAGGCTTCTTGGTTTTTATTTCTGTGCCCTCTCTCTCACATAAACCAGCAGTGAGTGTACATGGTGGCCCCGGGACAGTGTAATATGCTTGTCCTATAGGCTGTGGCCGCAAGGCTAGAGTTTCCAGATGCTACCACCTTAGTGGGGATCCTGTACTCTAGTGTCCAGTGACATGTGGGCCCCATTGCCCGTTCCCCCTTCATTGTGCCCCGGCATGAGCCTTCATTCCTGCCTTCTTCATCTTGGGCCCCTTTCTGCTGTATTCACAAGCTGGTCCATATGACTCAATTCTGCTCCTCAGCAGTCATGAACTTCCCCTCCCAAGTTTTGACAGCAGTTGTGTTTAGATTTCAGAATTCTGGGGAAGGAGAACTTTCAGGGAGAGTGAACCTTCAGAGAAGGAAAGGTAGTTGGAAGGGAAGGGAATTTGAGTTTCACCCCATGGGGCTCCCAGAAGTGGGAGAAGTGCCATGTGCAAGCACAGGACAGCAGATCAAGGCTAAGCACGTGTTTCACCCGTGAGTTGACTCTGGGTTCAATCTGATCACCCTGGCTGTTCTCTGGCCAGAATCACTGTTAACTCATTAGGAGGTGTGACTATCAACTGACAGTGGGAAGCCAAATCTGACTGCTCAGGTGGTAAACTTCTGAGCGCTTTGGATTACATTTTGCTGACTTTCTGCACTATGGCCAATTTTCCTCCTATGCCCCTGACCCCACTAACTGCTGCCCACCTTTTCCCCATGTCAGCATGTACCTGCACACACACACACACATGCACACACACACACACACAGCCCTGAAGAGAATGAGATTGAGAACAGCTCTCTTTGTGTGTGTGTGCGCGCGCGTGTGTTTATGTAAATACCTTGTCTTCCAGGGGAGAACACGCACAGCTCTTTCTCTAGAGTGTTAGCTCAGGAGTTGCTGGGCAGACAGCTGTGACGTGGTGGAAAGAGCACGGAGCGCCTCATCGTACAGACCTCGAGGCCAAATTTCTGCCAGAGACTTGAACCTCTCAGAGCTTTAGCTTCCTTGTCTGTAGAAGATGATAAGCATAGTCATTATACCAGTGGGACGCTGTGACCGTTCCGTAGGGTGATGCATGGGAAGTGCGTGCATGGTGTTAGCCTTTAACACATCATCGCCATCATTAAGTTTGCTCATGAGTCTCAGTTTCCACCTTTGACAAGGAGGTGGAATAATATATCTTCCTCCTAAGAGTGTTGTGGGGATTAAATGAGGTGATACATGTAACAATTTCTTGTCAATTGTAAAATGCCCTGCACATTAAAGTCAAGGATATAATGAGGAGAATGCGAGCATCACCGATTCAACAGGGTCTTCTCAAGAGGAGCAGAATGTGTGCAAGTATCTTATTCTATTTCCAACTCCTGGGCTCTTAGGTATCTAGAGGCATTGCTGGCCCGTAACGCTTAATAAGTTATTTGCAATATCCACCCCAAGAACCCCATTTTGCCTTCCATACTCCCCGGAAGTGCTTCCTGTCAGGGTTGCTGCTGGAAGCCCTACCTCAGGACAATAAGAGGGACCTTTCTGCTTAGGTCACAATCCATTTAATTTGTTTTTTTCTTCGTAGCAGCCATTGAGCTCATGGTCCCCGTGAGCTTCTGTAGCAATTGAGCTGTGTCTGAATAGGGTCTTGCTTGTGTCTACATTTCTCTGCCTCCGCCCAACCCAAGGAATCCAGATCTCAGGCATACGTGGGTCCTTGGCCAGTGACATTTTGGCTGAGAGTCTGAGCTTAATTTATGATTGTCCAAAGGCAGTCATCAGCCATGACCGAGGCTGCACAGAACTGACTGAATGGAGAGTGTGCTTGCCTTCCACCCCCACCTGCCACAGTTAGTCATGGCCAGAGTCTCACCCAGCTGTGGGAGTCACCATTTTCTGGTCTGGAAGGCCAACTCTATATAAAGCAATGGGCCTTGTAGTTTAATTTTGTACCTCCTAATTTCCTCCCACAGGACCTACCTGGATAGGATTTGTGAACCACAGAGCTTTCTTCCTGAGGCCTCCTCCCTCAGCGTGGGTTGATTCCACGAATAGCCCCAGAGCCCCCTGGGAAAAAGAGCCTGGCTGAAAAGGTGCTGCGCCTGGTTAGACTTGGAATGGGGATGAGCTGGAATGCTCTTTCTTCCTTTCAGGTCTTTTCTGTTACTGCCTCTAACTTCTGGCTGGCTTCTGCTTCTCCCTTGCCCTGACAGGACTTGTGTGGAGCCACCACCTGTGACACGCTGGGCATGGCTGATGTAGGCACCATGTGTGACCCCAAGAGAAGTTGTTCTGTGATTGAGGATGATGGGCTCCCATCAGCCTTTACCACTGCTCATGAGCTAGGTAAGCCTGGAGGTGTCTCTTGGATGGGGTAGGAGAGTTCCCCTGTGGGATCATTTTGGGATTCACCGGGTACTTGGGTGGGTGGTAGACACATGGACATGTTTTTGTTCCCTCATGTCCCGAAGGCTCAGGGATCCTTTCTCAGGATCAGAGTCTTCTTTAGTAATGACTTTGTTTATTTTTCTCCGATTGCTCCAGCCCAGTTGGCCAGGGATATTGTCTGAGAATGTTAGCAGTCAGAATCTCTCATCAATTGGGCACTAAGGGGAAAGTATGTTACATACATCGCTATCCTCACTGAGTCCACAGACTGATGGATGGGATAGAGAACTCAAGAACATGACCTTGGGGACATTTGCAAAGCAATCTACCAATAGGTAGAAATGACCAGCCTGGAAACCATTGACATGAGCTCTCTAGCTTTCCCAACTGATCCTCCCGCAATCAGCTCCTGTGCCTTCTAAACTGCATAGCCCACTGAGTCCTCTTGTCTCACCCCACAGGCCATGTGTTCAACATGCCCCATGACAATGTGAAAGTGTGTGAGGAGGTGTTTGGGAAACTCCAAGCCAACCACATGATGTCCCCGACACTCATCCAGATTGACCGTGCCAATCCCTGGTCAGCCTGCAGTGCTGCCATCATCACTGACTTCCTGGACAGTGGGCACGGTAAGCCAGGGTGACAGAGTACGAGCATCAGTGCTGTCACTGTTGGCAGTGCTCACCACCTCTCTGGACCTGTCCTCTTTTACCTAAGGTGTGCATGACCCTGAAGAGTTGGGCTCTGAAGTGGGTCTATTCCATTGCCCCTTGCTTCATTCTCTCCTTACTATTTAGCTACTGGGCTAGCCAGACCTCATCAGTCCCAGTTCATCCCTAATGAACACCCTTGTCTCTCTGCAGGTGACTGCCTCCTGGACCAACCCAGCAAACCCATCGTCTTGCCTGAGGACCTGCCAGGTGCCAGCTATACCCTGAGCCAGCAGTGTGAGCTGGCCTTTGGTGTAGGCTCTAAGCCCTGTCCCTACATGCAGTACTGCACCAAACTGTGGTGTACCGGCAAGGCAAAGGGGCAGATGGTGTGCCAGACACGCCACTTCCCTTGGGCAGATGGCACCAGCTGTGGCGAGGGCAAGTTCTGCCTCAAGGGAGCCTGTGTGGAGAGACACAACCTCAATAAGTACAGGGTGAGTGTGCTGGAGGGGAGTGGACTCTGGAGGCCTCTACAGGGAACCTGTCCCATTCCAGATGTGCTATGTGATCATACTGTATCGCATTGCTGTGCTCTGTCTGTTGTTCTATCCCCTTCTTGACTCTAAGACTGGAGAGAAAAGCTATAGTAGGTCAGAGAACTTTGTGAAGCCTTAGGCAGGTGGGGAAAGCCCTCCAACCAGAGTGAGGGTCCCAGAGCTGAGCTGCACACCTCCGCCAACTTGGGGAGGAGCTCTGGACCAAAGCTGGACATTTATATTCAGAGTTGATCACTTGTTGCTTCCTTTTTTTTCTTCCCTCATCACCTCTTTCTGAGTGTGTTCCATTTCCAGGGACCTGTAGGCCAGCGATGAACAAAGCTCAGAACTGAAAGGAAGCTTCAGTAATTTACTACATCCTGAACCAAGCTTCAGTGTCTGTTTTGATTGTTGGTTTTTGAAGCTGAAGCATAATTGAACAAAAGTTATTTTTTCCTAATAAGTAGGAATAGCAGTCAAACCAGAACAAATTCAAAACCTCAAATATTCTCTGAATACAACAAAAACTTTCTATTCTTCAGGTCCTGGGTTGGGGTAGTAAAAGGATTTGTGCTGTTCCTGGCAGGAACAGGAAGTCCCTCCTCTACCTTGATGCTAGTGAGGATTGTCCCTTCTCCACCCTGGACCGGCTGCAGGAGGGCTTGGCTTGGGGTTTTATGTACACAAAGGCCGTATAATAAAAAGCATTCTCCAAGCACTTTAGCAATTGTCCTGAGATGGTTGTGGCACAGAATTATGTAAAATCTTTTTCTGTGCTCTGGGAATATATACTTAATTAAACCCACTGAGTTTAGGGAACTGTGTAAGAAACAGTGGTGGTCAGAATAAATGTAACATGAGCCATGTCTCCGAGGGCTTACAGGCTAGTGCAGAAGCTAGAAATGAAACTGTGATGCAAGACACAGAGAGGTACGTGTCATGTGTTAAGATAGAAGTATGAAAATGTATCATGGGAGAATAGGGGATAAGAGACTAATGATCATTAAAGGTCAGAAAACCTTTTGATGAGGGGTCAGGTTTGAAGAGAGCCTTGAGGGATGAGCAGGGAAGGATGAAGCAGAGATGGAGCAAAGTCAGGGAGGTGGGGCAAGCTAGAGGCTTGGGTGGATGAGAATCACCTTTGGGAAGATGATTTGGGGCTGGACTGCAGTTGCCTTGATCACCAGGCTGATGTATTTAGACTAGAAGGTCCTGAGAGCAGGCTAGTCACAACCAGCTCCTGCTCTTGAGAAGATGAGTCAGGAGGATAAAGAGATGGTGAAGAGGACATTGGATACAGGAAAATGTGATCTGAGAAGCACAATCTTTCCACGTCCATCAGCAACAAAATTCACTATATTCTCAACTTCTTTTCTGAACAGTCTCTTCACTACCCTGTTTTAACTGAAACTTAGCCCTTCCCATAGGACACTGTCCTAGTCAGCCAAGGTCAAACACAAAGCTTATCTTGCTACTCACCACAGCCCCCCAGTGATCTCAGTTGCAAGAATACCACTCTGACTACCAAGGCCCTGTTTTCCCAGTTCACTCCCTCTAGTGCTTGGGCTCCAACAATTTTTCAATCCTATCTAGACCTACAGTCTATTGATCCAACCATTGTTCCATTGTCCCTCACTTGGCTCATGCCCTCACCAACATCTTTATGAGCTGGGATTTCGTGGTCCATTGTTAAAATCACTCCTTCACATGTACTTTAACTCCCACACCCCTGTCTTTCTTCGTCATACTCCTGTGGGTAAGCCACCACCCCGGTGGAGTCTGATTTTCTCACCTCCTTACTTGTGCCAGTATAGATGCATATGGCTGAAGAAAGACATGCAATCGTGCTCACTGGTCTCAATTTACATTCATGACCTGGAAACTTAGGTGGGCCCAGAATGCTTCCCAGGAGTCACACCATATTTTATTTCACTCTCCTAACCTCCTAAACTATTATTTCACATCTTCACCACCTCTCTCTTCCCATCACCAACCCTTTCTTCCTCATTTTCACTTTGCCAGTGACTGTTTTTCCTATTTCACTAAGAAAAAAGAAGCGATAATCAGAAGAGAATTTTTACCAACTTCTGCCACGACGTCCACTGACCTGCTTCTGTGCCCATGTACTCTACCTTTCCTCCTTGACAATGGGTGAGCTTTCCGTGCTCTTATCTGAGGCCAGTCGTTGTGCTTTGCACTGGAACACTTTCCCCTCTCGTCTATTAGGTTGGTGCAAAAGTTCTTGCGGTTTTTAACCTTTTTCTTGCGGTTTTTGCAATTATTAATCTTTTAAACCACACTTACTTTTGTACCAACCTAATATTTGAGGAAAGTGCTCTAACAATTCTCCCCTCTCTCTCCCATCATATGAGACTTTCCCCTCTCTTGCGTTGAATCTTTCCTATCAGGATACAAACTTGCTGCAATTTTTCCTGCCTAAACAAAGCTTCTCATGATCCTACTTCTCCATATGTCTCAGTCTAATCTTTTTGTCTCCATTTACAGCAAAGATTCTTGAAAGAGCTGTACAAACTTGCTCTTTCCAAGTCCTGTCTTGACATTTTTCTTTGGAGCTCATTCCAATCAGGTTTTCACTCACACCATTTCTTCAAAACGACTCTTATTAAGGTGACCAATTGGTCTCTACAGTGCTAAAGTCAACGATTGGTTACCATTTCTCATGTTTCTTGACCTGTTAGCAGCATTTGTACGTCGACCACTCTCTCCCCTGGGAACAAAGTTGTCGCTGTCTCTTGGTTCCCTCCTCCCTTACAGGCTGCCCCTTCTCAGTCTGCTTTACCAGTTTTTCTCCACACTCTTGTTTTCCCAATGTTGGAGAGCTTCAGGGCTCAGTCCCTACCCTTTCTCATTATTCACACTAACTTCTTAGGTGATTTGTTTAGACAGCTGGCTTTAAATACTATTTATATTTCTATGTTGAGGACTCCCAAATTTGTACCTTCAGCCCAGACCTCTCTCCTGAACTACAGCTCTGAATGTCCCACTGAATCTTGAGCTCTCCATTTGGATAACTGGTAAGCATCGTAAGCTTACTATCTGGGAATCTGAGCTCCGGATCATCTCCCCTCAACCTGCTTTGGCGACTCAATCTTCCAGTTGCTCATACCAATACCCCTTTTTTCTCACACAATTCACATCCAATATCTCCGCGATTCCTGTTGACTCTATCTTCAATATAGAACCAGGATCTAACCATTTCTCACCCCCTCATCTGCTGTCACCCTGGTCCAAACCACCATCACCTCTCCTTTGGGCTATTGCCCCCTGACTGGTAAAAAAACATAGCATCGTCTCAGAAGCCACAGAAACAATGTTAAGAACTGCAGAAAAACTGGAAATGACAAGGCCTAGGCATAGACTCTTTCAGTCTCTAGAAGATCGTTGCTGACTGAGAGCAGCTTCCGTGTTATAATGGGGATGAAACCCATATTGCAAGGCACTGAGTGGGGAGGAGGTAGAAAGAGCAAATGTAGAAAAGTCTCTTAGAAGTGAAAGGATGGAATGAGGTGGGGCCCCAGTTTGAGGAGGAAGCAGGGCGAAGGGAATGTTTTTTTACAGGATGAAAGAAACATGTTGACACAATGAAATAAGAACTATCTGACAGAAGGACAGATAGAAAAAAATATGTTGAATATATACATAAGTTAAAGTATTTATGTTGCATGCAGCCAGTTTCTAATTAGCTCCATCTGGGTTAATGGCTTTGGATGATCTGGGACAGCATTTTAATCCCAGACTTGTACAATGGGGCTGTTTCCTCTATTGCCCAACTTATGGTGTTTAAGGGGATAAAAACTCACTTTACTGTCATCGTAAGGCAAACATAACGAAGACTATAAATTTTCTATCCCCTCTTCACCCTCTTGAAAAATAAGGCAACACTGCATAATTCACCCCAAATCCAAATAGAGTTTTAGGATTGCTTAATAGTCTCTTATGTCTATCTCTTCTTAGCACAAACATTAGGACTGCTTATGAAAGTGAAACTTTGAAAGTGAAACTTTCAAAGTCAGCCCCTGATTAAGGTTCAGCCTGGTTTGGGGAAAAGTCTAGAGCGTTTACATATAAAAATATTCTGATACCTGTGGTGACAAGGTTTACTGGCAAGGCTGGGAGCTGGCCATGCCTTAGATTTGGAGACTCTTGTAAATACACTAACAATAAATAAGGAGAAACTTTGAACTCCTGAGCAATGGCAAGCGCAGTGTTAAGAATTTCGTGCACATTGCGTCATGTACATCTTCTGTTTGACCACACACCTGAGTATCATGGGCCCCATTTTTTCAAATGAAGGACCTGAAACTTAAGGAGGTTTCCTTACTTGCTCAAGACCACCCATGTGGTGAGGGCAGAGGAGGTTGTAGAACTTGGCTGCCTGACTCCACAGCCCAACGAGCCTCTCTTCTGAGCGGCTTCATTTATACCTGTGAGCAGTTGGCTTTGCTAATTAATAGGCTGAAGTGTTGTGTTGGCCCTGTGCACACTGATATTTGGTTGTCACTTTTTCCCTGGTGATACAAAGTGGATTTCATTCTGGTGGGATGGGACCGTGGAGGCTGTACCAGTGTTGTTCTTTTGCAGGCTCAGTGTGTGAGCCTCACACTCAGGAGTGTGGCACCCCAACCTCTGCAGGAGTATAACAGACTCTTTCTCACAGGTGGATGGCTCCTGGGCCAAATGGGAGCCCTACGGCCCTTGCTCTCGCACCTGTGGTGGGGGAGTGCAGCTGGCCCGCAGGCAGTGCAGCAACCCCACCCCTGCCAACGGGGGCAAGTACTGCGAGGGAGTGAGGGTGAAATACCGATCTTGCAACCTGGAGCCCTGCCCCAGCTCAGGTGAGGAGAGAGCAGCGGTGGCCTGGGCGTGGGGAAGGACAGGCTGGAGGTCACAACCCCCACTCTGGATAATTCATGGCCCCGAAGTTACTGCAATTAAGATTCTATGCCTTAGGTCAGAGCCTAGAAGTGCACAGATGCACATTCCTCTTGGGATTATTTCTCTGTCCATTCCCTTGGCAAAGGTGCTTTCTTCAGGCCACTTAGATTGGGAGGCTAAATGGCCCAAGGAAATGCGACATTAGAAGTCCCCTTTGTAAGTACCCTCAAGCCCATCTTCATAAGGAAGAATTCTTTATCCGGGCCCATGACCTGAGCAGGGAAGAAAATTACATCTCTATTTTTACTAACCTTTTTTATTTAAAAGTTAGAATTTTCTTCAGTTAGAAATTTAGTATTTATTTTCTTTTTTCTTTTCTTTTCTTTTTTTTTTTACTAACCTTTCTAGCTAAAATTTAGGATTTCTTTTAATTAGGCAACAAATTACAATATTAGTAGTAGCAGTACCTGTAACCTTGTCACCAAAAAAATCATGGATATTTCATATGACATTGTAATTGTCACAGATTTTTAAAATTCCATTTATGCTTATCATTACTGCAAAATTGCAGTGGTTATAGACTCATTATTGTCTTGTTATTTAATGTGTTAACAAGAAAACATATATCACAAATATGTTTCAAACTATATTGATAGCTGTATATCGATATAATTGATATTCTTTGTCATATGTGTAATTTATTTTATGCGTTTAATAACATTCTGAAAATAGTTTCAGTGGACTACTGAAGGGTCCCATAGCCCAGTGGATTAGGATACCTGTTACAGCGGGGGTTTAAGGCCAGATTCCTGGAGAAGGTGGCACAGGGCCTGGGAGATATGTTATCACCTGCTCCCTTCATCGTATGCTCCCAGCGTGCTTCAGTCCTTTCAGATGGGGCGGCTTCAGTGCTAAGGATCACTCAGCTGAGGGTAGAGAAGGCCTATTTAGAGCACCAGGAGACTGAGCACCCCCAGGAGGGCTCTTTCCTTTGCCCCCACCTCAGCCCCTCCTTTAGCTTCTTGCATGTACTTTCTTCTCCCCAGCCTCTGGCAAGAGCTTCCGGGAGGAGCAGTGTGAGGCCTTCAATGGCTACAACCACAGCACCAACCGGGTCACCCTCGCCGTGGCGTGGGTGCCCAAGTACTCAGGCGTGTCTCCCCAGGACAAGTGCAAGCTCATCTGCCGAGCCAACGGCACCGGCTACTTCTACGTGCTGGCACCCAAGGTGAGTGATGCTGGGGCAGGAGATCAGACCAGGCTCAACATCTTTTGGCGAGCATCCAGTTGAGCTGCCCCTCTCTCCTATTCTCCCCCTCCTGGGGGTGCTGCAGGTGGTGGATGGCACGTTGTGTACCCCTGACTCAACCTCAGTCTGCGTCCAGGGCAAGTGCATCAAGGCTGGCTGCGATGGGAACCTGGGCTCCAAGAAGAAGTTCGACAAATGCGGGGTGTGTGGGGGCGACAATAAGAGCTGCAAGAAGGTGACAGGACTCTTCACCAAGCCCATGTGAGTTCTAGGCCTTGGATGGTATGGTCAGGGTGCAGTGGGGAGGAGGAATGAGTGGCATTGCGTCCAGGCATGGGAAGCTTGGGTTAGACTGGGGTAAATGTCAGTACCCTTGCTGTGGAAGCCACTCACAGTCTTCTATGATATTCATTCATTCATTCATTCATTCATTCGTTCATTCATTCGTTCATTCAGCAAACAAAGGTGAATGGAAAGACCAATGCTTGAAGAAGAAATTACTTAACAGGAGATGCTATTCTGGGAGCTGGCAGAGAGTTGTTAGGGTCTGTCTAGAGTCCTACCATAAGAATGACCCAGGTTCAAAGCTCAGTTCCCCATTTTCTGGATGATTTTGGGCAAGTGACACAGTCTCTACAATAATAGATTTCTTCACTTATAAAGTGGTCATGTCACTCATATATTTCATGTAGTGCTGTTGTGAGGACTAAGGGGATTCATCCAAGTAAAATGCTTAGTATAGTACCAGTACATAATAAATGTTCACGACGATGGTAACAAAACATAAGTATACTGGAGGCAAATTTTTTTTTTTTAAATTTTATTTTATTAAATTTATTGGGGTGACAATTGTTAGTAAAATTACATAGATTTCAGGTGTACAAATCTGTATTACATCATCTATAAATCCCATTGTGTGTTCATCACCCAGAGTCAGTTCTCCTTCCATCACCATATATTTGATCCCCCTTACCCTCATCTCCCACCCCCCACCCCCCACCCCCCTTACCCTCTGGCAACCACTAAACTATTATCTGTGTCTATGAGTTTCTGTTTCTCATTTGTTTGTCTTGTTCTTTTGTTGTTTTTGGTTTATATACCACATATCAGTGAAATCACATGGTTCTCTGCTTTTTCTGTCTGACTTATTTCGCTCAGCATTACTCTCTCAAGATCCATCCATGTTGGAGGCAAAATTTGATAGCCTCCCCCTCTCTCTGAGCCTGAAGCCCTGGCCTTGGGGGCCAGATTGAGGTGAGAATGGTGCTAAACTATAGAAAGAGGCAGAGTGAGAGGCTGGGACTAACGGAATCCCCCCTTCCTGGGAGATCTGTGCAGAGATCAGCTGAAGAAATGTCTCTGGGCCTCTTCTATTCCCAACTCCAAAGCCTGGGGCTCCCTCTAGCTTGAGCTTTCTGAGGTCCGGCACATTCCTTTTTATTTTCCAGAGGAATGCGCTCCTTTGAAAGCCCTGACCCGTGTTCTGGGAGCAGCTGGGGCAGGCAGAGCCCCTGAGGTTTCATTTCAGAGGCAGGTGTGGTTGGCTCTAAAAACTTGGGCATCCCGGTGCTGATGAGGGCTGGCCAGGAGCCTTGGCGGCCCCCACCCTGGACACAGGGCCCTCTGCTGAGCCCGTAGGTGGAAACTTCTCTGGTAGCTCGGGCACTGCAAACAGATGGTCCTAGGCCATCCTTTTCAGGGATCTGCAGTTGGGAGGCCAAGTGAGGAACTAAAGGTCAATACCTCCAGACTTGCTTCACTGGTTAAATGGCAAGTGTTCCTTTCATAGACTATTGAAGCTGGAAGGAACTTTTGAAATCATCTCATTTAACCCACTCATTGCATAGATGAGGACACCAGAACCCAGAGAGTGACTTTCTTAAAGCCACCAGGGAATTAGTGTCCCTGCCAAGGCTTGATCTGGGTCCCCAACGCCAGGGCCAGTGTGTCTGTCTGCATCGAGGCCCCAGCCTTGGACTTGGGGACTACAGACTCATTTCCTCTTCTCCCCACCTTCCCCCTCATCTTCCTCCTCCTCCTCTTAGATAATATCTACTGAGTGCTTACTGAGTGCCAGGTGCTGTAGCTCATTTAATCCTAATTACAATTCAACGAGGTATGTGTTGTTATGATCTCTATTTATAGGTGGGGAAACTGAGAAGCTAAGTAACTTATCTAAGGCCAACAGCTAAGTGTGTGGTAGGGATCCTTCTGACTCCAATAGTTCTGCTTCTCCTCCCATGCTAGAATTCACCAAAATATAAATGTGTTGAAGAGAAAAGATCCATGTGGCAATACAGCCAGTATGTTTAGTTCCAGATGACCGGATGACCATCTCCTTCTGCCTTTTTCAGCTTGTGTGCTTCCATGAGTGACGCAGCCTGGTTAGTCTTGGTTCTCTGCCATGTTCAGCACCTACCCCAGGCCTTGTGAAAGGGCAATCAGTTGTGACTTTAGAGGGAATGAGATCCTTATGTGCAGGTGTCTGTCTAATGCACAACTGCCTTCCCACCACAGGCATGGCTACAACTTCGTGGTGGCCATCCCTGCAGGCGCCTCGAGCATAGACATCCGTCAGCGTGGCTACAAGGGGCTGATTGGAGACGACAACTACCTGGCCCTGAAGAACAGCCAAGGCAAGTACCTGCTCAACGGGCACTTCGTGGTGTCACCTATGGAGCGGGACCTGGTGGTGAAGGGCAGCCTGCTGCGCTACAGTGGCACGGGGACGGCAGTGGAGAGCCTGCAGGCCTCCCGGCCCATCCTGGAGCCACTGACCGTGGAGGTCCTCTCTGTGGGGAAGATGACGCCACCGCGGGTCCGCTACTCCTTCTATCTGCCCAAAGAGCCTTGGGAGGACAAATCCTCCCACCCCAAGGCCCCCCGGCCCCCCTCTGTGCTCCACAACAGCGTCCTCAGCCTCTCCAATCAAGTGGAGCAGCCGGATGACAGGCCACCTGCGCGCTGGGTGGCAGGCAGCTGGGGGCCTTGCTCCACGAGCTGTGGCAGTGGCCTGCAAAAGCGGGCAGTGGTCTGTCGTGGCTCCCCGGGGCAGCGCACAACATCCGCCTGTGACACAACCCATCGGCCGGTGGAGACTCGAGTCTGTGGGGACCCCTGCCCAACCTGGGAGCTTGGTGCCTGGTCACCCTGCTCCAAGAGCTGTGGCCGGGGATTTAAGAGACGTCCACTGAAGTGTTTGGGTCATGGAGGGCGGCTACTGGCCCGGGACCAGTGCAACCTACGCCGGAAGCCCCAAGAACTGGACTTCTGCATCTTAAGGCCATGCTGAATAGGACCGTCCCTTTCTCCTCCTCACTGTCCACTCATTGGTGCTGCCAGTGTTCTGGCCAGCTGGAGCCGTGGGCAGAGGTCCAGGGGCCCATGCCACGATGTCACCACATCCAGGGACAAGGATCATGGGTGGGGGTGAACGGTTCCCTCCTCCTCCCTGGCCTGGGCGGGGACCTAAGTAACTAATGCACAGTCTACCTCACGCTCAGTTCCTCTGGGGCCCAGTCTCTGGGAGAGACTGAGAGGTGCGGGTGCTGGGCAAGAAGGCGCTGGGTCCCAGTTTCCAAGGGACCTGGAGGATGGGCACCTCCCAGGCAGAACTTCAGGGACCTTGGCCCCCGTAAGGGAGGCCACAGGCTGCTGGAAGAGCCATGACCCAGCAGCTTGGCACCCTCAGGTGGCCCCAGGGGCTCTGAGCCATCTTTGAATAAGGTGCTTTCAGCCTACTTTCCTTTTCTGACTGACATGGACTGAATAACAAAAATGGGTTGGGGGTGAGCAGGAGCTAAGGGGAGAGTGAGGTGAGGTGAGGTTTACCTGCAGCCTGGGCCTCTCTGTTTGGGAAGAGGTGGATACAGCGGGGAGTCCTGATGTTCCTCATCTTCTATTCTTGGCCCTCCCTTAAAGAGCCACATCTTCTCCCTGTGTCATCCAGGAAGCCAGACGAGTGAGAGGGCTTTCGCATAGGTGTCCTCTGAGGCTTTGCAGGTAGAGTTGGAAATCAATAGGGAGAGTATTGTCTTCTTCAAGAGGGATCCGAACATTACAAAAGATGCGAAACTTATAAGAAGAGAAGGATTCTGTGGCCAAAGCAGGGGAGTTTGAAGAGAGATCTAGAGGGTTCTGTTGTCAGTAGGGCTGGGCCTGAGCTTTGGGGGAATGGCACCCTGAGATGGGGAGGAGGAGGCCCCAGTCTTCTTCCTCCAGAGAATTAGGCACAAATCAGGCTGATGCTTTAGGCTCTGCATTGCCTCAGAGAACCTTCAAAGTGGCCATGGTCCTGTGCCCACTCAGAGGGCATGGGATATGCCCAGGAGGGCTCGGTGCTGAACATCCACATGCCTATAGGTTGGGCTTCATGCAGACAGCTCCTCGCAGTCTGGCCTTGGGCATGTCACGTTTTATCCCAGGCTGTGGTTTCTGCAGTTGCAAAATGGGGTTCACTGTTTGCTACCTCAGGCTGTGCTCTCTGGAAACCCACCCTTGTCCCTCCTCTGGGACAGTGGTGACCTGGTGCTTCCAGAAGACCCGGCTGTCATCCTCTGTAGACTGAGCTGCCCAGACGCAAAGATGAGCTTGGGTGCATGATTTTTTGCTCTCCACAGTCTGGCCGCTCAGTGTGGGTCCAAATACAAAGACGGAGTCTCTTTCTTCAGGTGCCCTGGGGACAGGTTTCAGGAGACACCAAGAATCCATTACCTGACAGCCACCAGTAGGAAACCTGTCTATCTTGGGGACATGTTGGGGGAGTAGAAACCAGGACATTGCTTATAGCTCCAAGTGGGAAGACGTTTTGGGGCTAGAGTTTCTTTGGCCAAGCAGGGTTTCTTGAGGGTGCCGCAGCCCCAGGGTACACGTGGGAGATTCTGCTTCTGAGTATAGGTAATTAGTCCTGGATTTTGGTGAGGTGACATCAGGTCAAGTGTCTTTTATTTGGTTTCCCCTAATAGTCAGAATCCACAAACCAGCCAGCCAGCCATGCAGGCCTCTGGGATGGTGCTTTAATCCAAGTCTACATCAAATCTAACCCTGGGCTGGGCCCTTCAGCAGAGCTCCTGCAGTCGGGCAGAGGGCATGCAGATCTCAGAGGCAGGGCTGCAGTCTCCCTGGGAGAATGCAGTGAGGAGGACTCCTCCTCCATGTAGGAGTGAATACTGTGGGGCAACAGGGCCAAAAGGAACCCAGGGTGCCAGGCCAGATGCGGTCCCGCTAGCTGACGACAGCACTGCACCCTGTGTTTGGTGGACCCTTCCTCGGCGAGGGGAGGGTGGCACAGGGGCTGTGCAGAATGGGCAAGGGAATGGGGTGGGTGGGAAGGGAACTGCATCAGTGGGCATGCCTGGCCCCCTAGCAGAGCAGCTTTACAAATCATTTCAAGGAGGGACAACCAATGTTGTTCCTGACACAAGCTGGGTCTCAACGTTCTTTTCTGTTGTGCTATTTTTCTTTTTCCTTTTTTACCTTTTTAAAAGAAATATGACCAAGACAACTTGGGAGGTTTGTCCTGTCTTTGACCATTTTACTAATCCAACAATACTCTCCAAGGCTGAGCAGAGACAAGCCTCAAGGCAAAGATTTCTGGTGATGGAATAAAAAGTTAAGGTCGTATCTCATGTCTATGGAAGAAGAGGAACATTCTGGGGACTCCAGCAACTTCTTCTGTGGCGTGTGGACCAGAAAGGACCTGGGCTCAGGAGCCCCCTGTCTCCTGTGCCCATCGTGTGCACTGATTGGAGAAGTCTAACCTATGGGCCTTGCCATACTGGAGTGGGGGGTTGGGGGGAGCTGAGGACAGGTAAAGGGGCTTGCGTGTTCCCAGCCTGGGAGTTGGCTCTGGAAGGCACCAGACACTGTCATTTTTAGAGCCCCCTCGCCGCCTTTTGTGTTTTGTTCTTTTGCATTCCATGTACTGCAGAAGGATGAAAGGACCTGGATACTGGCTGGGCTGTGTATACTATGTATACATAGGGGCTGGCTGCTGCGGGGACAACAGCCTACTCCTAATAAAGTTGTAAGTATTTAAAATCCATGTCCTGCCTCTGTGACTTTATCTCATCTCCAAATACTTTCCCCATATCTACTGAACATGCATCGTGTGCCAGCCATGGTGCTAAGGGCTATAACACAGCAGTGAGTAGGACAAGTACAGTCCTGTTCCGTGCAGCTTGCTGAGGAGCAGAGCAAACAAGTCAATAGGCAAAGAGACAGGATCGTGGCAAATGTGGTAAGTGCCAAGAAGAGATGAACTGACACTAAGAAGAACTGGGGTCTGGGTGTGTGTAGGGTATGTTGGATACAGTGACCAGGGAAAACTGGTAGAAGATGGGACCAGTTTTGTGGAAGGGGCACAGGAGCCTTTTCGCAGAGGAGCAGCACGCTGGGGCTTGGGGGCCAGATGGAATGGGTGTGCAGGGGGGCCCGAGAGAAGGCCTCTGGGGCCTGTGGTGAGGGGTTGAGGCACAGGAAAGACCAGAAGGTCCATCATACAGGGGTTCCTGGGCGCCTGCCTTAGGAGGAAACCCCAAGTTTTCTGAGGCAAAGTTGCATTCTGTTTGTAGAATGTTTCTCTCTTCCTAGTTCTGTTTTGATCTGATGAAAGTAGGCAGAAGAGGGGCAGGACACAGTTTAAATAACATCCAACTGGGAGTCCAGAAACTTGTGTTGGTCTCAGATCTGACATCCTCTTTTGGAATCCCATTGCCTCTCTGTGAAGTGAGAAAGACAGATTTAATATTTAATGTTCCTTTAGGGTGCGTCTAGATTTAACAGTCTGGGTTTCTAGGCATTTGTTATGGTTTAAGCTTTGGTAGAGGATTGTTTGGTGTCAGTTGTGGTTCAGAGATGAAAGGGCTTCTCCTGATGCCTTTCCTACAGGGAGAAGCCATGGGGAGAATGACTTCTTCAGGAGCCGATTGTAGACCGACAGGGGTCCAGGGCACAGGGTCCAGAGTGGGGGCTTGGACACAACTTCAGCACTTGATAGAAAGTTCTGGTTGAAGGAGGAGCTAGCCAGAAGAGCCCACTTAACATGATGAGCTAGATGGAGGTCTGGAAGGGATCTGGAGAGGTTCAGGTTGATGTCTAAGCTAGAAGTCAGCAATTGTAAGATCTTTGTAAAATTACACAAAATGCTGTCACATTCCTGGACTTGTTATTTTGGTGATCCCTTCTGGTTTCCATTATAGCAATTGCCAGTAAAACCTTTCTAAGGAAAAGTTCCCATGGGTTGGTTTAGGGGTAAAGGAAAACTTTCTCTACTTACAGCACTCTTGACACCAAATGTGTAGGGATTTTTCCCCACGCCAACCAATTTTCCAGCTTTCTGGATACCAACTGGAGGTCCTATAATTTAATTCCTTTCTGACACTAAGTAGCTGGAATTAGCATCGGACTCCACAGGTTTAACGGTCCCACAAGGCTGCCCTCACTTCAGACATCATTCACGAGTAATGGGTTCCTGGGATACTTACGCGGCCGATCAACGCAGCTACAAAGTTGAGGGTTCCCCAAATCCCTCCTCATGGTTGATAATTTGCTGGAATGGCTCACGAAACTCAGGAAAATATTTACTTATGCTTACTGGCTTATTCTAAAGGATATGATAAAGGACATGGGTGAACAGCCACATAAAGAGATACATAGGATGAGGACCAGAAGGGTTCTGAGTGCAGGAGCTTGTGTCCCCGTGGAGTTGGAATGGATGTGTTCACCGACCAGGCAGCTCTCCACATCCTGTAGTTTAGGGATTTTCATGGAGGCTTCCTTAGTAGGCATGATGGATTGTTAACTCAATCTTCAACTTCTACTCCCCAGAGGATGGGGGTTGGGAGGTGGAGCTGAAAGTTCCACACTTCTAATTGTGGCTTGGTCTTTCTGGTGATCAGCTCCCATCCAGGGCCCCCCCAGGAGCTCACCAAGAGCCACCTCATTAGAGCAAAAGACATGTCCATCACCCAGGAAATTCCAAGGGTTTTAAGAGCTCTGTGTCAGGAAGGAGGGGGGCAGAAATCAATACATATATTTCTTATTATGTCGCAGCAAATAAGAGAGGAAGGAGAGGAGGCTGGGTCCCACCTCAGGAGAGCTCCAGATAAGGAAGGGGGTAGCAACTTACACTGAAGCCGTCTGGGGCAGACAAACATTTTTAAGCTTTGGAGAAGGAGCAGTTTCCTAACCTCGTTGGCCTTTGAAGAGAGGCAGGAACAATTTGCTTTGTAATTCATCCTCAGGAGAGAAATGCATTTTTGTCCCAGTAGAGAAAAAGCTTCAATAATTGTTAAAAGGTCTTGACTCCCTGGGCCATGCTCCCCCTGCCCAGCGAGCCCTGGCTGGTCCCCAGCAGGCTAAGCTGGCAGGGCCAATGGCAGCATGTGTGATCCAGAGAGTCTTTCCATGGCTCTTTGGCCTGCACCCAGCCCTATTGGGTGAGTCAGCCCTGAAGCCTGCAATCCTAGCAACAAATCCCAGAAGAGCCGAATGTCCCCCTTCAAGCGCTCCAGACACCACCAAATCACCCCCAGCCCATGACAGTCTCGAGAGGATTGCAATGACATGGTCACTGCTGCCAATCATGGGCTATGCTACACCAGGCACTCAGCCCCTTGGTGCTCAGCTGGGAAGCTCTTGCATGTTTTGTTCTCCTGTGTTTGGTAAGTAACGTAAACCACATTCCAAGCACTGGCCAGAATGTTGTTGAGGAAGATAAGAGTTCCTGGCTTTCAGAGGCATTCCAAGGAAGAAACAGAACTATTTGTTTCCAAAGGAGAGTGATTTTGGTAGAAAGGGCAAGATGGAGCGGAAAAGAGAAGGGAATCTCCCCCTGAAATACCAGATTTGGGAACATGGTGAAAACACTGTCATGGCGAATGGTTGGAGGTTGACGAGATTTTAGCCACATCCTTACGTTGGTCCCACCCACTCTCCCCTGCCCCTTCTTGGGACCACAGTCCTAACAGTACTCACAGGGGTATAGACCACTGCTTTCTCAGACTTCTGATCAGCTGTCCAGATGATTTCATGGGACTGGGCTTCTAGTCTCAACAGGGAGAATCCATCACTGCTATTATGGGTAATCTAACAGTACTCCTCATGTGGTGGTGTTGGCATTGAGGAGTTTGAGAAAAGAGCCTTTGGGAGGTGTAAGGAAATGAGAGATGCCAGGAGGATGACATGACCTCCTGAAAAACCCTCTTTGGACTGAGTCTGCAATGACCCAGGCAGCAGTTACACACAGCACGTAGTGTGGGGTCTGGGGCACAGTCAACTGTTAGTAAGTATTTCCAAGATGGAGGCTTCCCTGGGGTCGTGCATCAAACTCAGAGGGATGATGAAGCCCAGCTTCTTTGGAGACACTTCTCTGTGTGAGCTCTGTCCTAATGTACAAACATGATCCCATGTGGTCTTCACAACCACCCTCGGAGGATTGATCAATCCAGCCTTACAGATGCTGAAACCAGGGTTTCAAAATGTGAAGTAACTTGCGCAAAGTTACCCTGGCAAGTGACAGGGCCAGGATTCAAGCTCAAGTTTGCTTCCTGCCAGAACTAGGCTCTTCACTACTACACTGTACTTTAGGAGGCCTTCTCAGCTTCTTGGTAAGGCAGGGAGACAATTATCTGGTCCTTTCTTTTTCCCTGAAAGATTCCTTGGAATGACTTAGGAGCGTTTCCTTAAGGCAATGTTTTGTGATTTCCAAAGGACCTATTAAGACAATCCAAACTGGCCATGATTCCTATAATCTCTCCTAATAGGAAATCTATTTACTTGATTGCTTTCTTGTATGTTTCCCAGTGGAGCTTCTTCTGAGGTTTTTAGGGCCTGCATTTGGCTTTGGAACCACCCTGCCACTAAGTGAACTTGGAGTTCAGAGGTCCTGGAAACCTCAAATGGTTTGAGGTACTTTGAGTGTCAAAGGAGCAGAAATGATGAGAAGTGAGTAAGACTCTGGCAATAGAGTCCAGCAACCCCCTTGGCTCTTTATTTTCTCTGGAAACCTCCAGAAGATTTTTTCCTTTCCTTAAAATAATTATTAAATATTTAATACATACAGGAGGAACAAGGAATAATAAAATAAAGCTTAGGTGCTTTATTTTACTAGTCACCCAGTGTAAGACATAAAACATTGCAGGAGAGTTGAAGCCCCCTGTGGAAGCCTCCCCATCCATGCCCTTCCTTCCTTGGGTAACTATCGTCTTGAATTTTCTGCTTATCGTCCCTAGCCATTCCTTTATTCTTTCACTACATATATTTGTATCCCTAAACAATGCAACGTTTGCTTTGCATGCATTTCAACTGTACATGCAGGGTAGCTCCTGTGTATACCTGCATATTCCCCAAGTTTTTCTGCAGCACACGTTTTTTGCTTTTTGTTTAATGTTACATCTGGTGGAGTCATTCCGGTGAATACATGTAGTTCTAGTTCACTTGTTTTTCAGTCTGGTATATTATTTCATTATTTGGATATGAATGATGGACATTAGGTTGTTTCCAGAATTTTGCTAATACAAACAACTGTGCTGTGAAAATTCTTGTACATGTATTATATGAGAGATTTCAGGGGTGAAATTTCTGGGCCATAGGGTGTGTACACGTTCAACTTTATTGTGAGCTATTTCCAAATTGTCCTCCAAAGTGCTTTTATTATGCCCAGAGTTTTGCCAATTTGCCTTAGTTTTTTCAAGGGCTGCCTTCTCCACCAATCGGGGTTGCTGCCTGATCCACTGTTAGGGAGCATTCACATTTCTTCAGTTTCTCTCTTTCTCTTTTCCAGTCCCTCTCCTCCTCCCCCGTCTCTCACTATCAGCCAAGATTCCAGCAGGAAGTAGAAGCCTCACTCAAATTAGGATAATTTGAGGAGAGAGTTGAATAAAGAACAGTTTGCAAAGGTCTGAGCAGGGGTTAGGTTAACCCCAAGAACTAGTGCAGCACCCCAGGTTGGTAACTGTTGGGCTCAGTTTCCACACTGGCTCTGAAAGGTAAAGGGAGAAAGGTTATGAGGACCAGAGTTAGAGAGGTCTATAGAGACAGGCTGGTCAGACAGGTGCTGAAACTTTTGACTGGGGGGGGGACACACCTTCAGTTGCTTTATCTGTAAAAGGGGAAGTAACAGTACTTACCTCATACAGCAATTGTGTGCATTCAATGGGCTGATGTGTTTAGCACAGTGCCTGGCATGAAGTAAGTGCCCGATAAATGTCAGATAATTATTACTGTAAACAGGAGTATGTTACATAGGCTCAAAAATTCTCAAAGAATTTTCATAGTTGTTGTGTCCCAATCTGTGTTGAAATATAAGTGGGTTAAAGTTATTCTTCTCATAGTTGTTTCCCTGACATTTAAAAAAATAGCAAATGTGGCATCCCAAGTTTTTGTACTTTTCTGGGACTCTAGCCTTTTGTCTAGTTGCTCAGAAGTCAATATGGTCCCTGCTTTCTGGATATTGCAGAACTATTTTTAGGAGATGAATCTCCAGGTTCCTAGAGACTACATTTCTCATTCTTTTTCCAAATTTTTATTATGAAAAATATCACACATACAAAACTGGGAGGAATGGAGTAATGGACAATTACATACCTTTGAGAGTCTGCAATTCTTATTTTACTGTATTACCTTCATCTCTTTCATAGACTTTTTTTTTAATCAAACCACCTGGAAGTGGCATCCTGACACTTTACTCCTAAATACTTCAGTGTACATTTCCTAAGTGTCAGGATAGTCTTCTACACAAGCACAATACCATTATCATATCTAAGAAAACTAACAGTTTCCTGATAGCATCAGATAGCTAGTCCATATTTAAATTTCCCCAGTTATTCCAAGAATGTAATTTATAGGATTCAATCAAAGTTCTTATATTGAATTTCATTCTCTGATTATTTCTTCAGGGTTCCTTCTGCCTTGTCTCATTTCCCCCTGTATTTCTTGTGCGGCTCTCGTTGTATCACGTCTTCAGGCTCAGGATGGCAGGTGTTCCACTATTAGTGAAGCTGTTGAATTACTCAATTTCCCTGACTCTTTTTCAGATGGTCTTGAGGAAATTTATGCTCTCTTTCATTCATGGAATAGAGTTCAGCCAACCTTCTCTCTTCAGATGTCCCTGCTCTTTTACTGAACTCCAAGTTCTCTTTCTCTTTGCTCTTAAATACCCCGAAGATTCTATTAGGGTAAAATAATAGGTATGCTCCTATTTCTATGAAAGACCTTTCATATGTCTTCAGTTTTAAAGGGTCATTTAAATTCAGTAATTCATTAATTTATTCCACAAGTATCTGTATATCTACAAGGTATCAGGCACTGAAAATATCTCTGCTTCCTTCACTGCTTGTGTGCTGGGTTTCTCTTCTCCCTCTGGTTGTTCCCTCTCAGTTTCCCTCTTGAGCTCCTCTTCCTCCCGAGGCCTTAAAATCTGGTGCTCCTTGTAGCCTTCTGCTTGGTTTATGTCACACACTTTCTCTGGGGATTACATGCTCTCTCATTGCTTCTGTTGAAACCGACATATCAATAGTTGTTGAATCTGCATGTCTAAACCTCTCCCTGACTTGTGCTCACCCAGATTCCTGCCTGGAAGAGACTCCCACATCTCATCGGTCATATAGTCACACGACTTGGTTCCAACCCCCAAATGTCTTTGAAATTGGTCCCCTCTCTTCTTTTCTGCTGCTGCTGCCTTCCTGTAGACAAGCATCATGTCTCACCTGGACTACATTAATAGCCCATCCCCATCCTCTCTGGTTTCAGATGCATCCCCTTTCAGTTCTTCCAGGAATGACTTTCAGTCTGACAGAAGATACCCCCTTTTGTGCTCTCCTGGCACCCTCTGTGTCCTTCTGTTATTGCATTAATTATTTGTCTCTTCAATTATACTCTAAAGACCTTGAAAGTATGCCTTAGTTGAACTTGCACTTAGTAAGTGCTTGGCACAGTAATAAAATGATAATAACCATCACTTAGCATTAACTGCATATGAGAATTATATTAAGGGCTTTACTTGTATTGTTGTGTTTATTCTTCATAACAACATTATGAATTATATTAAATTATTGCACCTTTTTGCATCTGAGGAAGCTGAGGGCCAAAGATATTACAGACCTACTGTGTGTTTCCCCAACTTGAAAGTGGCAGAGTCAGGACTCTAAACTCCATATTTATTGAATGAATTTTAGAATGAAACCACTTGTTCTGGTTCTCAAGAGGCTCACATTTTATTGGGGAGACAGGCATAAGCAAATGATTGCAATGCATCATGAGAAGGTCTATAATAGAGCTATGTATACAGATCGATGGGATTATAGAAGTAATTGCAGTAATAACTTTCAGTGGATCTGGGAAGACCTCACAGAGGAAATGATGCTGGAGCTGGACTTTGAAGAATGAATAGCATTTGTCGGTAGGTAAGGAGGGAAAGCATCCTCATAGTGGGGGCAGCACGTACAATGCATGGGAGCTTTAGAAATGGAAATAGCTTGGTATGGCTGGACCACAGAATGCACAAGACAAAGTGGTGGGAGACGAGGCTTGAAAGTTGGGTGAGGGTCTCATGATGAAGGGCCTTTTATGCCACATTAAGGAGTTTGTGCTTTGTGTGGTGGGCAAAAGGGAGCCATGGAAGGATTTTAAATCAGATTTTTAAATCCGGTCCGATTTTAATCAGCTCACAACCCTAGTGAGCTTGTAGTAAGCACGATTAGGATAGGAAAAGACTGTTGGCGTACAGACCAAGTAAGAAGCTCCTGAAATAATCCAGACTTAAGACCATGAAAGCCTGAACTAGGGCAGTGTAAGTGGTGACAAATTGTAAAAAGATGACAAATTCTAGAAATACATAGGGTGAAATGTGAGCTGGTCTTGATAACTGTGTACAGAGTATGACAACGAAAGAAGTGTCAGAGGAAACTGCAGATGAATGTTTTCCCTTTCAATGACTTCCTTGTTTTACAAAGGAAGTGTAAAATTAGGCCATTCCTTGACACATGAATATGACCGCGAAAGAAGAGGAGAGGAAAGTGGATATTCTTGATCTCTCTGGATTACGTTCTAAAATATAATACTGCCAGGATTCAAGCGAAGGGGTGGCTGATACTTTTCTTTTCTCCTGTTGCTCCTTGCCTCCTACCACACTTGCCTCCTTACTGACTGCCTTAGTTCCTGGCATTACACCCCCCTACCTCTAATTTTACTCTTCTGTGGTTAGCTTGGCACCAAGAAAACACACAAAGAGATATGGGAGATTGAAAAGAAAAGGATAGAGCAATCAGAGGGAAAGATCAGGGTGAAAGCAACTGTATGGTATTTCAGCATAGGTCATATAAACAGATTTATTTTTTAATATACCCCCTGTATCTTTCAATTAACCATACATTGCACATAGTATATTTTAATACATATATCAGAATGGGAATAACAGAAACATATGTTAACAGAGTTATATTAACTCTAGGGACAATACCACTGGGTTACGATATATTATGAGTCCATATGTTACCCATAAAGAATCCTGTGGCTTTAATATGGAACACACTCTGTTTTGGATTGGCAAATGGACTGAAGTCAGGCTGAGAAAAATGAGGATCTTCTGAATGAGAAGGTTTACGTGCTGTACCTGGGCTAGAAAACCTTTCTAAATCAACCTGGGTAAATCTCCTTGCTGCCCAGTCTCTATCTGAAATGGAGATTCCGATGGTTTTGGCAACTGTTATTTCCTACTTGCCTTCTGGGAAGTTTGACACATATGGATTGCTTTTTGAGATAATTTGTTAAATACCCCATTGCTTAAAGGGAGAGTCTCCTAGTTCCCATTTGTTTAGGGCATTGTGTCTTCCTAAGTCGCTTTGCTTTTATTTCTCTAAGAGCCACCAATTTATACATGGCTCCAGTGGCCTGGACAGCCATGGCTCTGGGAGGTAGGATATCCAACCTTCTGTCTAGGCTCTGCTACCCCTGGGACCTGCAAATGACTTGTCTTCTCAGTGTCCCATTCCCTGATTTGTTAGATGAGGTGCTGGATTACACGGTCCCTTCCAAGCTCTAAGACAATTCCATAAATTGAAAATCTCAGCTTTAAGGTGATTTTCAAAAGCATCAGTCTGTCACTTTTTTTTGAAACAAAAGTAGGGGTATCTTTTGGCGCTATACTTTTGAAATTTCCATGCTTCTCCACTCCTTTTGGAAGTTTCCCACCCAAAGCATTCCTACCTGCTCTTCTATATTTAGACAGACCTCAGAAGGAGAATAAATACTTGAGGAATCTCAGTACATAGGTTTGCCACTAACTACTTCTGGGGTTTCCTTAGTTATTGACTTGTAAAGTAGTTTCGGACGTCAGGGAGCAAGAAAGTGATACTTAAATATTTCGGTTTCTTCCCTACACTCATCATGCCCACACTTAGATACCAAATTGGTTTCGAACTCTGTACTGCCGCCCAGTGGGTAGCTCTCATTACTGCATTCTCTTTGTACTGGGCCCTGGGGAAAGAAACCTGGATACCTTTTGGAAGGTGGGATAATAATAAACCTGCTGGTGCTAATAATGGAGGGTTTTCTACATTCCACACAGGTACTGCTAAGTCTTTATGTGTTGTGTATGTTATATGGTTTTGCACGTTATAAATATGTATATGTTACGTGTTGTCTATTCTCATAGCGGCTTGATGAGGTAGGTTCTCTTATTAGTCCCATTTTGCAGATCAGAAAACTGCCATTGGTAAGTGACAACTAGCTTGGTAGAATTTAGGGTGAGAAACAGTGAGAATGGCTCCTCCTGGACCTCTGATCTCAGAAATTCTCCACAGCCAAGTGTCTGTTCGATTGCTGTCTCAACATCAGAAAACAATGGATTTATTGTTGGACAGTGTTTTCAGTTCAGTCCAACAACTATCTATTGCAGTGTGTGCTTGGAGCTTTGGGGCATAAGATAAAAGCCCATGAAATGATCCTTACCCTTATAGGGCCTACAAAGTCCAGCTCAGGGGGTTGTGCATACACTTAGAAAATAAATAGTGCAGAGGAGCCCAGAAAGTTTTATAGAGGAGGAGGAGTTGAGATGGATGAGGAAAGCACAGATGGAATTTGGAGGCTGGAGGAGACAGATGGGAGAAGGCCAGAGCATGGACAGATTGGAAGGTGAGCTCCTTGAGGCAGACCCTGTGTCCTTCCCTTTTCCTTTACTCATCCTTCCCCCTTTTAAATATTTATTGTTTTTCATTGGAATCCAGGAATATGGAATGTGAGAGAAAGCATGTGCAATCAGAGAGTTCACCATCTAATGGAGAGACTGTACGATTAACCTGAGCAAAGGCACCAGGCAGGCATAAGTGAGGCCTCTTTGTGGAGTGACGCAAAAGCTGGCTTAAGGCAGAGGCACTGTGCTGGAAAGGTGTGGTGGGTAGAACTAGACTGTGAAGGGCTTGAATTCCTGCCCAGAAAGTTGGGGCTTCATGCTGAGACACAGCAATGGGGAGTATGGTTTCTAAACAGGGGACTAGCATTCTAAAATCACATAGTATTGAATTCTTTTTAAGTAAGAGAAATGAGGAGAAAAGAGAGGGGAGAAGAATATAGACTTATATGCTTTGTGCCAGAAATGAGTCTCTGTGTCAACGTGTTGAATTCCGAAACCAATCATGGAGGATTCTCCAACACTGCTGACTTTCTCTCCCCACAGCTATACCTGGAGGGACTTATCAATGACCATCGCATTGACTGCTAGGGTCACATCACTTCCTAGGTCGTTTACTATTGTCTCTGTACATTTAAAATTGCTTAGGGAACTCAAGAGATGAAGAGCCCCAAACTGAAGCTGGAGGCGGAACAGGCTCCCTGACTTCTCTGAAGTTGAGGGGTTTTGTCATTTTCCGGAGTTAAACATGTGAGTGACTCTTTGTGTTTTTCTCTTTAGCTTCCTTTCTATGAAAAAACTCAAATGCAATCCAAAAAAATGAAACAGGCAACACAGAATGTAGAGCAGGAAGCCAATTTACTGCAGAAGAAGAAAGGTGATAAATTATTTAACAGATTATATGCATGCAAAACTCAAAGCTCTCAAGCAATATGTACTGACATAAAAAATGCTTCTTCTTTGACATAAGAACTCTTCTTTGATAAATCTAATCTATAGAAAAACTCACTCATAAATGTGCAGGATTATACCTAGGAATGTTTATTATAGCATTATTTGTCATTGAAAAGGAAGAAAGAAGAAAGCAAGCAAGCAGGCAGGCCTTAGATTATTATCAAAAAGGGAACATTTAAATCAATTATGGGTCATTTATAAAATGGAATTCTACGTGGCAATTAAAAAGAACTGTAGTAAAGCTATTATTGGTTTTCTAGGGCTACCATAGCTAGTACTGTAGACTGGATGCCTTAAGCAATTTTCTCACAATTTTGGAGGCTAGAAGTCCAAGATCAAGGTGTCAGCAGGTCTGATTTCTTCTGAGACATTTCTCCTTGGCTTGCAGCTGTCTTCTTTCTGTGTCTTCACAGGCTCTTTCCTCTGCATATCTCTCTGACCTGTTCTTTTCTTCTTATAAAGATACCAGTCATATTGGATTAGGGACCCTAATGGACTCATTTTAACTTATTTACCTCTTTAAAGCTCCTGTCTCTAAATACAGTTATATTCTGAGGTACTGGTGGTTAGGACCTCAACATATGAATTTGGGGGAACACAATTCAGCCCATAAAAAGCTACACATACTAATATGGAAAGGTGTCTAGAATTGTTAAAAAATAAATAAATCGAAGATCTGTATAATAAGTATGATACCATTTTGAAAACAAATAGTATATATGTAACATATATGCATATATGTATACCAAAAAGTATATGGAAGGATATATGTCAACCATTTATTTAACAGTGAAAATTCATGAGAGAGAGGTGGACATCGTAGTGAAGGGGATGTGGCTGTGTAGGAATAGATTACGGGGATTGTTTCCATTTATTTATTGTATTAATTACATTTCAACATGTTTTATTATTTTTTTAGCAAGATTTTTACTAAAAATATAGCTAACACACAACATTATATGAGTTTCAGGGGCACACCATAGTTATTCAACATTTATAGACCTAAAGAAGTGATCACCATGATAAGTCCAGCAACCATCTGACATAATACTATGTAATCACAATAATATTTACTATATTCCCTGTGGTGTACGTTACATCCCCATGACTTATTTGTTTTATGCCTGGACATTTGAACCACTTATTCCCCTTCACCTTTCCCCCCCTTTAGACTTTTTCAATTACAGTTGACATTCAGTATTATTTTATACTAATTTCAGGTGTACAGCATAGTGGTTAGACATTATATAATTTTAAGAAGTGATCCCTCTTTAAAAGTCACTAGTTGCTTTTCGCTTGCTCCTTTTAGGATTTTTTCTTTGTGTTTAACTTTTGCCATTTTAATTATAATGTGTCTTGGTGTGGGCCTGTTTGGGTTCATCTTGTTTGGACTCTGTGCTTCTTGGACTTGTGTATCTTTTTCCTTCACCTGGTTAGGAAAGTTTTCAGTCATTATTTCCTCAAATACATTCTCAGTCCCTTGTTTTCTCTCTTAGCCTTCTGGTACCCCTATGATGTGAATGTTATTACACTTTACGTTGTCCCAGAGGTCTCTTAAATTATCTTCATTTTCTTTGGGTTCTTTTTTCTTGTGCTGTTCTGATTGGGTATTTCCTGCTACCTTGTCTTGCCCATTGCTGATTTGGTCCTTTGCTCCATCTAGTCTGCTCTCACTTGAATCTTGGGGTAAGGAGGTGTGTTCTTAATCCCAGAGAATTGATAATTGAATCCAATTCTATTGGATAAATAATTGAGAGTCTCCCATGTATTTAATGCACTGTGTTAAAATCTGTAGCGAAACAAAGGTAGTCAGGTCATTCCCTGCTTTTAAGTAACCTAACAATAGGCAGGCAGGGCTTTCTCTACAAAATAAGTCACAAGACTGTCTAAGGAGGAAATACAGTTTGTTAGAATTCAAATTATGATGGCTATTGTTATTATTGTCCTTGCTTTTGTAGCAAAATCTACTTGGAAAATAAAATTTAGAAGGCAGCTCAGGAAGGATAGATTCAGGGAAAATTACTTAAGGGAACTGTCACTAAGCCCTGCACATTTCCGCTCATTCCAGAGATCTTTAGACGCAGATAGGAATACCAATAGTGGCTGGTCAGGGTGTCATTTCCTCAACAGTGTGGCTGTTGAGGGGGTGGAATCTGACAAATTTCCTTTTCAATATTCCTTGTTGGTCACCAGGAGCTTCTTTAAATACAGGTAGACCACAGAGACAAGTTAGAGCTTCTCAGATCATTGTTCCAACCTAAGAGATTGGCTTCTTTTTGGCACTTCCTCCGGTAGGATTATTTCTGAAAGGTTCCTGTAGATTCTTTTCCCTTGTCTCTGTGTCTTGGAATATATTTTGTTTGTGGTTCTCTTATCCAGTCCTTGGTCAAGCACCCTGTGTTATCAGTCAGTAGTGATAGAGATCTTCTGGCACTAGGGCTCTGCTCTCCGGCCCCCGATTCTTTATCTTTGAGTCTGGGGTGTGTGTTCATCCTGATCCCATCTGCTTACTGTGTGCACCCCAGAGCCTGCTGCCAATGGACTCCTCCATTTAATTATAACAGACTGGCTTACCAAGGCCAACTTGACAAAAAAAAAATAAAAGAGTATTTGGGCTAGAAAGTGGGGGATCATTCATTTCTTTTTTTCCCTTATTCTTTCCTTTGAGAGAAGTCATGTGGAACTGGCTTTTTTAGTGAGAGAGAAGAACACAGGCATGTGCCGCTTAATGATGGGAATATGTTCTGAGAAACGTGTCTTTAGGCAGTTTCCTCCTTGTGTGAACATGAGAGTGCACTTGCACAAACCTAGATGGTACGGCCTATTTACTGCTCTTAGGCCACATGCCTGTACAGCATGTTACTGCACTGAACACTGTAGGCAGTGGTAACAGAACGCTAAGTATTTTTGTATCTAAACCTATCTAAGCATAGAAAAGGTACACTAAAAGTAAGGTATAATAAAGACAAAAAATGGTCTGCCTGTCTAGGGCACTTACCATGAATGGAGCTTGCAGGACTGGAAGTTGTTCTGGGCGAGTTAGTGAGTGAGTGGGGAGTGAATGTGAAGGCCTAGAATGTTACTGTATACCACTGTAGACTTTATAACCACTGTACACTGAGACCACATTAATTTATAAAACAACATGAGATTAAATAAAGCACAAGAGAAAATGATGCAATCAGGGGACATAGCTACTGCTGGTGTAACATGGCATACTGTTTTACAGAAAACTATTTTTTTGACAAGTAAAAAGAGTATACTCTAATGATAAAAAGAATAGTATAGTAAATAGACAAACCAGTAACACAGGCGTTTATTATCATTACCCAGTATTATGTCCTGTACATAATTACAGGTACTGTACTTTCATGCACTGGCCATGCAGAAGCTTTGCTTACACCAGCATCACTGCAAACATGAGTAGTGCTTTAAGTTAGGATGTTACGTCAGCTACCGTGGTCACTAGGTGACAGGAATTTTTCAGTTCCATTATCATCTTACGGGACCACCAGTTGTATATGCAGTCTCCTTTACCAAAGTGTCCTTTATGCTGAGCGTGACTGTATATACTTACTGGCTTTGTGCCAGAGGCGTTGGCGTTGGGAGGAGTGTGGCCACAGGGCTATAAAAAGAGGCCTAAGAACCTGAGCTGAGCTGCGGAGGGGAGGGGACTTGTCAGCCTTGCCTGTAGATGGAGTACTAGTCATCAATGGAAACTTCAAACTGCTAGGGAAGCTCAGGTGAGTGGCTTGAGGGCGGGACTCACACCTGGAGGTGGAGCATGGGAAGGCCGGTGGGAAGCCCTGCAGCCAGCTGGCTCTGGAGCCAGGAATCCAGGTTCTATTCCGTTTGAACTACGTGTGACCTTTCGATTGTTACTCCTTCCGTCCTTATCTGTAAATGGAGATGATATGAGTACCTGCCTTGTAGGTTTGCTGAGCAGACAAAGAGATAAATTAGAACACTGAGTGCCTGGCTGTTCTAGTGGTCGCCCCAGGTCCGCGGGGATGTGAATGCAGAGAACAGTTAGGAACAGGCAGACGTGAGGAAGGAAGACACGGAGGGGCGTCCTCCTACTGCTCCCAAGCCCCACGTGTACTTCCTGCCTCTCACATCTTGTGTCACTCAGGCAGATTCGCAGTGGAAACCAAGGTCACTTTTTCAATCCCCCAGAGTTGGGAGGTAGTAACTCTTGGAACCTCAGCCACCAAGGTTTCTTTTGTGAAGGTGTGGATGTTTCCTCTTTGGATCCTACTGGCTCTGGACACTCAGCCCAGTAGGCAGAGAATGTGCCTCAGCTACCACTGTTACTGGGTCACAGCAGACTCCCCTTTAGTTTGATGGCCTGTCCTTGATGAAGGAAAGTGAGGTCAGCAGCCTCTCCAGCTTTTTGCTGCTCAACACCCAGTCCTTCTTGAGCTTTCATGTTGGAAATATGAAGTGTGACTTCCCTTGCACAGGGAAGCATGAGCCAACCCAAGGCCGGACTTATCTCTTTACTCAACGCAGTGTTTGTTTTAGGAAAATCAAAGCACGTTCTTTTTCTGCTTTCTTCAAAGGAAGGACGAGCCAGCCTGGCTGCTGCTTGGGAGTAGGGGCTGCTGAGTTCAGAGAGGTCAGATCAGAGCTTCTCTCTTAGCGGCTTCCCGTCTGGTCCCTTGGGCTAATCTGTAAGGCATTAGATTGTATCAGAGTACCCACACTCTGGGCTCTCAAAGGCCAGTCTCTCTGAATTTGGCTCTGGGAGGGGAGGCTGCGAGTTCACCCACCTCTACAGACTCCCTCCCTCCAGGTCACAACGCTTCACCATTTGCACTGCTAAAGCCCCTCCTCTATTGCAGGCCTCTCCTTGCTGGGCCACCCCTCTAGGTTCTGTAGTTTCTGCAGCTCAGCTGTAGAGCTAACTCTGGTGCCTGCAGGCTGAGAGGCCTTGGCTCCACAGAAGAGTTAACCCGCCCCTCCTCCAGTTCCTGCTCCTCTTTCCTTCTTCCCATCCCAGACTCATGAGTCCCTAGGGCCATCTCCTTCCTTCCCTCCAGGGAAAGTCAGATCTCCTGTTCTCCGCCACTGAGGTCAGTTTCTTGTTGCAGGCCCTGAGGGGGTGAGACCAGCTCTCGAAGCCCCCACCACTGGGATGGGAACAAGCAGCTCATTGTCTGAGATGCTTCTAGAAGCACTGAGAGTCCTCTGGGTCACTGGGTGCCCTCAGCCAGGACTGGACAAGGACTGTATGTGAACTTTGGAAACCCACGTGGGCCTCTTGGGGCAGCTGAGTCACAGCAGCAACATTAAAGAGTTAGTTGGTCACCCCTGGGTAGGGCTTTACAAGATTCAAATCACCTTTCACAGCCAGAATCTTGCAATATAAATTGCAATGCTCTTGTATTAAAAAAAATTAAATATAGATATTTTTAAACACACAAAAGCAGAGAGAATAGAACAATGAAAGCCCAGGCACTTCATCACCCAGATTCAAAAGGTCCTGATTTTCTGCTGCTGTTGTTTCCTCAGCCCCCCACTTCTCATTTCTCTCTTTGCAAACAGCTGATGACTTTTTAGATGAATTTGGCCCATGCTCTTTGCCACAGTAAACAGAAAACTAATGCTATTATCGTGGTTTATTATCATGGCTTATTTTTTACACTCAGGAGACATGATCTGTTTTAACAGAGAACTTAATCCAATGGCAAATTATTGTCATAAAGAACAGCCCAGCCTAATGCCAAATGGAAAATAGTTGTTTTAGGCAAGCATTTTCCTACACCCAGTCAGACAACATTAAATAATGATGTGACTGGCCAATTTACGCAGCTGGTTGGGGCTTGGTTAGGGGCTGGTTCTTTACTGAGAGCCCTTTCCAATCTCCCCAGAAGCAGAGCCTATCTGGATTAGAGGCACTCCTGCAGTTTTGCTGGTTTGGGGAGAGAGCAGATAAGGACATTGTCCATAATGTTATTCATCAGTCTTTTTAAAGAAATGACAGTTTTCTGCAAAAGGCAGCTCCAGGAAAAGGTTTATCTTATCTTTCCTGATATCCGGTCTGATCTTTTTCTCTGCCGATTTTTTTTTTTGCTTTTTGCTTTTTGCTTTGGCTACCAGGAAGCTTAGCACTTAATTTAGAGCCCAATTACAGTGACTATTTCACTATGATTCTAGTTAACTTATCTCCCCTCATTTCCTCTATATGATTTTCGATTTCTAACTTTTATCTTTATATGCCTCAAAGACAGGAGTTTTATTGTACCTAAACTTCATTTTCATTTCTTTGAATTAGGAGTGGTAGAAATTAAAAACAAAAGCAAACAGAATGCAACGCTACCTTCCCTGTCCATAGAGCCTTTGTGAGAAACCCAAAGAGGTTAAAGTACTAGGCCATGACCACATAATCAGTGAGTGATGGGAGGGGTAACCAAACCTACTTATACGCAGTGAATTTACACTCCATAGCTTATAGTTTTTACTTTTTAAAAGGGTTTTCTCATATCTTGAGTAAACCTTCTCAGTTTGTCCTTGATTTATTCTTTCAACAAATACTCTGCCTACTTTATATCATACTGGGTACTATGGGTGGGCAAATAAATATAAAACAAACACTGTCCTTAGGGAACTTATAGTTTAATAGGGAATATTAGACATCTTTATCCAATTATAACAGGAGATAAGAAGTGTGGGAGTGTTTTAGATAAAGTTTATTGGATTTGAGAAGAGGAAGAAGTTATTTGAAGATGAGGAATGACAGCAGACTTTGTGTAAATGGTTGTCATTTAAGTTGATTCTTGAAGGAGAGGGACGGTATACACCTTTCATCTTATTAATATCCCCAGAGGATGAAATAATACAGAAAGAGGGAGGAAATTTCCCCATGTCCTCCACTTAGAAGTTATTATTGCTATAACCATCCCATCTGTCTTCTCCTGTTGAAGCTGGTCCAGTGGCTTTAAGACAATGAAAGTCTGGATTAAATTTGTTCTTGGGTGACAGCCATTTAATTAATGGTACTTATATTGTCAGAGCCCAAGCCTTGATATTTGGGGCAGTACATTTTTTATTTGCAAGGGACAAAACTTAGGGTAAAAAGTAGGAATTCATGGAGGCCACTGAGGTATCTCAGATATTTTAAGGAACAGTTGAAGAACAAGCTTGGGTTCAGGCTTAACTGGAAACAGGCCAGACATGTCACAAGAAGTCATTTTTTTCCCCACAGAACCAGCTTTTGGATTTGTTGATTTTCTCTATTGATTTATTCTTTTCTAATTTCATTGATTTCTGCTTTCCTTCTGTGCATTTTGGATTTATTTGTTTTCTTTTTCTTGTTTCCTAAAGTGGTATCTTATGTTATTGATTTTACATTTTTCTTCTTTTCTAATACATTCATTCAATGCTATGAATTTCCCTGTAAGCACTATTTCCCCTGCATCCTATAAATGCTGATGTTTTGTTTTCATTTTCATTTAGTTCAAAATATTTAAAATTTTTTCTTGAGACTTCTGTTTTGATCCATGCGTAATTTAGAATTGTCTTGTTTAATCTCTAAGTATTTTGTTCCTTCTGTTATTCATTTCTATTTTAATTCTTTTGTGGTCTGAGAGCAGCTAGTGTTTGATTTCTATTCTTTTAAATTTGCTAAGGTTTGTTTTATGGCCCAGAATGTGGTCTAGCTTGGTGAATGTTCCACATGAGCTTGAGAAGAATGTGTATTTTTAAGAATCTGTATTCTGTTGTTGGAGGAAGTATTAGGTTGGTGCAAAAGTAATTGCGGTTTTTGCAATTATTTTTAACCTTTTAAACTGCAGTTACTTTTGCACCAACCTAATGGTTTATAGCTGTCATTTATATTCAATTCACTGATGGTGTTGTTGAGTTCAACTATATCCTTATTGATTTTCTGTATTCTAGGTCTGTCCTTTTCTGGTAGAGTGGTATTGAAATCTCCAACTGTAATAGTGGGTTCATCTATTTCTCCTCACAGTTCTATCAGTTTTTGCCTCACATGTTTTGATGCTGTGTTGTTAGGTTCATGCACATTAAGGATTACTCTGTCTTCTTGGAAAATTGACCCCTATATCATTATGTTATGCGCCTCTTTATCCCGGATTACTTTCCTTGCTCTGAAGTCTGGTCTGTCTGAATTTAATATAGCTACTCCCACTTTCTTTTGATTAGTGTTAGCATGATATGTCTTTCTTTATTCATTTACTTTTAATCTACATATGTATATTTAAAGATGGTTTCTTATAGACAAAATCTAGTTGGGTTTTATTTTTTGACCCACTGTGTCCATCTCTGTCTTTTAATTGATATACTTAGACCATTGATATTTAGTGGTTATTGTTATAGTTGGATTGTTATCTACCATATTTGTTGTTTTTGTCTTTGTTCCTATTTTTGTTCCACTCCTTTTCTGTCTTTTGTGTTTTTAATTGAGCATTTTATGATTCTATTTTCTCTCCTTTCATAGCATATTATTTATATTTCTTTTTTTATGTCTTTTAGTGGGTGCCCTACAGTTTGCAATATACATTTACAACTAATCCAAGTCCACTTTCAAATAACACTATACTGCTTCACAGGTCCTATAAATAACCTTATAATAACAAAATAATCTGAATTCCTCTCTCTTGTCTCTTGTATCATTGCTGTCATTCATTTCATTTATACATAAACATACATAAATATATTAGGTCTGACAATTAAGTTCATGAACTTGTTGCAACAATGTTGTTAATGTTTTTTGATATCAGAGAGATTATTCATTATGAATTTGTACCAAATGGACAAACAGTTAACCAAGCTGACTATTTGGAAGTGCTGAAAAGGCTGCGTGAAAAAGTTAGATGACCTGAACTTTTCGCCAACATGTCAAGGCTCTTTCATCACAACAATACACCAGCTCACACGGCACTGTCTGTGAGGGAGTTTTCAGCCAATAAACAAATAATGGCATTGGAACACCCTCCCTACTCACCTGATCTGTCCCCCAATGACTTCATTCTTTACCCGAAGATAAAGGAAATATTGAAAGGAAGACATTTTGATGACATTCAGGACATCAAGGGTAATACAACGACAGCTCTGATGGCTATTCCAGAAAAAGAGTTCCAAAATTGCTTTGAAGGGTGGACCAGGCACTGGCATCAGTGCATAGCTTCCCAAGAGGAGTACTTCAAAGATGACCATAGAGATATTCAGCAATGAGGTATGTAGCACTTTTTCTAGGATGAGTTCACGAACTTGATTGTCTGGCCTACATACAAGCATACACACATAATTTAATACATTGTTGCTATTATTTCTTTAAACAAACTGTTATCTGTTAGAGCAATTAAGAATAAGAAAAATAAAAATTTTTATATTACCTTCCCTGGTATTCTTTCTTTCTTATACAGATCCAAGTGTCTGACATGTATCATTTTCCTTCTCTCTAAAGAACTTCTTTTAACATTTCTTTGAAGACAGTTCTAGTAACACATTCCCTTAATTTCTGTTTGTCCGTGGAAGTAGTTATTTTACTTTACTTTTGAAAGATAATTTCTCAGGGTACAACATTCTAGGTTGGTGATTTTTTTTTCTTTCACTACTTTAAAGATTTCACTCTATTCTCTTTTTGCTTACATGGTTTCTGAGAAGTCAGGCATAATTCTTCTTACTCTTCCTTCTCCAAAGGTAATGTATCTATGAACTCTGGCTTCTCTCAACATTTTTTTTTTTTTAAATCTGTGATTTTCTGCAATTTGAATATGATATGCCTACGTATGTTGTTTGTTTTGTGTTCTCCTGCTTGGTGTTCTTGAGCTTTCTGGAGCTGTGGTTTGGTCTAATTAATTTTCGGGACAGGATTCTCAGTCATTATTGCCTCAAATGTTTCTTCTGTTCCTTTCTCTCTTTTTTCTCCTTTTGGTATTTCCATTATATATATGAAGGTCTGACAATTAAGTTTGTGAACTCATCCTAGAGAAAGTGCTACATACCTCATTGCTGAATAGCACTATGGTCACCTTTGAAGTACTCCCCTTGGGAAGCCATGCACTGACGCTAGTGCCTAGTCCACCCTTCAAAGCAATTTTGGAACTCTTTTTCTGGAATGGCCATCAGAGCTGTCATCATATTACCTTTGATGTCCTGAATGTCATCAAAATGTCTTCCTTTCAAAATGATCCAGAAGATACTAGACGATAATCTCAGTGACTATTTTTAAAATTTGTGTGTAAGAAAACATTTTCTAAGTGTGACACCAAAGTAAAAACAAGAAAAAAAAACTATTGAAAAAAAGATTTTCAAATATATTTTCATTTTTGAAGTTTTAAAATACATCAAAATTAGAAACAGTAGTACCCAGCACCTAGATTTAACAATTATTTACATTGTGCCATAGTTGCTTCATCCCTCTCCCTATTTTTTATTGTATTATTCCAAAGTAAATGGAAAATATCAAGATATTTCACTTCTAAATGCTTCAGCACAGATCTCCAAAAAGTTGGAATGTACTCTTACAAAACCACATTATCTTTATCACACCTAATAAAATTGAAAATAATTCCACAATAAAAAAAAAAAAAAATGTCTTCCTTTCAATATTTCCTTTATCTTTGGGGGGGGCCAGGTTAGGTGAGTAGGGAGGGTGTTCCAATACAGTTATTTGTTTATTGGCTAAAAACTTCCTCACAGACAGTGCCATGTGAGCTGGTGCATTGTCGTGATGCAAGAGCCATGAATTGTTGGCTAAAAGTTCAGGTCATCTAACGTTTTCATGCAGCCTTTTCAGCACTTCTAAATAGAAAACTTGGTTAACTGTTTGTCCAGTTGGTACAAATTCATAATGAATAATCTCCCTGATATCAAAAAAGGTTAGCAACATCATTGCAACAAAGTTTGCAAACTTAATTGTCAGAACTCGTGTTATACCTTTTGTAGTTTTCCCAAAGTTTTGGATATTCTGGTTTTTTATTTTTTTCCAGTCATTTTTCTCTTTTCAGTTTTGGAAGTTTTTATTGAGATATCCTCAAGCTCAGAGATTTTTTTGATTAGCCATGTCCAGTCTACTACTGAGCCCATCAAAGGCATTCTTCATTTTTGTTACAGTGTTTTTTATTTTTGACATTACTTTTTTATTCTTCCTTAGAATTCTCATCTTTCTGCTTACATTGCCCATCTGTTATTACACACTGTCTACTTTATCCATTAGAGCTCTTAGTGTATTAATCATAATTGTTTTAAGTTCCTAGTCTGATATTTCCAATATCCCTGCCATATCTGAATCTTATTCGAATGGTTGGTCTGTTTCTTCATACTGTGCTTTTTGCCTTTTAATATGCCTTATAATTTTTCTTGATAGCTGTACATGATGTACTGGGTAAGAGGAAGTGTATTATAGTCATATGATTAGATCTCAGTCTTTAGTGAGCGTATGCCTCTGGAATGTGAACTTTACACATGCTTCTTAGTTTCTTTTATTCCCTTAGGTAGTAGGATAACTAGGAGGGGATGGGGTTGAGTATTTCCTTTCTCCCACATGGAAGGCTAGAGTAAGCTTTGGGTATTCCCCCCGCCCCCCGCCCCCCCGGCCCGAGGTCTGTCATACTTCAGCAAAACTTTAATAGTTTAGGCTCTGATAAAATAGTTTCCCTTGAGGGCAGGCCGCCTTAAGAAGAATGTTCTGGTGAATTTCAAAATAGTTCCTTTATTCCTCTCCTCTACTACAAGCAAAAGGGGATTTTCCTTCAGTATTCACTGTGAGAACCTGGAGGTAAAACTCATATTCATATTTTGGAAAATGTTAAGTGTTTGCCAAAATATTTAGAATTTTATGCCCCCTTAAATAAAGATTTAAAAATTAAAAAAAAGAAAAGAGTCACCCTGAAGTTGTTGACTCAGACTTGTCCACACTGAGTCTCCAGCAATTTGTTAACTACAGTTCAGATTTTCCTATTTCAAGGCTGGTTCCCACAGAGCTTTCTGCTTGTAGTTTCTGGTTTGGTAAGTTGCGGTTCTCTGTTTTTGTCTGCCTATTCCTTCAATTTGGGGGGCAGCCCTGTGACCTCACTTCTCTGATGGGTCTAAAAAGAAGAGTTGTTGACTTTTCAGGTTTTTAAGATTTTTACTTGTTGTTAGGACAGAGTTACAACTTCTGAACTCCTTACATGCTGGACCAGAAACCAGAAGTCAGGCTTGGCTTTTTTCATTCAGCATAATTCCCTGGACATTCATCCACGGTTCTGTGTGTATCAATAGTTTGTTATTCTTCATTTCTGAGTAGTAGTCTATGATATGGATGTGCCACATTTGTTCCACTATTCATGCACTGAAGGGCATACGGGCTCTTTCAAATTTTTGGCTATAATAAAAAAAGCTACTATAAACATTCGTATATAGGTTTTCTGTAAAAATGTCTTCCATTCTCTGAGATAAATGGCCAGGAGTACAATTGCTGGGTCATATTGTAGTTGCATGGTTAGTTTTTTAAGAAACCACAAAATTGTTTTCCAGAGTGGCTGTGCCATTTTGTATTCCCACCCTCAATATGTAAGTGATCTTGTTCCTCCTCATCACTATTTTTTTTCCCATCACTATGTTTTATTTTAGCCACTCTGATAGGTGTGTAGTGATATCTCATGTGGTTTTAATTTGCATTTCCATACTGGCTAATGATGTTGAATGTCTTTTCATGTGCTCATTTGCCATCATTATATCCTCCTGGGATATGTCTCTTTATGTCTTTTGCTGTTTTCTAATTGGGTTATTTTCCTACTGAGTTTTGAGTGTTCTTTATATATTGTAGATACTAGTCCTTTGTCAAATAGGTAGTTTGAAAATATCTTCTCCCAGTCTGTAGACCTTCGATAGGGTCTTCTGCAGAGCAAATATTTTAAATTTTGATGAAGTCGAGTTTATCATTTTTCCTTTTGTGAATTGTGATTTTGGTGTTAAGTCTAGGAACTCTTTGCCTAGACTTAGATCTGAAAGATTTTCTCCTATTTTTAAAATAAGGTCTATGTTTTATATTTAAGTCCATGGTCCATTCTGAGTGAATATATATATTTTTTTATTATTCATATTTTTTTTTATTAAATTTATTGGGGTGACAATTGTTAGTAAAATTACATAGATTCCAGATGTACAATTCTGTATTACATCATCTATAAATCCCATTGTGTGTTCATCACCCAGAGTCAGTTCTCCTTCCATCACCATATATTCGATTCCCCTTACCCTCATCTCCCACCCACCACCCCCCACCCCCCTTACCCTCTGGCAACCACTAAACTATTGTCTGTGTCTATGAGTTTCTGTTTCTCATTTGTTTGTCTTGTTCTTCTGTTGTTTTTGGTTTATATACCACATATCAGTGAAATCACATGGTTCTCTGCTTTTTCTGTCTGACTTGTTTCGCTCAGCATTACTCTCTCAAGATCCATCCATGTTGTCACAAATATTCCTATATCATCTTTTCTTACTGCCGAATAGTATTCCATTGTGTATGTATACCACAACTTCTTTATCCATTCATCTATCGAAGGACATTTTGGTTGTTTCCATGTCTTGGCCACCGTAAACAAAGCTGCAATGAACATTGGAGCACACGTGTCTTTATCTCTAAATGTTTTCAGATTTTTTGGGTAGATACCCAGGAGAGGGATTGCTGGGTCATATGGCAATTCTATTCGTAATTCTTTGAGGAACCTCCACACTGCCTTCCATAATGGCTGCACCAGTCTGCATTCCCACCAACAGTGTATGAGGGTTCCTTTTTCTCCACAGCCTCTCCAACATTTGTTATTATTTGTCTTGTTGATGATAGCCATTCTGACTGGGGTGAAGTGACATCTCATTGTGGTTTTGATTTGCATTTCTCTGATGATTAGTGATGTTGAGCATTTTTTCATATGTCTATTTGCCATTTGTATGTCCTCTTTGGAGAAATGTCTCTTCAAGTCCTCTGCCCATTTTTCAATTGGGTTGTTTGTTTTTTTGTTGTTGAGTTGCATGAGTTCCTTGTATATTCTGGATACTAGCCCCTTATCGGAGGCACTGTTTGCAAAAATCTCCCATTCAGTTGGTGGCCTCTTTATTTTGTCAATGGTTTCTTTTGCTGTGCAGAAGCTTTTAAGTTTCATATAGTCCCATTCATTTATTTTAGCTTTTACTTCCATTGCCTTTGGAGTCAAGTTCATAAAATGCTCTTTGAACCCAAGGTCCATAAGTTTAGTACCTATGTTTTCTTCTATGCAGTTTATTGTGTCAGGTCTTATGCTTAAGTCTTTGATCCATTTTGAATTAACTTTGGTACATGGTGACAAATAGCAGTCCAGTTTCATTCTTTTGCACATGGGTATCCAATTCTCCCAGCACCATTTATTGAAGAGGCTGTCTTTGCTCCATTGTATGTTTTTAGCTTCTTTGTCAAAAATTATCTGTCCATATTTATGTGGTTTTATTTCTGGGTTCTCAATTCTATTCCATTGGTCTATGTGTCTGTTTTTCTGCCAATACCATGCTGTTTTGATTATTGTAGCCCTGTAGTACAAGCCAAAGTCAGGAAGTGTGATACCTCCATTATTGTTCTTTTTCCTTAAGATTGCTTTGGCTATTCGGGGTCTTTTGTGGTTCCAAACAAATCTGATGATTTTTTGTTCTATTTCTTTAAAATATGCCATTGGGATTTTGATGGGGATTGCATTGAATCTGTATATTGCTTTGGGTAATATGGCCATTTTAACTATGTTGATTCTTCCAATCCATGAGCACGGAATGTCTTTCCATTTCTTTGTGTCTTCTTCAATTTCTTTCAAAAATGTCTTATAGTTTTCAGCATATAGGTCTTTCACATCCTTGGTTAAGTTTATTCCTAGGTATTTTATTCTTTTTGCTGCAATTGCAAAAGGAATTGTTTTTTGTATTTCTTTTTCTGAGATTTCATTGTTAGTATATAGGAAGGCAATGGACTTTTGTGCGTTGATTTTGTAGCCGGCAACTTTACTGTATTCGTTGATTGTTTCTAATAGCGTTTTGGTGGAGTCTTTAGGGTTTTCTATATATAGCATCATGTCATCTGCAAAGAGTGATAATTTAACTTCTTCATTCCCAATTTGGATGCCTTTTATTTCTTTCTCTTGCCTGATTGCTCTGGCAAGGACTTCCAACACTATGTTGAAAAGCAGAGGTGATAGGGGACATCCCTGTCGTGTTCCTGAACGTAGAGCAAAGGGCTTCAGTTTTTCTCCATTAATTATGAGATTAGCAGAGGGCTTGTCATATATGGCCTTTATTATGTTAAGGTATTTTCCTTCTATACCCATTTTATTAAGTGTTTTAATCATAAATGGATGTTGTATCTTGTCAAATGCTTTTTCTGCATCAATTGATATAATCATATGATTTTTGTCCTTTATTTTGTTTATGTGATGTATCACATTGATGGATTTGCGGATGTTGAACCATCCTTGTGCCCCGGGGATGAACCCCACTTGGTCGTGATGAATAATCTTTTAATGCATTGTTGTATTCGATTTGCTAGAATTTTATTTAGGATTTTTACATCGGTATTCATTAGAGATATTGGTCTGTAGTTTTCTTTTTTTGTGCTGTCCTTACCAGGTTTTGGTATCAGGGTAATGTTGGCCTCATAAAATGAGTTAGGGAGTACTGTCTCTTCTTCAATTTTTTGGAAGAGTTTGTGCAGAATTGGTATTAGATCCTCTTTGAAGGTTTGGTAGAATTCACTAGTGAAGCCATCTGGTCCCGGACTTTTGCTTTTGGGAAGGTTTTGGATGACTGATTCAATTTCGTTACTGGTGATCGGTCTGTTTAGATTTTCCAGTTCTTCATGGTTCAGCCTTGGAAGGCTATATGTTTCTAAGAACTTGTCCATTTCTTCTAGGTTGTTGAATTTGGTGGCATATAGTCCTTCATAGTATTCTTGGATGATCCTTTGTATTTCTGTGGTGTCCGTGATAACTTCCCCTTTTACATTTCTGATTTTGTTAATCAGTGTCTTCTCTCTTTTTATCTTAGTAAGTCTAGCCAAGGGTTTGTCAATTTTGTTAATCTTTTCAAAGAACCAGCTCTTTGTCATATTAATTTTTTCTATTGTCTTTTTGTTCTCTATTTCATTTAGTTCTGCTCTAATTTTTGTTATTTCCTTTCTTCTGCTGACCTTGGGTTTTATTGTTCTTCTTTTTCTAGTTCTTTAAGGTGTAACATGAGGTTATTTATTTGGGAGTTTTCTTGTTTCTTGAGATAGGCCTGTAATGAGATAAATTTCCCTCTTAAAACTGCTTTCGCTGCATCCCAAAAATTTTGGTAGGATGTATTTTCATTGTCATTTGTTTCTATGTATCTTTTGATCTCTCTTCTAATTTCTTCTTTGACCCAGTCCTTCTTTAAAAGTATGTTATTTAATCTCCATGTATTTGTGTTTTTTCCCGCTTACTTTTTACAGTTGATACCCAATTTCAAAGCCTTGTGATCAGAGAATATGCATGGTATGATTTCAATCTTCTTAAATTTGTTGAGACTGATTTTATGTCCCAATATATGGTCTATCCTTGAGAATGTTCCATGTACACTAGAAAAGAAAGTATAGTCTGATGTTTTAGGATGAAGTGCTCTATAAATGTCAATTATGTCCATTTCATCTAATGTGTCATTTAGGGCTACTATATCGTCATTTATTTTCTGTTTGGATGATCTATCCATAGCTGTCAATGATGTATTTAAGTCCCCTAGTATAATTGTGTTTTGGTCAATTTCTCCCTTTAGTTCTGTTAGTAGTTGCTTGGTGTATTTCGGTGCTCCCTGATTGGGGGCATAAATATTGATGACTGTTATGTCTTCTTGTTGTACAGTCCCCTTCACCATTATGAAATGTCCATCTTTGTCTCTTGTTATCTTTTTCACCTTGAAGTCTGTTCCATCTGCTATCATTATGGCTACACCTGATTTTCTCTGGGTACCATTTGCTTGGAGTGTCAATTTCCACCCTTTCACTTTGAGTTTATGCTTGTCCTTGTAGCTGAGATGTGTCTCTTGGAGACAGCATATGGTTGGGTTTAGTTTTTTGATCCAATCTGCTACTCTGTGCCTTTTTATTGGTGAGTTCAGTCCATTTACATTTAGGGTGATTATTGATATGTGAGGATTTCCTGCCATTCTATCTTTAGTTTTCTGGTAAGGCTGTGTCTCCATTGTTTCTTTGCCTTTTTGTTGTTGTCTATTAGTTCTGTGTGGTGGTATTCTATGATGTTTCCCTCTGTTTCTTCTTTTATTTCAGTATATATTTCAATTCTGGATTTATTTTGAGTGGTTACCCTTAAGTTTATGTAAAAGAAAGTTTGATATTTAGAGTATTCCATTTTCTTCAGCACACTTACTTTCTCCATTCCCATATTCCGGTTCAGGCCTTTACTCTCCCCCTTTTTGAGTTTTGGTTGCCACAAATTGTCCCTGTTGATGGTCGAATAGCCTCCTTTAGTATTTCTTGTAGTGCAGGTCGTGTATTAGAAAATTCCCTCAGCTTCTGTATGTCTGGAAAGGTCTTTATTCCTCCTTCATATCTAAAGGATATCTTTGCTGGATATATTATTCTTGGCTCATGGTTTCTCTCTTTCAATAGTTTGAATATTTGGTTCCACTCCCTCCTGGCTTGTAGAGTTTCTGCTGAAAAATCTGATGATAATCTAATGGGCTTTCCTTTGTAAGTTACCGTCTTCTTTTCCCTGGCTGCCTTGAGGATTCTTTCTTTGTCGTTGATTTTAGACAGCTTCAATACAATGTGCCTTGGAGTAGGTCTGTTGGGATTGAGGTAACTAGGTGTTCTATTTGCTTCTTGGATTCGAGGGTCCAGTTCTGTCCACAAATTTGGGAAGTTCTCATCGACAATTTGTTTGAATATATTCTCTGTTCCCTTCTCTCTTTCTTCTCCTTCTGGTATGCCCATTATTCTTATATTGCTCTTTCTGATGGAGTCAGAAAGTTCTTGTAGAGTTCTTTCATTTCTTTTAAGTCTCAAGTCTCTTTCTTCTTCTCTCTGTGTCATTTCCAGGTTTCTATCTTCGATGTCACTGATTCTTTGCTCCATCTGGTCAACTCTACTACCTAAGCTGGTTATTTCATTCTTAATTTCTTCTATTGAGTTCTTAATCTCCAGAAATTCTATTTGGTTCTTTTTTAAGATTTCAATCTCTTTCGTAAAATGCTCATGCTGTTCTTTGATTGAGTTTCTGAGTTCCTTTAACTGCCTATCTGTGTTTTCTTGTATCTCGTTGAGTTTTTTCAGAACTGCAATCTTGAATTCTCTGTCATTTAAGTCACATATTTCTGTATCTTTAAGTGCCTTCTCTGGAGATTTTTCACTTTCTTTCTGAGCTATCTTGTTGCCTTGGTTATTCATGGCGATTACTGGTTTACTATTTCTCTTCCTAGACATCTACAGGAGTGACTTCTGCAACAGGTTGATAGAAAGCGGTCTTTCTTTTGTTTGCCAGTACTTGTTGGTAGAATGTTTTATTATTTCTCCAACTGCAACTTATTTTTCTTCTCCCACACGGTAGTGCTATGTTTTCTCTGCACTATTCCAACTTCTCACACAATGGGGGGATTCCCTGGGAGACGGGCTTCTCCTCTGTTAATAGTTCGTCTAGGTCACAGGGCGCAGTGTCCTGGTGGGTATGCGGAGAGCTTTTGATGTTCCAAAGCTCTTCCAGCTCCTGATTCAGAGCCCGTATATTTCAGCAGTTCTGTTTACTCCTGCAGGGATCCGCCCAGATAGGTGGGGTCAGGGGCGGGGTGAGTTGTGAGAGGTGGCCCAGAGCAATGGCGGCGACCACCACCACAGCCGGTCCAGCTTCCACAGCTCTCTCGCCTTTGCTGGAACTAGTTGGGCTGTGAATTTGTGTTTGCGGGCCACAGTTCTCAAAACAGCAAATTTTCTGTTGTTTTGATCTGACACTGCTACTGTTTCGCTTCTAGCACCGGGCAGGTGGGGGCGGGGCGAGCTCTGGGAGGGGAGGGAGGGGGCAGCTAGTCTCAGTGCCTAAGGCTCCGTTCTCTGCTCGGCAGTGAGGGCTTAAACCACCGTTTTCAGCCTTTTTCCCTCAGTCTTTTCTCCGAGGTCTCTGCCGTGAGCGTTGGGTTCAGCCGTGTTATATGCTGTCCCCTCAGCCCTGTGGAGCCCAGGCAGAGCCCTAGCAGTCCGATCTCCCGCAGCTGCGGTAGTTCCGGGAAGCAGCGAGCTCGGAGCACTGAGCTAGGTCTGCGTCCTGCGCCCCCGTGGCTCGGTCTCCGCGCACTTCTCCCTTTCCTCCTCCCTCCACTCGCGCGAATCTCCCACCTGTAGGTGATTTCAGTCGGTAGTGGGCCTCTTCGTCTTGCCTGTCTGCTGTGCAGGCAGTCCTTTGTGGAGTTTTTGTTGTTCTAGTCTTTGTAAATTCCAGGGGAGCTTTACAGAGGCTCACCTCATGCCGCCATTTTTCCGGAAGTCTCTCCTGAGTGAATATTTTTAATAAGGTGTGACTTGATTTGAGGTTCATTTTGTTGCCTCTGACTGTCGAGTTATTCTAGCACCATATTTTGAAAAGGCAATCTTTCTCTCCATATTGCTTTTGCACCTATGTCAGTGATCAGTTGGGCATATTTGTGTGGATCTATTTCTGGGTTCTCTGTTCTGTTCCATTGATCTATATTTTTCCCTTTGCCAATACACACAGTCTTTATTACTGTAGCTATATAATGTCTTAAAACTGGGTAGATAATTTCATCTTATTTATTTTTCGTTTTTAAAAAATGTTTTTAAACTATTCTAGTTACTTTGCCTTTGACATAAAGTTGTTAAATATCTTGTCCATAGCTGCAAAACTCCTTGATGGCATTTGGATAAGAATTATGTTACATCTATATATAAATTTGAAGATAATTGACATCTTTACTATATTGAGTCTTCCAATCCATGAGCATGGTATCTCTCTCCACTTATTTAGTTTTTCTTTTTTTTTTTTTGGTCAGCATTTTGTAATTCTTAGCATAAAAATTCTGTATGTTTTGTTAGATTTACACTTAAGTGTTTAACTTTTTTCAGCTACTGTAAGTGGTATTTATACTTTGGTGTCTGTGTTCATCACTAGTATATAGAAATATAATTAATTTTTAAAATGTTTATCTCGTATCCTGTAAGCTTGCTGAACTCACTCAATTCTAGGAGTTTTAAAACAGAAATTACTTGAAATTTTCTACACATATAATAATGTCATCTGCAAATAGGGACAGTTTTATTTCTTTATTTTGGATCTGTATGCGTTTTATTCCCTCTCCTCCCCCTCCCCTTTTTTGCCTTATCTCACTGGCTAGAACATTTAGCACTATGTTGAATAAAAGTGGTGACAGCAGACATCTTTGTCTTGTTCCCAAACTTGGAGAGAGTTGCATTAATTGTTTTACCATTAAGTATAATGTTAGCTTTAGGTTTTTGTAGATGTTCATTATCAGATTGAGGTAGATCCTTCCATTCCTAGTTTTCTGAGAGTTTTTATCATAAATAGGTGTTGAATTTTATAGAATGTTTTATCTGTATTGACTGATATAACCATGAACCTTTTTTCTTTAGCCTGTTAATATGATAGATGACATTGACTGATTGTGAATTGAATTAGCCTTGCATATCTGCAAGATATCGTTTTAAATTGTATACTTAATCAAGTCTAATTCTCTTATGTATTGCTAAATTCTATTTTTTAATATTTTGTTAAGGCTTTGGGTATTATAGTCATGAGGGACACTGGTGTGCAGTTTTCCTCTTTATTACTTAGGATACTCCTAACTTTACTAAAATAATCAAGAAGTGTTTCCTACTCTTCTGTTTTCTGGAAGAGTTTGTATAGAATTGTTGCTAACTCTTCTTTAAATATTTGGTAGAATTCTCCAGTGAAACCATTTGGGCCCAGAGATTTCTCTTATGGGGATTTTTTAAATTACAAATTCAAATTTCTTAATAGTTATAGGGCTATTAAAATTATCTATTTCATACTGGGCGAGTTTCGATAGTTTGTGTTTTTCAAGAAATTGATCTATTTGAGTTAAGTTGCTAAATTTATGTATAGAGTTGTTCATAGTATTCCCTTATCCTCATGATGTCTATGACGTCTATAATGATATCCTCTATTTCATTCCTAGTATTATTAATTTGTTATTACTTACTAATTTTCCTCTTTTTGTTTCCTTGTCAGTATTTTTAGAGGTTTGTCAATTTTATTGCTCTTTTCAAAGAACTAGTTTTGTTTCATTGATTTTTTTCTATTGCTTTTCACTTTTCAATTTCATTGTTTTTCACTTTTCTCTTTATTTTATTTCCATCCTTCCACTTGCTTTAGGTTTATTATGTTATTTTATCCCTCCCTAAGTTATTGCGGTGGGAGTTTACTGTGTTTCCCTGAAAATAAGACCTACCCCCAAAATAAGCCCCAGTTAAAATCATCAGCTGGATGGATGCATGTAGTACATTATGACGATATTCCAGAAGAAGATGACATGACTGTATTTGAATAAATGTAGACTGTTGTACATGAAAAAACAAGACATCACCTGAAAATATGCCCTAATGCATCTTTTGGAGCAAAAATAATATAAGACCTGGTCCTATTTTTTTTGGGAAATATGGTATAAGACCCAGTCTTATTTTCGGGGAAACACAGCAGGTCATAGATTTGAGACTTATACTGTTTTCTAATATATTATTTAGTTCTATAAAATTATATAAAAACACTGCTTTATCTGTTTTCCACAAATTTTGACATGTTTTATTACCATTTTTATTCAACTTAATGTCTATTTTTGATTTCCTCTGAGACTTCCTCCTTGACATATGGATTATTTAGAAATTGTTGTTTAGTTTCCTATCTTGCTGTGAATTTCTTTTTCCTCTGTCCCCTCTATTCTGCTGTTGCACTCACCAATTAAGTTTTCATTTGAGCTATTGTGTTTTTCAGTTCTAAAATTTTCTTTGGTTCTTTTTTTATATCTTCTATTTCTTTGCTAAGAATTTCTGTTTTCATTAGTCTCAAGTGTGCTTACAAACTGCTCATAGAAACATTTTTATGAGGACTGCTTTAAAATTTTTTAAATAAAAAATTATTACAGTAAGACACATGGCCATCAACCCCCCTCAAAATACTTCCCCTTGCTTTGGACACACTTATCCCATTGTTCTTGCCACTTTCTGAAGCAGTTCTGGAAGTCCCCTTTTGTGAGTGTCTTTAGTTACACTGTCATGGCTGCCTTGATGTCCTGAATTGATTAAAAACATTTACCTTTCATGATCATTTTGACTTTGGGGAAGAGCCAGAAGTCTCATGGTGCCAGATCCGGTGAATAAGGTAGATGAGGACACATTGTAATTTTTTAATTAAAATTTATTGGGGTGACAATGGTTAGTAAAGTTACATAGGTTTCAAGTGTACAATTTTGTAATACATCATCTATTTAAAGCACATCTTGTGCTTTAAAATCTTTGATAGATAATTCTAAAATCTCTATTGCATTGCTGTTGGTATTTATTGATTGTCTTTTTCGTTCAAATTGTTTTCCTGATTCTTGGCATATTGAGTGATTTTCAACTCAAATTTGGACATTTTGGGTATTATGTTATTTTTAAAAAATACTGTTCTAGCAAGGAAAGGGCAGCTCACTACTGCCAGATGAGAGTAGAAATCTGGGCCCGCACTTGACCTCCAATGACCTGAGGGGTGTCCTCATTATTGCTGGGCTAGTGTGGGATTTCTGGCTCCTTAGTAGGTCTCCACTGAAACTTCCTGGTTGGCAGGGGTAGGAATGCCTTGTTCCTGCTTTCCACCATGGCCTTCACTGACACCAGGGGCGGGGTGTGTGTGGTGGTTTTATTACTGCTAGGTAACAGTAAGTCCTGACTTTCCACTAGTTCTCTTCTGGCACAAACTCTGCTGGGGTGGGGGCACCTCACTATTTCCATGTGGACTTGACATCTAGGTCCCTATTGGTCATCCTATATCCCAAGGGAAGGCGACTTATCACCTCCCTGTGGGGATAAAACTCCCAGCTTCCTTTTTGACCTTCTGTGACAGCACCACGCAGGGACATTGAGGGCATCAACAGCCTGATAAGGGTGTTAAAGAATAGCTCCCCACTCAGCCCTTGCTGGCAGAGATGGGGTGGGGCCACAGCTTTTTGTCTGTGGTATAGTAGAACAGTGATTTTCTACAAGTTTTCTGTTTTGCTAGGCTCCCCTTTTCTGGTTCTTTGGTCAAAGAGAGAAGGCTTTTGTTTGGGAATTTGTCTGTCTTCTGGTCTGTGTGCCACCTTCTTCAGCTCCAAGTCTGGTATATATTTGACAAAAAAATTAGCCCAGGGAACTCACCACTGTGTTGTCCTTGGGTCCTGAAGTCCCTAGATAGTCAGCCTTCTTGTCTCTACTTTTCAGTCTTATTATGTTTGTTTTATGTATTCTGTCCAGGGCTTTTAGTTGTATATTGTTGGAGGAGTAGGGAAAAGTATGTCTACTCCATCTTCCTGGAAATGAAAATTCAGTCCTTCCTTTGAACCCTCACAAAAGTTATTACAATGATATAAATTGGGGACTGGGATCCTGGGGAAGGCAACTTTTACAATTTTTAATTTAATTTTTTATACTTTATTAGTGAAAATATATTTAACACTTAATATTAAGATTTAATGACCAGGAACTGTGCAAGCTGCTTTACAAATATCCTCTCATTTAACCTTCATAATCACCCTTTGTATATACATTGCTATTACCCTTAATTTACAGATTAAGAAACTGGGGCCTGGTAAGCGGTTTACGTAGGATTGCACAGATGGTCAGTGTGGGGCTGGGCTCTGAACCTGCACCCGATTTTAAATATTCTACTGAGAGGTTCACTGCCACGTTCTTCTGTCTTGGAGGCCTGGCAGGCTGCTGGCTTGTTGATGGGTTGTTGACTGGAGGAGTTATGTGGTTTGGCTACAGTCTTCGTTGCTATGGTCATTGATGCATTTCAGGACTCCCACTGACCCAAGAGGGTACTTGGGGACAATTCTTAGAAAGTCAAGAGTTGGACGCAGGATCTCAGGGCCATCTCTCCCTCTTTTTCAGTCCCAAACCAAAACAAGTTCTTGCCTTTATAAAGGGTCTGTCCTATCTGCATGCCTCACAGGCTATTGGATTTGTTTAAAAGTTTGACCAGGTTATTTGCACTAGTACTTGACTTTGTTTGTACCCTGAGTCTCTAAACTAGAAAAGAAAACTTTCTTCAGTCTAAGGAGCCCTGTCCCTGTGCCCACAAATGCCTGTAAAAGGAGGTTTTTCCCTGTCATAAGCATGCTGGATTTTTAGCTCGGGAGGCCTGGTTTAAAAACAAACATCTAACATTTGTTTTGGACCTTAACCAACTCCACCAATCTAACATTCTCTTTAAAGTGCAGTTGTGACTCCAAAGTATGTGGTGAAGAAAAAAAAGGAGCACACTTTATACTTCACATCTCTGTCCCTGGCTGGAGCTGAAAGCCCACGTTTAACGCTGTTGCCTGTGTGGGGCCTGCTTCTACTGGGGAAGCAGCTTGGGCTGTGGGGAAGGTGAGGACTGAGTATCAAAGAGATAGAATTCAGAATTTATAAGTCCCTAGGATATTTTGCCATATACAAATCAAAAACAAAAAACCCCAAAGTGTGAAATGCACACCCAATTCCCAACTTTACATTTTAGAACTATAATGAACCCACAAGCAAGAAGAATACATTGAACTCGAGATGAGTAAAGGCTTTGGAATCTGAGACATGTTAGTTCAATCTCCACTTCTGCACTTGTACTTGTGTGTCATAAGAAAGGTTTCTTAACCTCTGAGCTTCAACTGCCTGAGCTGTGAAGTGAGGATAACAACACCTGACTCCCAGAGCTGCTCCTGGGAGGATTACATTAGAGGACACAGGGAAAATCCCTGGTATATAGTAAACACTCTATACACATCCACAACTCATGATATGATCAAAAAGCAAAAAACAGTTTTGTGTGTTCATCATCCTCTTACAACTATTCGGTGGGTGCAATCTTCCCTTGGCCTAGAAGGAAACTTCAGCAGGTACAGCTTACCAACAAATCTAAGAGCCTCAATTCAGAAACTTCAAGATCCAGCTGAAGATAACAATCAAAATTCTGAACTAGATTTAATATTAAATTTCCTCCCCTCCTATGGCTCAGGTGAGCCTCAGGGGGCCCCCCAGTGAAGCCAGCAGTGGGAGGGAAGTGGGGGATGTACTGGGCATCACAATTTTTCAGCCCTTTATTCTTATCTTCCTCTTTTACCTCCTGGTTGGTTTCTGTTCCCTTCATGGATGGGAAGGGGGAGGGGTGTAGTGAGATGAGGTTGGGTTGGGGGGCACATAGGAAAGGTCCTTCCTGACTGAAAATGTCCTAAAGTGGCTTTGTGCTTTAGGTGTATAGAGCAGTCCCTACTTGTAGGCACTTTGGTAAGTTCTTCGGTCATTCCCAACACACTCCCTTCTGCAGACCCCTTTATCTAGCTGTACTTTTTCTCTACAGAGACCATAAAAAAGAAAACCTGGACAATATTATTTCATGTAAAAAACAAAACAAAACCCAACATTGATTGAATCCTGATTGTTTCTTTGGGGGTACGCTGAATGTACAGGTTTATTCAGTGAAAATCAAAACCACAAATAATTTCAGGCAAAATATGAATTAATGGATAAAAATGGAAAATGCTGTGTTAAGAAAATCTTACTCACTAAATTTTTGCACAGTGCATTGCAAACAAGAGACACGAATTGAAGATACCATGTGATGTCACTGAACACGTCAGGTACTGTAAGGTAATATTTGCCATGTCTATTCACCTGTATCTCCAGAATTATGGCCCCATGTGGATGGCTGCTTACAACTCTCCTACAGGCCCCCTCAGTCCTGCATTGACCTCTATCCTCTTGAGGCTGGGGCTCCTCTGCCACTTAGGTGAAATCCTTTGACAGAATTTACAAGATAGCCCCACTCTGCTTCTCTCTCTCTTGGGCTAATATCTCAGTACTTGGGAGACACTATATACCCTTTGCCTTGACAGACTGTGTGGAAAGTGGACTGATTTCCATGCAACCACCTCTGTTGTCACCAAGATGGTAACATAGGAAGGTCATGACTTTTCTTCCTCCCATGGATGCACTGACTATACAACTACACATGGATTGACTCCTTCTGAGAGAAATCCAGAAACTAGTTGACTGACTCCTACACATCAGGCTCTTGAGGAAATGCCCACATTGAAATGGGTAAGAAAAACAGACACACTCACCATAAACTCCACCTCCAGCACAGTGCTTTACAATTGGGAAGCAACTCCCAACTCCCACCTTCTCCCTGTGGTGTGAAGGGTTTGTACTACACGTCTAGCACCCCAACTACTGAAGCTGCCACCCCACGGATGGGCCCCCAAATCACCTAGCTCAGAGAGCCAATAGGGCTTGTTTTCACTTGTCCCATAGGACTATTGCAAACAAAGAGACAGTTGTTACCGGGGAGGCATGAACACCCCCTGGGGCTGTCCCTCAGGACTGTGCTCAGGATCTCTCCAGTAGTGAGAGTTGGCTGCTCGCTGAGCTCTGAGCTGGCATAGGGAGGAACCCTGCCTGTCCTTCCTATGTTTGGCTGATGCCCTGTGTGCTGGCTCAAATGGAGCACACACCTAGTTCTCATGCTGGGGCTCAGGCCAAGTGGCCTCATCCCCCCCCCCCCCCCCGCAGTCTCTGCGTGGCTCCAGCTGATGATTTATGGCTGCCCATTAACTTTATTCAAATGGCTCAGCTCTCAGAACATCTGCTCTGCGGTAGAGCAAGCTGTAATATTTGCAGTGACATATGGTCAGACTCTTCTGGGGACAGATTAGGTTTACAGAGGGACAGACACCTGGACTTCTGCTGCCTGGGGTGTGACGGGCCAGCCGCCACGAGTTGATGGGTTCCCGAATGGGGGAGTGGGAAAGCCAGCCTTCCTACAAACTCATCCGAGAGCAACCAGACCTTCTCCTTACCTACAGCCATTGCCCCAAAGTGTGGTGGGGCTCTGCCTGGCCCTCTTGCCTCCAGTACCTGCCATACTCTCCTATTCTGGCTCAGATGGAGGGAGAGGAGATCATAAGTCTAGATCAGCACTGCTTAAAGTTGAAGGGCTTACAAAAACACAGATTGCTGGGCCCACTCCCAGAATTTCTGATTCAGCAGATCTGGGGTGGGGGCCAATAACTTGCATTTCTAACAAATTCCTAGGTGATGCTGATATAGTTGGTCTGGGAGCTCCACTTTGAGAACCACTAGTCCTGACCAATCCTGGAATGAGGCACCTCTCTGGGAAGGTTAGAGGGGTACTAGAGCTGAAGTGGAGGGTTGATCGGCTTTAGATTAGGACAATGAAAGACTTGGGTGAGAAAACTTTGAGATGCTGAGTTCTAAGGAGAAATTGTAGGGACTCAGTTTTTTAAATACCAAGTTGTTCTGGAGTGTAAATCTCTCAAGGCTCAGACAGGGCTTCAAGCAAATTGCACTTATTGATTTAATATTAGAATCTAGGTAGAGAGCTTGCTGAGCTTGTAGGCACATGGATGGCCACTCCTGCTGCTGCTCTTTGAGTGTCTGTTGATGAATGTGGTCTGCCCAATGAGCATCATGGGAAGGGTCCACATTGCAGAGGTGGAACCATCTGATGGAAGGACTGTCTTCTGGGAGGGCTGAGAAACCTGAACATCAACTCCACCCATCAGGGACTCTGCCCTTGGACACCTTCTCCCCACCTCCTACCCACTCATTCCTAGAGTGAGTGGAGGCTCTGCTGCTTCACTGCCTCACCAAACACCCACTCAGAATCTGATGTGCACACTCTGGAGCAGGCCTCAGGGCTTGATGAGGCAGCTGAGTCTCTGCTGCATGTGTGTCAGTTCCGATCACCCACTCCAAGGAGGCCACATGGACTTTGTTCCTATCTAGCAAAGTGCAGGTTGTTGTTCAGGCTGAGGCTGCAGACGTGATGCAGCCATCTGAAGAGTCAGTGCCTGTGTGGAGGGGAGGGGAGATGACATCTGGGCAAACTGGGCCACTCACCTTTCAACAGTGCTGAAGGAATGGGGCAGGCCAGGGTGAGGGTGGCAGACAGTGAATCAGCTCACTGAAACCACAACGGCACACACTAAAGCCTGGCCTTATAGGAGATGGACATCTTGAAAAATTACACTCTCCTCCAAAATCCATCCCTTGATAGCTTCCCAGCCAGGCAGTTTGGGGAAGGCCATGTGAAACCACCCGTTTCCTCTTAAACATTCCCTCTGCCCTCCTCTTTCCTGGCTCTTTCTAATGCTTCCTCTCCCCACCCAGTCCTTGCCTGTTTGGCTGTGGTAATTCTTCCTTCCCGGTTGCCGCCCCTCGGATGTGGGGTTTGTGGCTAGCATGGAGAATTGTGGGGGTGGTGTGTCAGGAGAAGGGGAGCAGTAGTGTCCAGTTCCATGTTTGCCTTTTGGTGGAGCTGGGTATTGAGAAGGTACGGAGAAGAAAATTGAGACTCAGGAGAGTTATCCACTTTCCCAAAGTAGCTATTAGGCAGAATTGGGATTTGGGTCCAGGAACCTGTGGTCCCTGAGCCTGGACTCATTTTCTTTACTCCCAGCCCTCCTCATCTGAGCTCTCCTCGGAGGTCCTCCTTAGAGTCACCAATTTGTGTAGGGATAACAGGAGGCCAGGGTGCCTTTGCATATAATTTGCCTATACCTGTCCAGATGTTTAGAGTCTGCTCTCTACATATATGTCAGTCAGGGTTTAATCAGGGAAGCAGATCCACTATAAGTTATGGGAGAAGAGAACTCTTATAGAAATGGATTATTATATGGTGTGGGAAGTGCTGGGCAGAATGGAGGGCATGGTCTATTTGAGAGGCCAAGTTGCCAAAGTGGCCCCACAAAGTGGGAGCTGGTGGGTAAGTCAACGTGGAGCAAATCTCTGGTAATGGCTTGGGGTGCCTGCTGGAGGGCAGGACTGGTGTTCAGAAGAAGAGGACAAGGAGAGGAAGATGAGCTGGGAACCACAGGGCACCTCTGTGACAGCCTTGATGGAGTGATGGCCTCTGTTTCACTTCTTCCTCCAAAGCTATTGCCAAGTCCCACTTTTGGCCAACTATAACCCAGAACCATGTAGGGAAGGGGATTCTGGGAAATGGCTCCAGTGTAACCAAGTTGTCAATTGCTACAATATATTTTTGAGTTTTTAGGTTAGTAGGTAGTGTCTTTAATTCCTTCCTATCTGCTGGTGAAAGAGACAATACTCTTAGGGACTTCAAAAAAATCTTCTGGAGCACTTTTCTGCCTGTAACTAAAATAAACTGATTTTCCTTAAAAGGAAAAGTCCTCAGGGCTCGCCCCAGTAGACTTTACCCTGAGCCCTATAACCAGGAGACCAAATGCCCTAGTTTGTCCCAGTTCCAATTTACATCTGTTGTCCCATCATAATTATTAATGATGCTTCTTTGCATTCTCAAGAATACACTGGTTTGGATGACCAATTTTACAGTCACTTGGCCTTAAGCTCAACATTAAGCTTGCACTTGCAGGTAAGGGGATGGGGGAGCTGGGGCTGTGAGGGTTCCCTGGTGGCCCCTACCTCCTACCCCTGCCTCTCAGTCACACTACGGTTACCATGGGGGTAAGTGACTGGGCTGCAGCATCAAGACTTGTAGCCAGAAAAACAGATTAGACTTCTCCTGTCCCAGTGCCCTTCTGCTTCCCTGGAATTTATGGAAGATACCTGCCATGTACTCCTGCTCTTGTGATACCTCCCCAGTCCCCAGTGTGTGGGTTTGGGGTTTGATCAGTTTAGTACCTGCCAGCAACCTCAGCTTTACCTTATGCTCACAGACTATGCTGCCCAAGGTCTGACACTGCACTTCTGTCCCTCGGCCATTTTCGGCCATTTTTGGAGTACGTTGTTATGGGGGAAGGGAATGACCAGAGAGGGTGGGAACTGAGGGGGCAAGGTGTCTCTAAGAACCCCGTGCAGGGCAGCAGATCAGGCTTCTTCCAAGAGGGGTCCCATCTGCCCTGATAGACGTTTTGGAGTGGTCCCCCAGAGAAGACAGAGCATGGCCAGTGGCTTCTCTGAAGAGGAATGAATTTTGAGAGTGGTTTGAGAGTGGTTTCTCTCTCTGGACAGTTTCTTTTTTTCCCCTCCTCTGGCAGCTCAGCCATGTAGGTCTTATGCAAAATACAACATTCTGTAGTGGCAGCTACCAAGGCTCTGAAACCAGGCAGATCCCAGGTTTGCATCTGAGCTCCATTCTTCACTAGCTGTGTGATTTTAGATCAATTACTTAACTTCCCTGAGCCAGAGGAGCTCTTCTTCATATAATGGGGAGAGCAATAATTACCTTGCAGGGTGGTATTTGGATTAAACTAAATGAACGCCCTGCACTGTGCCCTGCACGTGGAAGGTGCTCAGTCACTGTCTCCTCCTTGCATCTCAAGGCTGCGTAAGTCAGTTTCAGTTCAGCAGACCTGTACTGAGCCTGACATACCTCCACCTAAAACTTGCTTGGAGAACTAGAGTCTTATTACGTCAGTAGTTAATTGAAACTCAAGACTTTTAACATCTATTTCCTTCAGTTCACATGTTTGCTATGTGAATGAGTGAATGGAATGAATGAAGAAATCACTAGTTTCATTAAAGGTGATATGTGCTGTGGTGAAACAATTAAGAGAATCTTAGTAGCAAATCTGCCCTCATTAGCTTTCCAGATCTAGTAGGAAAAAATATTCCTCTACCTGTTGTAGATACTATGAAGGTTGGGGTCAAATAACGTGGTAATTGGAGAAGAGAAAGTTCAGACTTTGTTGGGGAAAGGAAATAGGGATGGGGACTTGGACAAGTGACTTAAGCTCACTGAGCTCACCTTCCTCCTCTATAAAATTGAGACAACACTACCTACCTCCCAGGATGATTAGAAATAGTGACTCTGGGTGGTAAACACACAATGTGATATATAGATGATGTATTACAGAACTGTACACCTGAAATCTATGTAACTTTCCTAACCATTGTCACTCCAATAAACTTTAATTAAAAAAAAAAGAAACAGTGAGACATTATTTATATAAATCAATCAACAAGGTGTCTGATACTAAGTAATCACTCATAGTCACTCTTGACGATGCTGGTGTTTTTTCTCAACCACAACCAAAATGCAGCTCTACTGTCCTACTCAGCATCCTCTAGAAACTTCCTGCTCATTTCTCCCCTAGTCTTCTCTAGGTTTCCTTTTGTCCTCTGAAATGCTTTCCATCCACCTTTTTTCCCTGCCCTAGTGATTTAAGACCCCAGTGGAGTCTCAACTCTTCGTGAAGACTCCTGAGTTCTCCGTCTCTCCCCTGAGTTACCTCCCTCCCTTGGCATTGATTACATGTGGCTTTGGGTTGACCTGTGCCTCTCTGAGGGCAGACATGGTCTTATCCCTCCAGCAAATTGTTGGATCTTTCTAGACAGGAAGTCTTTCCTATTGATCCTCTCCTAGTACAAGTGCTGGGTCAGGCATGCAGCGGTATCCAACGACAGCTTACAGAATATCAGATGTATCCTCCCCGCTAGTACTGAGTTTTTTATGGGAAGACAAACTTAAGAACAGCAAAGTGTTTACTCCACAGATTCCTGTATTTCCCAACAATAGCTTTACGATTGCATCTGTCCTACCCTCCACCCTCATTTCCCAATGTGGAGTTCTGGGGTTGCAGAAATCCAAAGAATGCAGTGACCCCAGGGATGGAGGAGGCTGCAGAATGCTGCATTTCAGCTAAGTGAGGAGCCCGACGCTGGACGTAAAAACATCCTTCCAAGACAAAATATGGTCCCAAAGCAAAGATTCGTGGCTGCCTTGGCCTTCTTTGTCATTTAAGCCTGGTAACTAAAAGCGGCCCTTTCTCAGCCAAGAACTACAAGCCTCAGCTTGAGCGGGGTGGCATTTGTAAGTGTGTGTGAGTGTGTGCACGCTAACACATGTGTAGAGAGGGTTGAAGGGGAGGGGGAGAGGTGGGGCTAAACCTTCTTTCAGGTTGAACCCATGTACTCACGTGGATACTCAGTAGAGTTGGAGATGTGGGAACTGCATGAACAGTACTTTTTAGCTATCACATTCTTGCTTCAAACTAAAGTCTACTTATAAATTTGTATATAAAACACATCCAGATGGAGCTGCTCTGGGAAAACCCACCAGTGGGGAGAGGGCCCGTGGAAGCACCACGAAGCACACGATGAAACTGCTGTTATCACAAGCCTTATTATCGGCAGAAAGGAGGCATACTTGTGTCTTTTTCAACCCTAAGAAGCACCTAGCATGGATTTAATACCCATTTGAATTTCATATATTTCTATGAGGCTATACAACCTAAAGGTAATATCTTTGCTTAAGGCTCCTGTTCTCCTTGCTGCTACACCGTGAAGCATTTGTTCATGACGTGGGATAGACAGGAGTTTCTCCATACACAGGAAACAACAGTGTTAAATGAGTTATGTACTGAATAGCATTGTTTTTGTCTAGAGGTGGAGGCAGCAGGGTGCCCCTGAGAGGGGCTCTTGTGTGTAGCACAGTATGTGAGGTGGGTGTCTGTGTGAGGCCGGAGTGGGGAGTGAGGCCCGAGGGTGGGGGGTGTGCAAGTCTTTCTGTGTGTGGTCCTTCCAGCCTTCCGCTGAGGCTCCAGTTTGGATGTCACTCTCAGCGTCAGAGGCCTTTGGGCTGCTTCCAGCAGAGCTGGTTGGTGTTGAAGGACCCTGGATGATGGCTGTGGGAATGGCACCAGCCTGCCAGGCCTCTGAGGTAGCTGGTTTCCTCTGTGTCCCTGGGAGCAGGGAGAGGTGTCACAGGCTGTGTGGGAAAGAGGGCTGCCCAGGGGTGGAGAATGGGACAGCACTGGGTTTAGCCTGGGAGGGGCCGCGGAAGAAGGCAGAAGTGGGAGTCTTGGGGGAATAAGGAGAAAATGGCTTAAAAATCGGGATAAGGCATTTCTCCAGCACTTGGCTCTCTTTATCTCTTAAAATTAAAGCCAGGCCTGTACTGGAACGTTCCGCTTGAGATTCTGTTGGGAAATTAAAAACGTTGGGGAGGATTGAATAGTGAGTTGAACTTTTCTGCCTCAGTTGATAGTATGTATGCTGGGGTGGGCAACACAGTATTTTGATATTTATTCATTTGTCAATTGGTTATTGAGTACCCACAATGTTCCAAACCCTGGTTTAAGGGATAGGTAAAATAGAAGTCATGGTCACTGTTCTTGAAGAGCTCACAGTCCAGTGAAGAATGCAGACAAATAGATGATAATATTATATTATTCATCCTAGAAAATACCAATACTATATTATCTATAATATGTTTATTAGTATATAATATAATAATAATATAATTTATATGTATTAATTATATAACTACATATAGTAAATCAATAGCATATATACACATATATACGTATATACATGATTGTGTGTATATATGATGAGGTATGATTAAAAAAATATGGTGAATGCTGCGGCCAAGTGCCATCCAACAGACAGGCAGGGATCTTCAATATGGGAATTGGCACCTTGAACCTTAGTAACAATGTGTGACAAGTTTTAACTTGTTCGGTGCAGTCCGGTGGGTGTGAGCTACGGTTGAAAGAAGGCGAGTTTTATAGTGTGTTTTAAATCATCCTCCATCATGACAATGCTCCGGTCACACATTGCTTCTGGTATAGCAATTTCTGTCCAATAAAAACATTACAGTGTGTCCTCATCCACCTTATTCACAGGATCTGGCACCGTGCGACTTCTGGCTCTTCCCCAAAGTCAAAATGACCATGAAAGGTAAATATTTTGAATCGATTCAGGACATCGAGGCAACCATGACAGTGCAACTAAAGACACTCATGAAAGAGGACTTCCAGAACTGCTTCAGAAAGTGGCAAGACCAATGGGATAAGTGTGTTCGAAGCGAGGGGGAGTATTTTGAGGTGGGTTAATGGCAATGTGTCTTTTACTATAATAAACTTTTAATTTAAACAGTCACCATATTTTTGTTCATATTTTGTATATACATATATAGTATATATACACGTATATTATATAGCATATCACATAGTATATATATACTATTGATATACTGTATTTGGATACACACACACACACACACACACACACACAAGTACTTTGTCATTGCCCTCTGCTTCTATTAACTCAGATAATCTCTGTAACAACTCTATGCTAGTAAGTGGCATAACTGGACTTGAACCCAGGCAGTCTTCTCCCAGGGCCTAGCTCTTAATTACCCCACCCATACAGCCTCTTGGTAGAGATGGATACAGGGTGCAAAAAGAGATAAAAAATAAGGATATTCAACTCTGCTCCATGAAGTTGGATAGCCTTCAGAGGAAACATGTCTTAGAACGACCAGTGTTCCAAGTTTGTGTCTGCATCCGTGTTGGGGATGGAGAGGGAGGGTGAAGGTATTCCAGGTAAGGAATCAGAATCTCCCAGGGCACGGAAGCGAGGGAGAGCAAGAAACCTCGTTTTAGGTCAACCCAGGTCAGGTAGGTACTGGAAGCCAGAGCACAGCCTAGACTATCCGACCCAAACCCTCTCATCTACATTACAGAAGGCAATCTCAAAGCCCGCTCCCCAGACACGTGTAAGGTTCCTATCAGTTAACTGAAGTCCAGGCTCCAGGCACTCCTGATGACAACAGTGCTGAATCTTGCCAGTGTGGGAAGGGAGGGAGGGAAGGGTGGGGGAGGCCTGGAGCCCATCTATTTCCCAGCAGTGATGCCCATCCCAACCATCAGCTTTCTGCCAGAGAGGTCAGCACAGTGATGGTGAGGGGGCGTGTAAGGAGCTGTCTATGGTATTGCTCAACCTCCGGCACGTGGGTCCGATTGCCTGGGTCAGCTGGCCATCTGTGTCTTGTTTAGTATCCCTGCTCCTCTGAGCCCTGCTCTCTGGCCCATCTGTCCAGCTGAAGGGGAGGTTTGCAGGCAGAGGATGTCGATCTCCTTGTTCTTGCTGTGTTTCTCTAAACAGATGCTTAGAACAAATAAACAGTCCAGGAATCCTTGGAGAGGTTGTATCAGGCTTACTCGAGACGTGCTGTCCTTTCTGAAGACTGTTAATGAGCTTGAAAGGATCCGCATCCAGGGCCAGGTCATATTTGACTGCATATTAAGGCCAGGATTCTCAGATCACCCAGAATGACCGTATCTAATATTTGTTTAATGCTTCACAGTTTCCAAAGTCCCACAATCACTAGCCAACAAAGAGTTAATGGGGCCTTGCATTCAAGTTCTTGGACTCCAAATTGTGAGCTCTTTTCTCTGCCTGTGGGTTCTCAGCCTTGGTAGGTTAGTTTTGGAAACATTAGACATCCCCTTGGAAACTATAAACTGTGCTTTGACTGATAGTGTGAGTTTATTGATTACAGCTCCCTTGCTTCCTTTAGGAGAATGGGGTGGAGGGAACCTATAGGACAGAGCTCTCACGTTTTGTAGTGGGGATTATTCTCTAGTCAGACATTTACCACCCTGGGGCAGAGAATGAGCCTGACTCAGCAATCAAACAGACCTGGGCTTTTAGACTCTGCCTCTATTTAGCAGGACCTTGGATGAATTCCTTCAGTTTTCTGGGCCTTAGTTTTCCTCTCAGTAAAGTGGGAATAACAATGCCTTGCTCATGGGGTTTGGTGAGGGTTCACAGGGGAGCATTGAACAACTCTGACCTCTGTTATGCAGGGACTCAGCTCCTGCCCCCGAACAAGAATGCAAGATATGGTGAGACCAAAAAGGAACACCAACGGAGCCATGGATAGGGGAGTCAGACCACTACTATATTCTCGCTGGCGACTGGGTTGGAGATACAGGAAGCAGGAGCCACACGATCTGCAATCTGCTATCCACTTCTCTGCCAACCAATCAACAACCAACCCCCTAGCTAGGGTTTCCAGGCAGTAATTCCCGCTCATTCTTGGGAATTGTTTTCGCTTTTTTGTTCCTGAATCCCGAGGCAAGTTGGTCGGGAATTGAGAAAATCGGCTCTTTGAACACTGGTGGTTGGTAGTATCGGCCATCACTTTGTGGAAACAATTCATTGTGGAGAACAGAAAACAGTTTACGTCTCTGGATTCGGGAATGGGAAAGCAAAAAAAAATTCCCAAGAACGGGCGGGGATTCCCACCTGGAAACCCTACGCCTAGCGTAGCCTCGGCAGTTATATCAGTGGCTAATGGCTAACCGGTAACAGCTGATGGCCAACTAGTCACAACTGATGACCGTCTACTACCCAAGTCCTTTCCATGTGAGGCCGGATGCCTGGAAACTGCTCTCTGGAGCTCTGTCCCCACAACCTCCCTTCCCATTTCTCTTCAGGCTCCTTCCCATTTCTCCTCAAGTGTCTTATGGCAGGAAAATTGCATCCAATTGCTTGGTCCTTTTCTTCTTCCTTTACTTGGCTGCCTCCTTTTTAAGTCGCTCTGTACTCTTATCCAGCCCCCTTAGTCACCTATGAGATCAAGCACTTGGTTACTGTACAGCTCCTACGCAAACATGGCAGTAAGGATTTGATAAGATTGAGTGAGATAACTGTATATAGTTGTGGGGACAGAGCCCCAGAGAGCAGTTTCCAGGTTCTCGGCCTCACGTGGAGGGGTGCTGGCTCAGGTAGTAGATGGCCATCAGCTGTGGCTAGTTGGCTGTCAGCTGTAATCAGTGAGCCATTGGCCACTAATATAACTGCCATGGCTTTGCTAGCAGAAAATGGGGGCTAGCAAGAAGATGGTGGCTGAGCTAGCAAGCGGCGGAGTCTGGACTGCAGATTGCAGAGAAGCGGATTGCTAGCAAGTGAGATTGTTTGGCAGAGACAAGTGGATGGCGGGTTGCGGATAGTGTGGCTCCTGCCTCCTGTGTCTCCAACCCAGCCACCAGAGAGACTGTAGTGGTATAACTCCCTTATCTATGGCTCCGTGGGTGTTCCTTTTTGGCCTCACCATATCCTGCGTTCTTGTGTGGGGAGTGGGACCAGAGACCCTGCAGGCCACCCCGCATGACAATAGTACTTAGCACAGTGGCTAGCTTGCCAAACTATTCAGTAATGCTAGCTATAACTATTATTGTTAAGTGGGATTCCTGAAAGAAAACTTAATGATTCACAAATCTTGGGGCTGGAGGAAACCTTTGTGAACATTCTTCTCTATTTCCTGTTTTAACAGATGAGGACTCAGCAGCAAAGTAAGTTCAGATCTGGGGGTAGATCCCAATACTAACTCACTCATTCACTCATTCATTCATTCATTCATTCAATAAATAAATACTTAGTGAATAAACACTATGTGCCAAGTACTACATAAAGTATTGGTATAAAAAGATGAGTAAGACACAGTACCAGATACCTGGGGAGCTCACAGTTTACCTGGGGAGACAGACATATAACTAGAGTGCAATACATGTGGCAAGTGCAACAATGGAAGCTTGCACAGGGTATTTGGAGAGCGTGGAGGAGAAGCCTCTAATACAGGGGTGTCTGAACTTTTTTCAACGTTTTTCACCAAGGGCCATATGTGGTAAAATACACAAACAGCCAGGCCACTCATTCGAGGTGAAGTACGTATTGCCTCACCTGATTTACTTAAGTAAACTAAATATATTTTTGGAATTTGCTGCGGGCCAATTAAAAATGGATTGCGGGCCACAGTTGGCCCGCGGGCCGCAGTTTGGACACCCCTGCTCTAATACCTCCTTGAAGGGTGAGCAAATGCTTCATGGAGTTGGTGGTGCCTGAGCTAAATGTTAAAAAGTAGAAGTTAGTCAGGCTAAGTGGAGATTGTTGGGTGTGGGACCATGGAGGGTGGGTCAAGTATTCCTGGTGAAGGAGAGAAAAACACTGTGCATTCAGAGAACTATACAGCTCCTGACTTTTGGAGCCAGGTTCCATAGAAGATGGAGATCTTGAGCAGGAGTTTCGAAAAAGAGAGAAAACTCAATTAGCAGAATGAAATTTCTTTCTTGAACATGGCCTTGAAAGCAGAAGCAGCAATATTGAATATGGGGCACAGCAAATGGACTGAAGTGGAGAGGCCTTAGCCAGATGGTGGGGTGGAAACTGGAGGAAGGCTTTAAGATCTGCTCCCTTTCTCAGATCCTTCCCTGTGGATTATAGGAGAACACTTATATCTCCCCAAAATATGTTTGCTGACAAAGCATTAGAATAAAGGGAATAAAAAAGGACATCATATGAAACTAGGTCATCTAGAGTATGCAATGCATATGGTGTGTCATCTCCCAGACGGCAGAATGCTGAGTTGTGTACTAGGAGCAGAGTCCCAAGTGGTGTGTGTGGTTAATACAAATGAAATAATTTTCTCAGTGATCTGCCCACTGCCCAGGGAAGATATGATGAGCATCACCTGAGAAAGGGGCTCTCGACACTTCAAAAGTTAGATGGACACCTTACAACTAGCAGAGGATTCTTTTCTGACACATTTCCTGTTATAACTCAGCATTAGTCAGGGTTCTTCATTGTAAAAAAGAAAAAAAAGAAAGAAACCAAGTTGATTAACTTAAGCAGAAAATAAATTTATTGGCTGGGTATTTGGTAGCTCTTGAAATATACAGGAAGGCAAATAGAACAGTCTTAGGCACACGCAACGGGAGGCCAGACTCAGCCAAGGTCCTACCATGGAATCAGTAGACTTAGGATGCTGCTTCTGATTTCACGTTTTTGGACACTACTGTCCCTAGAAACCTGACATCACAACAATGGCCATCGGCCTCCTGATAATCTCTAACTGATCCTTGACTTTTAACTCAGAGTTAAGCCCTGTGTGGAAGCTCTGATTGGCCATACTGAGGTTACATTCCCTTTCTCTAGCTGCCAGGGAAGGGGGAAGAGGAACTATGTTGCCTCTTTGGCTTCCAGAAGAAGGAGGCTGTCTTTCACCTAATTTAAGATTTCTACTCCCACTAGGAGAGTGCGTGGCTGCTGGGTGCCCCCACATAACAAGTATCTACTATATTCTTTGATCTTTCAGGCCTGGCCGTCAAAGACATTTGTTATCCAAAGCTGATCTCCTGTGGTTTCATAGTGAGGCCTGAGGGACTAAGGAGTTTTCTTGGTCACTCTTGGGAGCATCTATCTCTTGAATCTTTGATTGGTCTGTTCCAACTCCATCCCTGAAAATTGGATACCATTTCACTTTGAGTGAAAAGAGATGCAACTGCCTAACTATAAACAAAAGTCCCTCTTCCTTTGAGAAATTTATGCCAGGATAAATCTTCTTGTCCTATACTGTGTACATCAGAGGTGGGCAGAAGGGAGTCAGTATTTCTAACTTTTTCAGCTTCCCCCTGCTTTGACAATTGACATAAATCTTACTCTACTCTGATTGGTTAGGCCCAAGTTAAAAAACTCAGAGCCTCCCTCCCACTCCCTCTCCCTCTCTTTCCCCTTCCCTCTTTTTCTTTCTTGATCCTTTGATGTATCTAATTTGGATTGCATTGGGACCCATCCTAGAATCAGAGGGATGGTTGCATGGAGATGTGGGTTTTGAGCCTCTGGAATTCCAACAACTCTTGTACTGGTTTACTCTAATGAGATAATTTAGGAAGACCAGACCTAAAATCTAACTTTTAGCCCAAAGCTTGGTAGGGTACTAGAGCCCAGAGTTCAAAGCCTTATCACCATGTGCAATTTCAATGTCACAAGCAGATGGAATTATCAACTAGTAATTATTCATGACCTTTAACTCTGCTTTTCCTCCTTTCTTTTCTTTTCTCCCTGTCCCTGGGGGAGATTGACCCAGAGCCACATTCCTTCTGCAGACTGAACAGGCCCATTCCAGGACACTGGTCTGTGTGAAAGTTCTCCAGGACTGGTGGGAACTCTGCTCCCAGCATCTGACTTGTTTTAGAAGCTTATCTTCTAGCACTTGCTCTTCTGAAGAAAAAAGGCTTAGATAGGAGTATACAAGAGGCAATCCCAGTGTGTGTAAAATGGAGTGTTACGTGCAGACTCACAGCCTATCCCACGGATTAGAGTGAGAACAAAATGAACGTTGCCTAAAACCCTCATCTATGATTTGTAAGAGATAAACTAATATGTCCAATTTAACTTTCACCCAGCCACACTTAGGGTCATTTGCCATAGCCCTTTTGTTTTGTACTTTGTGTCCAAGCAGCTATGGCTCAGGTGGGGTTACCAGGTGAAATAACCATTGAAACCACTGAGCAACTGAGTCTGTGGCTCATGCTGCCTGTGCCGTTCAGCCAAATCTCTGACACAGGAGTTGGGCTGTAGGATAAGTGTTTATTGTTAGAGCACCGGTGATCTGAGAAGGCAGCAGGTTAACACTTTTAAAAACAGCCTTAACATTCTCAAACCGACTTAGGGTATTTAAGGGAAAATCTGAGCATTCCTCCAGAGGCTACTTGACGGTTGGGGGTGGGGTCTGCATGAAGCCTTCCCCCTGGCAATGTGGTTCTCAGGTTGTGTCAGCAACCCAGGAACAATGATGGGAGTAGCCTGGAAAGAATGTTAGACCATAGAGATTGTGATCAATAAGCCTAAGGGTATTAATCATAAGTTTCAGGGTAATTTTGTAAACCAGGGAACTGGGACAGGGGACATTTTGAGCTCAAGCTGCAAGGGGATGATCTATTGTTAAGCTATAGGTCAAGGAAAAAGTATAGCTGGGGACACTGCAAGGTCTCTACTACTGGGGTCCCAACCTGGCCGTGCTTCACCATCACCTACAGGAAGCCCAGAACAGAAGCTGTGCACAGTGCAGTTTCACTGGAAGAGAGTACGGGGCTACCTGGGGATCATGGCTGGTGTTTCTATTAGATGTTAGAATTTTAGTGAAGGATAGAGGTAGCTGTATGTATGTGTAAATACACACGTGAATATATGTGAGAGGAAGTGTGTATTTATTGGGTCCTCATGTTTGCTTACAGATGGATGCTTGAGTTTGAGGCCAGGGGGATGGTGAAGGAGGGGTACTGCTGGGTGAGGAGGAGGGTGGGGGGAGCTGAGGGAGCAGAATGGCTGCAGTAGGAAAGGGGGTGGCGTGTGAAATGTGGGTGGCATGAGAACTGATTTTACGGCTGAATGGTGTTTGAAAATTCTTTGTCTGGCTAAATTAAAAGGATAAAAACTTTTTTGTGCTGAAGAAATGATTTTATTTTTTCTCTTCTTTGTTTTTTTAATACAATAATTTTCCAAACTCCCTCCAAAAAAAAAAAAAGTGCCTCAAATGGGTTCAAGGTGCCGAAAGCACAGCTGAACTCCGTGGGAAGGAGCTGTGGAGGAGGGTGGGCTTTGCTTGTTCAGGGACAGGCTCCTGGGCTGCTGGCCTCCTCTCCTGCCAGAGGCCAGATCCCTGCCCACCCTTTTGGCAAAGCTGGTCTTTATCTTTATCTTTTGTTATGGTTTTTATTGGCATTTTCTTACTTCCCTTTTAACTGTGTCCAATCAAATTGGCACAGACGAGGCTTGGGAAGACCAGTTGGAGCCATCTCATGACTCCTGCCCATTGAATTCTAGGGTTTCTGTTTCCTGTCCCATTTTTGTCTTCTGACCCCAGCTCACCCTGCTTCTACTGGCATGTGCTTTATACCCTCCTCTTACTGTGTGTCTGTAACTCTGCCCATGTTTTGGTATTAAGGGTGGGGGTGGTGACTGTGAAAGGCATAGCAAAACAAGAGAAAGGAACATACTTTACCAACATCATTAGCTATTTGGATTTTCATTTGCGCCATACATTCTCCATTTTGCGGATCTAGAACACTGAGTTATGGGGAGATACATTAAATTGCACAGTTGCTTTAATGATCTAGTGATGAATGTGCCTGTTTGATGCCTCATTTAGTTCTTTGAATACTTATTTCCTTTTCTTGCCCAATTTTAGATACTGAGGGGACAGTTGAATCATAGAATTTTATAGTTGGAGGGATCCTTAAAGAATATTGGCAGAAGTTCATACAGCGCTCTGGGAAGCCCCCTCAGAAATCGCCCACTCTGCTTCAATCAAAACAGTTCCAAGCTTACTGATTTCGTGTCTTGAGCTTTGGCAAGTTGGAAGCTCCTCTGGTGTATTTCACACACCTTCCCTGTTTAATAGATGAGTAGAGCGAGCCAGACAATAAAGAGAAAAGAAAACAAATGTCTTCAACCAAGAGCTCTACTTATATTCAATCTGTCTATCACTTAAATAATAATAATAAAAAAACCACACACACGCACACAAATCAAAGCCCAACTATTTTAATGTTTACGTGACATTTATCAAAATAAGTGGAAATACTTTACATAATCCTGGATATGGGGAGTTTTTGTTTAAAATGCCTTTTTGCAGTGGAGGGGTGGTGTGGATGGGTGGTTTAGTTGGTTAGAGCGGAAGCTCTGGACAACAGGATTGTCGGCCACATGGGCCAGCAAGCTGTGCCCTCCACAATTGAAATGAAGACAACGAACTGCTGCTGAGCTGCCACTGAGCTCCCTGGAGACTGGATGGCTCACTTTGTTAGAGCTTGTGCTCTCAATCACAAGGTTGCCGGTTCAACTCCTGGCAACTGGGCTTGGAGCTTGAGCTGCATCCTCCACAACTAAGATTGAAAGAACAACTTGACTTGGAGCTGATGGGTCCTGGGAAAAACACACTGTTCCCCCCAAAAAAAAGTCCTAAAAAAATTAGTGTTTTAAAAATAAATAAAATGTCTTTTTTTTTTTTTTTTGGCAGGGCGGGAGATTTTACCTGTAAATGACCATGGCATGGGCCAGTCTTCATTTTAATATCTTAAGAATATAAATGATGGTGACATAGTGATAGGAGATAAGGTCCAAATGTTGGATAACAATATTAGGCTTTTGATTAAACTTCTTGGTGGGGGACAAGTGATTTTCTTTGGATTTTGAAAGTAACAGTTTGGGATGACAAACTGGTGAAAGAAGACAACCTGATGGTCTATTTCCACCATCATTACTCCTCTGTTAGAAATACTCTGGTTGTTACACTCCTAAATTGAAAGATCTTGTTTAGCCTCCAAGGGGCTGGTGGCCACGAGAACACAAAAAAGTCAGAAAACCTAGTTTGAAGCTCATCAATGCAATTGTGCAATGGAATCTGATTTCAACATGTCCTAATATCTTGCCTTGCCTAAACATTCCTCTCATGGGTAATGGTTTGAAACAATAATTCATAATGTTTTAAATGTTAGATCCCCAGACAGCAAAATCATTATTCCTTTCAGCCATTCCACGTAAAATTTTTGGAATATAGGAATCCTTTGATCATTGAATGTGGAGGAAAAATATAGGTCATCTAGTTCAATAGTATCCAAACTATTCTTCAAGGAAAAAACGGAAAGAGAGAGAGAGAGAGAGAGAGAGAGAGAGAGAGAGAGAGAGAGAGAGAGAGAGAGAGAAAGATGAGAGAGTTAAGGGTAAGGAGGTGGTCCTAAGTGGGAGTCTTTGGGGCTCCCTAGACCTATTTCAGCCAAAGAAGCTTCTATGTGGTTGCCTGATCACATCACAATTGCCTGGTAGAACTTTAGAAACTATAGTCACTGATACATATATATTTTACTTTGGTTCAATCATGGTTTTCAAACTTTTTATTTAGCAATGGAATAATTTTATTCTACATACAATCTTCTGATCAATATATGTATATATAACATTCATTGTGTGTCTATATTTTATCATAAGTAATATCGATAAAACCAGAATGAATCTGACTGAAGAATTAGTGAAGGACTCAGAGCCCTACCAGCTTGGCTTCCTTGATCTTCTGAGATATTTCATGCAACTTTAAGATTTCAGGGACTCAACAGAAACTACTACTCTAGACCACAGGTAGTACCTAAAAGAGTATGTGTAAGTGAAATCTGTGCAGATGAAATAACACCTCATTTGCCCACAGGAGTCTTCTTAGCACTTAGCTGAAGCAGAACAGCCACACACAGGAAACATTTTAGGGAGACAGCAAAGTCAATTCTAATGAAGTAGAATAGCTTCAGCCCTTTGACAAGCAAAGGGGCCAGATAGGCCAGGTTATTTATGATCACAGATGTCTGGGAATGATCTATGACGAAGCTCATTGAGGAAGGGAGTGAGTGCCCAACTGAAAGACAAAGAAACCAAGCTGAATGTAACTCCAAGTGCCAAGCTAATGGTAGCTCTGGAAAATCCCAAGGAAAGTTGTCTTAGTTTACCTGTGGCATGGAAAGACTCGGGTCACACCATACCAGCAGAAGTTCATTTTCTAACACTATGTCCAGCGATTTGCTTATATTACTAATGACTCCTACTCTGGCTCCGTCAATTGCACCCACACTGCACGTACCCTGCAGCGGACAGTGGCATCCAATTCCATGAACTGCTGGGGCCACCCAGGTCAGCTGGCCTCCTTGTCCTTGCTTAGTCATTCTATTTTTCTGTGGAAATTGGGATTTCCTGAATGCCCTGGGCTAAGGCATGGTGAGGAGATTCACAAGAAAGTGGTGAGATTACATAAGAAAGAGGTTGAAGAAAGCATTTGGTACAAGGTTGGGCCCAGTGAGTAATGAGATTTTTAATTTTTAAATTCAACTATAAGATTTTCTTAATGAAAATCACCTAAGGAGACTTTATGGCTAATCTCATTGTTGCTTTTTGCTCTAGTAAAGTCTGTGAACACTTGGGTTTCAATGGTCACATCTGTATAACAGGCTACTGGAAACACATTAACCTTCAGAAGATGCTATTTCAAAATCAATCTCCACGGGTTGAGTGGTTGGGTTGTTTCCTCCAAGTCATCTGCTTTTCAGCATAGCCCATCTCATAACTCGTATATGACTTATTCAGATGTTTGGTTGGCGGTAAGGGTAAAGATTGTGGTTTAAGAATAGACGTTTTCATGCTCAACATCACTAATCATCAGAGTAATGCAAATAAAAGCCACAATGAGATATCACCTCACCCCAGTCAGAATGGCTATCATCAACAAGACAAATAGTAACAAGTGTTGGAGAGGCTGTGGAGAAAAAGGAACCCTCATACACTGTTGGTGGGAATGCAGACTGGTGCAGCCGTTATGGAAGGCAGTGTGGAAGTTCCTCAGAAAATTACGAATAGAATTACCATGTGACCCAGCAATCCCTCTCCTGGGTATGTACCCAAAAAATCTGAAAACTTTTATCCATAAAGACAAGTGTGCTCCAATGTTCATTGCAGCTTTATTTACCGTGACCAAGACATGGAAACAACTAAAATGTCCTTCGATAGATGAATGGATAAAGAAGTTGTGGTATATATACACAATGGAATACTATTCGGTGGTAAGAAAAGATGAAATAGGACCATTTGTGACAACATGGATGGATCTTGAGATTATAATGCTAAGCGAAATAAGTCAGACAGAAAAAACAGAGAACCATATGATTTCACGGATAGGTGGCATATAAACCAAAAACAACAAAAGAACAAGACAAACAAATGAGAAACAAAAACTCATAGACACAGACAATAGTTTAGTGGTTACCAGAGGGTAAGTGGGGAGAGGAGTGGTAGATGAGGGTAAGAGGGATCAAAAATATGGTGATGGAAGGAGAACTGACTCTGGGTGGTGAACACACAGTGTGATATTATAGATAATGTAATACAGAATTCTACACCTGAAATCTATATAACTTTGCTAACAATTGTTACCCCAATAAACTTTAATTAAAAATAAAAAGAATAGACTTTTTCTCTGTGGGAAACTAAAAGATAAGGTATAATGATCCTGGCCTGGGGCTTCTTTAGCACAGTTAATTAATTCTAATGACAAATATTTACTGTGTGTCGAACATACCAGGCAATGCTCTAATTGACTGAGGTGATCTGATATGGTAATGGAGAGTGGGTGTGAAAAATAAATGCTTTTAAATTGTAGTTACTAAAGTAAGGTTCTGGAGCACAATGTCAGGCATTATTGTTGCATAAAATCCATTCTTGACTGTGGGGGACTTGTCCATGATGTCTGAGTTGGCTATTTTGTTTCCTTTCCATAGTTGGGGGAAGGGAGGCAATTCTTGGTCCTTTGCCAGCGTTTGTGCTCCCATATCTTCTGGTCAGCCAGTGTCTTTTGTTACATAATTGTCCTGAACTCAGACCACTTCTGAACTCTCATCTGAGAATGTACCAAGGAGCTGTTCAGTGGGGTGGGCAGGCTGGTAGAATCCTCAGGCCTAATTTGTTCCGCTTCCCTTCAGACCCTTAGCACTAATTCATTTGTTTGTATTTTGGGGGAAAAAAAAATCTCTCATTATTGTCTATCCTTTATTTCCTGGAATTTAACATGAAAGTTGGCATTGTTTTAGTTATGGCCTCCCAAGGAATAAGCCATTTGAGCAACATCAGCAAAAATGGTTTTTGAACTGTTTAACTTTTAAGCCTGGGTGTCTATTCTGTTAGGATTGAATGTGTGCTGAATTTGGGGTGGGTACCAGGGGGCTGTATTTATTTTTAAACTCCTTTTGTCTGTAATGAAAACCAGCTGCTTCTCCAACAAGTGCGTGGCTCTTCCCACAGAAAGCCTGGTAGACAAGTTACAGCTCCAGGATTTTCATGGGTTTTGACTTTTCCTAAGGTTTACTTGGGTTTTACTCTTTATCCTTCAGTCCTGAAGCCCTTGATCAGGGATTGATTGACGCCTTCTCTTCTGACTCCTTCTGCACTTGAGGCACCTACTAGCACTTTTAGTTTGTGGAGGACACAGATAGGACTTCCTTATCACTCACTCATGGGGTCAGAAATGGTAGATCCCCTCCTGCGAAGGGTGGCCCCATTCAGTTTGAGACTGGGGTGAGACCCAACTTCTCTGCCTGCTGCATATAGCTCCAACTCCATGTCCAAATTAGGCACATCATTTTTGGGTGCCAGAAGAACATTCCTTCACATATGCTGTTCCATTAGGCATCTCCAATCACCTTTTCTCCAGAAGGGTAGCACTAAATTAAAATTCTTACTTAAGTTTATAGGGTGATGAGTAGGAGGGCTGGGGGAGCAGGAAATGCAGCTGAGCAGAGAGCAGGATGGCAGATAGTGTTGCACTGGCCACCTCTATTGGTTTGGCCACATGAGAAAGCGGAAGAATGATTTACTAGGTGCTGCCTTCACCTTGCATGGATGATGCAGGCAGATGATGGAATGCGCTTTTTTTTTTTTTCTGTAACAGAATGCTTTTGGCGGGGATGATTCCCAGTTATTAAAAGTGGGGCAATGAGGTGAGTTTTAAATGCAAAACTCCATGTAGGAAAATCCAGAAGAAATAAGTAAGGAACAGAAGATGGAGTGGAAACTGCCTGGGAGAAAAAAAAAAAAAAAGACTGTAAGTAGGTGAAGGGAAGAAAAAAGACGGGTTATTGAGATTGAATGGGAGAGATGGAGACTTCAAAAAAGCTAGTAAAACATCAGTAATGGAATCTAAGAAAGCGTAGGAGTGACTTTGCTCCCTGCCCCTCCACGACTCTCCCCCCTCCCCCACCAAAAAAAGAGGGCTGGGAGATTGAATTTATAGGTCAATGGAAGAAACAGCAAGAATGAGAATAAGGAGCTCAGGGATTTTTAAGTCATTGGACACCCCTGAAGCTGTGGGTAATGTGCATTTCAGAAAGATTTGGGCAAATTTCCGCAGAACCAATTCAGAGAACATGATATAGTGTGTCTGGACTCTTTATGGAGGAACATGCTCTGTACGACTGGAGGAATGTACACAGCTGAGCCTTATATCCGGTTTCCACGTATTTCTCCTTCTTTTCTAGTTCCCATAACACTTTGTCTGAGTTCAAATAAATGTAGCTCGTCATTCGATTCAGAATATTGAATTGTTTCTATTATTCACCCAGTTTGTTTTAGTATCTTTTCTCATTCCTCACAAAACTGTGAGATTTTTAGGGGAAAAGGATGGTGATTTTGTATTAGTCACAGCTTTGTACAGTGGTGGGCAAGTGGTAGATATAGAATAACAGTGGGGTAAATAATGACTGAATAGGAGAAAACCAGTCTCCCTCCCTCTCTCTCTTCTTCTTTCCCTCTCTTTCCTTCTGATATTTATCAAAAACTTCCTGTTTGCCATACACTATTCTAGGCTCTGGGGATGAGCAGCAAACAAGCAGACAAGATCTGATGAAGCTTTCATTCTAGCAGGGGAGAAAGATGATACAATTAAATTATTATACGTATAATGTGTCACGTGGTGGTCAGTGCTATGAGGGACACTAAAGGGGAGAAAGTGTAAAGTGGCAGCAGCAGAAGTATGGTAAGGGCTCTAGTTTATACACAGTGCAGGGAATGTTGTTTTTTTATATTAATGTCATTTGAGTAGAGAGAAATGGAAGAGATCTCAGGGGGAGGAGCATTCCAGCCACTGGCAACAGTAAGGCCCTGACGAGAAAGGTGCCAGGTGTGTTTGGAGGACAGCAAGGAGGCTGGTGGGCTGGAGTGGAGTCAGGATTTGGGGGCAGGGAAGCACGGGTTTGCAGATGAGCTCAGTGAGGGAGGCAGGGCCTGGACCAAACAGGTTCTTACAGCCAGGGTAAGAAGGCATATTGGGTTCTATTCTGGGCGAGATGGGGAACTCCTCTGTGGAGAATAGACTGAAGGGCAGTGTGGGGAAGCTGTGAGACCATAGGGGCTATTGCAATAGTTGAGGCAGGAATGAATGGTGGTGGCTGGGACCAGGGAGGTAGTGGCTGAAATGAAAGAAATGGTTGGATTGTGGATCTTTTTGGAAGATGGATCTGAAACATTTGCTGATAGGTTTGATGTGGGAAATGATAGAAGTTGAAGAGTTAAATCACTCAAGGCTTTGGGCCTTGTCAGAAGATGTGTGTGTAATGTGAGCTCAGCGACTCTGTACAATCGTTGAACACAGGCAGCATGAAATGAGCCTGAATGATGACTATGTGAACGGTGGTTGCCAAACGGTGCCTCAGGTCCAGATAGGTGGCAGAGATGAGGTTCAGGATAAGTTATTCAATCATTTTACAAATATTTACAGAGCACCTATTATGGCGTGGTTCTAGCTGGTGTTTTGTGTTGTTTCACTTCTTTATCCAGCTGGAGTCTACTGTGTTTTGGGACTTGAACTCGTTTTGAGTTAAAAAAAAAATCCAATCCAGTTCTGTTTCAGTGTTAATGCAAGGTGGTCAGTGCACTGCAGACTTTCTTTTTTAGAGCAGTTTTAGGCTCATAGCAAGTTGAACAGAAAGTACTGAGAGTTCCCATATATCCCTTGCCCCCCACATACACGCACAACTTCTACTATCAACATCCTGCCCCACAGTGGTGCATTTGTTATATCAATGAACCCACACTGACACACCATTATCACCCAAAGTCTATGGTTTACATTAGGGTTCACTCTTGGTGGTGTACATTCTATGGGTTTTGACAAATGTGTAATGACATGTATCCATCATTACAGTATCACACAGCACAGGTTCACTGTAAAAGTCCTCTGAATGATTTCAGTTCTACCTATTCACCCCTCCTTCCCTGCCACCCTAGCCTCCGGCAACCACTGATCATTTTACTGGTCCCATAGTTTTGTCTTTCCCAGAATGCCATATAGTGGGAATCATACAATATGTAGCCTTTGCAAATGCATTTCTTTCACTTAGTAATATGCATTTAAGGCTTCTCCTTGTGTTTTCATGTCTTGATAGCTCATTTCTTTTTAGCGCTGAATAATATTCCATTTTTGGATGTACCACAGTTTATCCACTCACCTACTGAAGAACATTTCACTTGTTTTCAAGTTTTGGCAATTATCAATAAAGCTGCTCTGAACATCCATGTTCAGGTTTCTGTGTGGACTTACGTTTTCGACTTTTGCGGGGTAAATACTAAGGAATGTGATTTTTGGATAGTATGTATGGCCAGAATATATTTAGTTTTGTAAGAAACTGTCAGGGGTAGAGAGTGGGGGAATTGGATAAGACGGTCAAAAGGTACATAGTTCCAGGTATATGGTAAATAAGTACTGGGGATTAATTTATAACATGATGACTATAGTTAACACTGCTGTGGGATATATTTCAAAGTTGTTAAGAGAGTAGATCCTAAAAGTTTTCATCACAAGGAAAAAAATTTTTTAAAAATGTTCTTTTATCTGTCTGAGCTGATAGATGTTAACTAAACTTATTATGGCAATCATTTTACAACGTGTGTAAGTCAAGTCATATGCTATACACCTAAACTTAAAGCTGTATGTCAACGATATCTCAATAAAACTGAAATAAAAAAAAAATTGCCAAACTGTCTTCCACAGTGGTTGTATCAGTTTGCATTCCCACCAGCAATGAATGAGAGTTCCTGTTTCCCCACATCCTTGGCAGCATTAGGTATTGTCAGTGTTTTGGAGTTTGGTTATTCTAAGAGGGGTGTAGTGGTATCTCATTGTTGTTTTAATTTGCAATTCTTGAATGGCATGTGATGTTGAGCATCTTTTTATATGCTTATTTGCTAGTTGTATATCTTCTTTGGTGAGGTATCTGTTCAGGTCTTTTGCCCATTTTTTAATTGGGCTGTTAATTTTCTTATTGTTGAGTTTTAAGAGTTTGTTGTATATTTTGGATAACAGTCCTTTATCAGAGATATTTTTTGCAAATATTTTCTCCCAGTCTGTGGCTTGTCTTCTCAGTCTCTTGACAGTGTCTTTTGCAAGCAGAAGTTTTTAGTATATGTGCTGCAGAAGCAAGCACACAAGCAGAAGTTTTTAATTGTAATGAAGTCCAGCTTATCAATTCTTTCTTTCATGGATTGTGTCTTTGATGCTCTATCTAAAAAGTCATTGCCAAACCCAAGGTCATCTGGATATGCTCCAATGTTATCCTCTAGGATTGTTACTGTTTTGCATTTGTTTCATGCACTTTAAAAACTTTATATGGCTTCTGAAACTTTCCACTCATTTTCTCCAATGTCCCCACCTTCTCACCTTTTCTTTAATATCCCATCTCACTCAAGTAAAAAACACAGATTATATCACAACCCTCAACAGACTCTAATTCTTATGCACAACAGATGTAAAGGGAGATTATTTAACTTCTAATTAAGTCTGCTGGAAGATGCTGAGGGACCCAGGCCAACAGGTCAGTCCTTATTTTCTTGATTATTTTATTTAGAGATACATATCTTCTCTTGGATGGCCTCAGCTCTTTTATATTATTGTGCCTGCCTTCCATGCCTGCCCCCCACCCCCAACCTTACCCCTGGCTTCTATTCCATTCCAATTGAGTTAGGAATAAACTGAGATAGAACTGGCTTTTGAACTCTTTTGGTCAAGGCTTCTTTTTGTTGATCAAGTTTTGGAAATGATGATTGTTGAGCTGACTGGTATATTTTGTGATGGTGAAAATTTGTGATGATGCCGCGAAAATCTTCAGCCCACCTGCACTTACACTAAAGTTATGGGTTATGCCCAAGTGACCTCTGTGTCCTTTTGATCCAGTTTGCATCTAGGACTGATTGCCAGTTTCTTTCAGAATCCTATGCTGACTTCATAAACTCAAGAATATTTGCCTTTCATTCTCAGTTGCCTTTATTTTTAGCTTTGTTTTTCTATGTGCTGCACATAATTTTTTTTTTTTTTTTTTTTACAGGTTTAACTTTGGCTCTTGCGGGTAAGTTGTCTGTTTCTGCACTATGAACCTGATGAACCAGAAACCCAGAAGTGTAATCCTGGAAAACTTCTGAAGGACTGGGTAGTCATCCTCCTAAAGCAAAGCTCAAGGCTGGCTCAGAGATCTAATAACTGCTGCATCATTCAACCCAAAGGTGGTCATGGATGGGGCAGAGGCTGATGCATGCTCAGCTGATGGAATGGCGTTTAGGAGGAATTGTAGTGTCAGCCAAGATGTGGTAAAGGCAGCACTTTGTGGGAACACTACCCTGCCAGCAAGCTTTATGGGAAAGGGCTATGAATAAAATTTTCAAGTGTTATTTGAAAGGATTATTAAAAAAAACTCAGTGAACGTGATTAATTTGTAAGCAGATAGACAGGGATACAAAGAGAGACAGAGGCTAGAGCATGGTGGAAGTCACTCAACGATAACAGTAGAGCAAGTAGAAGAATCATTCATAGAGAATGGAGGAGGAGGAGAAGCTGGAGAGGGATGAATGTGTGTCAGAGAAAGTATTCCCAACAAGCCTCTGGGGTCATCCAGGGGACTGGTTCTATCACAATCACCAGAGAGCTTAAGAATTTACCTCAAAGACTCTGATTTAGGGGGTTTGGGTTAGGACCTAGGAGTCTGTTTTCAAAAAAACAATTTTCCCACCCTATTCCCAGGTGAGGCTGATTATCATTTAGATTGGCAAAGTCATTCCTTTAGATGAGGAATTGGCAAATTAGGAATTTAGATGAGGGTTGGCAAACCATAGCCCCTGATCCAAATCCAACTTGGAGCCCCACTGCCCCCTTTTATAACCTTGAGCTAAGAATGGTTTTTATATTTTTTAAAAATTGCAAAAAGCCCCCACAAAAAACAAAACCAAAACCAAAAGACTAACCCCCCTCCACCAAAAAAAGCAAGAAAGAATATGTGACAAAGATGTAAGTGTTCTGCAGAACCTAAGATGCTTACTACCTGGCCCTTTACAGAAAAGGTTTGCATACCCCTGGCTTAGTAAGATATAAATAAATATGTTACAATTGGTGAAGAGACCATGAGGTCTGCACAATTTTGGCACTCTCCAAATATTCTCCTGGACAAAAACGACCTTAAGGGACAGACACTAGGCTTTCTGCCAATGGGTCATGAGGCTTGAACAATGTACTAAAACACCTGATGCAGAAAGAAAAGAAAAAAAAATAAATGAACAACAACAACAACAAACAATGAATAACACAACAAATGAAATAAAATAAAATAAAAAACCCAAAGCAATATACAGTCATGTGCTGCATAACGACGTTTTGGTCAATCACGGACTGCATATACGACAATGGTATATGATACAGCCTAGGTGTGTAGTTGGCTATACCAGCCAGGATTGTTTAAGTGCACTCTGTGATGTTTGCACAACGATGAAATCGCCTAAGGACGAAATCGCCTAAGGACTCCTTTCTCAGAACATATCCCAGTTGTTAAATGGTGCATGACTGAGTTTGTATAGATTGGATGCACATATTAAGTCACTTATTCCAGTACAAATGTGGAAACAAAGGCTTAGAGAAGTGAACTGGCCCAAGTCATCAACTGAATGGGGAAGAGACGATCCAAATCCAGTCTTGTGTGAATCCAAAGCCTGCTCTCTTTCCACATGACTCTACTGCCTCTGGCAGAGTCATGGATTATTAGGGAGGTCCTACAGATTGTGAACCATTTTCAAATGAGAAAACTGAGATTCAGAGAAGTAAAGCAAATGGTTCAAAGTCAATCAACTAATTAATAGAATTCCTTTAGACCTACTTCCGGAATAGGGAGATCTGAGTTGCCATGAACTTCTAAGAACTTCTTATCAAAGGAATTGAGAATGTCAAATGGAGTGTGTTGAAACCCATAGAAACAAAGGAGCATTGAGGGAAAAGAGAGCTTTGCAGAATATGCACATTTCACTTTTCTTAATGACCTGCCAGTTGATGCATTCTTTGAAAGAGCTTTTAGAAAGCAGGAAGGTCGGAGCTGCTTTCGGCAGTTTGGCTCCAGAGAGTATCTATCTATTTATTAGCTCTTTAAACATTCACTTGGCTAGCCTAAAGCAATTACCCCAAAGTTTGGAGTTCATGGACATAGGCCAGGTACAGGAAACATCCTCTCCATTCAACTCAGGACCCTGAGAGAGCAGAGTCCAGGTTGGTGTCCAGCCATAGAGAGTACCTGTGGCCTGGCTACCCTGACTTCTCAAATAGCTCAGCTACATTCACTGTGGAAGACATGCCCAGGAAGCGGCTTGACATTAAGCAAGTCTACAAGTTCCTGTTCCAGTGCTCTGTCTGCAAATCTGCCACTTCCCAGGAGAAGAGTCCCAGGTTGAAGGTCTTCTCTACAAATTAGTGAGTTTTCAGAATTGCAGGTATGGCCCAGGCTATCTTCCCTGAACAGCTTCCTGATGTATCTCACTGAGAACCCCTGTTATACTTTAGTTTCTGCAGGCAGTTGATGCAGTGCCTGGCCTGAAGATGATGTAATGCCTGGAGATTTCCCTGGTGCAATTTAGGCAAGGCCCTTCCTAGAGGTGGGGAAAGGACTGGCTGGCCTCTTTAACCTCTTGTCTTTGAGAGTGCATAGTTCTGCTTATAACAGCTAAGTGGGATGAAGAGTCATGTAAATGTGACAGGAAATGAATTAGTAGGCGGTGGTCAGGTTGGGATCTAGTCCAGATGGGGGCAGTCAGGCTGGGACTTGGTCCTCAAATTATTCCCAGTTGACCCTGCTTCCAGCTTCATTTTCCCAGCTTTTTCAATATAAACCTGAGTAAGATGTACAGACTGACACTCTGACTTTTCTTCCTGGCCCATTTCTGAAGACAGAAAAGATGAACAGCTGGGTCCTAGCCTTCATCCACAAAGGGATGATTATTTCTCTGTAAGTCCTTGGGTAAAGAACTATAAAGAGGTGGTCTTAAATAATTTCTTGTTTTCAGGGGAGGAAAATAAAGCTCAGAGAGGAGATGTGATTAACTCAAAGCCCATATGAAACGGTAGGGGCAAGGCTAAACGGGACCCCTGGTCTTCAGGCCAGTAGGTCTATGTCTCCTACTGCCTCTCTGAAATAGGGATATCATTTTTATCCAGCCCAGAGCAAAAGAAGGTTGGAACCTCATTCATTCATTCAAACACTGTAATTAAGCTGCCATTGGGTATAACAAACAAGGCTGTAAGGCCCCGCCCTCATGGTGCTTATAGAAGCTGCCATTGGGTATAACAAACAAGGCTGTAAGGCCCCGCCCTCATGGTGCTTATAGAACCAGATATTTGCAGATAACGTACGTCGACTTGGTTCTCTTGCTCTTTCTTTCACTTTCTCCAGTTGGTAAGAAACAGATACACAGAAAAGGTGTTTTCAGGGAGGTGAAGAGAGGGAGGGCGAATGGAGGAGAGAGAGAATGAGGTGTATAAGAAGAAGGGAGGGAGAGAGTATCTCCCAAAGGATGTTCACAGAGGGAAGTACTTGGCTGCTGCTGCTGCTTCTTTTAAAAAATTAATTGTGGTTAGCTGAATGAAATCAAACTCCTTTAACTCTCTCACATGCAGACTTTTCTACTTTCCGGTAAACTTGAGTTGCTATGGTGAAAGAGTGGCCTGGGACAAGTCAAATGTAAAACACTGGAAACACCAACCCAACCCAGGGCAACACATTGAATAGTTAATTAGAACGACCTGCCATGTGTTTCCCATTCCTTGCAACAGATTCAATTACTTTATGATTTATCACCTGTTTTTCTAAGCAAAGCTTTAGCTCTCATTCTCAGCTCTCCTTTCTTGAATGTGTTAAGAATGGTTGGGGGCACAGAAGTTAGGACAAGTAGACAAAAATGAGTAAATTCCTTGTTGTTTCTTCAGAACGCTTTCTTAGACAGACCCTATGGGCCTGTTGTACCTGTCTCCTCCTATTACTCTCCCTGTTTCCATCACGAATCCAATGTCATTGACTGTAGTACCTCTCTTATTATTTAGTCATTAGAACTAACTTGTAAAAGTTTGCTCTGAAGTCCATGACACTTCTGGGTTTACAAAGAACTTTCACCTCTCATTTCGTCCCATGTTCCCAACAACCTGGCACTGTAGAAAGAGCCAAGATAACCCTATTTTCTACTTACAACAGTGGAAATGGAGGCCAAAGGAGAGGTAAATGCTTGCTCATGGTCACTCATACAAAGTAGATTCAAGCTTGAAGCTTTTGAATTCAAGTCCACGGCTTAGCAGGTCTCTTCACAGTTCTTCTGTGTTGCCAACGATTTGTGAACTTAGAGGACACAGTGCAAGGAGCATCTGACCATGAATGAGAAAAGAGAAGAAAGCTGTTTTTTCCCATCTCAGTCTTCTCAACTGTAAAATAAGAGAGTTGGAAGGAGTTTAGCTTTCAGATCCTTACTGGTTCTAATGTTCCCTGTTAAGTGGTTTCACTATAGGAAAACATTGACTGAGGCCGAGTCCCTGAGAGGCAATAGAGGATAGTGCTATAACATTAAATATTTTATTTTATACAGTAATGTGTTTATTCAAAAAGTTATCATTTATTTCTGGGCATACATGACCATTTTTAACATTAGGATTTCTGCTAACAGTTACAAAGAAGCGGGATCCTCTCAAGGCAGGAGAAGTCTACTTAAAATGGGTCCCTTGAGATTCAGGCACTTGGTTAACTTTATCTAAAATTGGATTTCAGTGTTTTACTCAGAGATATTCAAACAGGATGATGATGATAAATCATGATTTATCCAGACCAGCAAAAACAAAAATTGCTAGCATTTATTGGACATAACATAGAAAGCAAGCATTTTTTCTTATTCTACTTTAATCTCCCCCAAAAACCCATGAAGTAGGTACTACTGTCATCCCCTTGTCAGTGAGGAACTGAGACCAAGAGATCCTAAATGATTTGCTCAGTGTCTTCTAGCTGGTAAAGGCCCTGCCGGGGATTCAAACCCAGGCAGTGTGTCTGTAGAATTGGCTCTTTTACTGATTGAGTTTACTGATTTATTTACAGTGGGTGAGGTTCTGGTTAGAGAGCTGAGTGAGGGCACTCATCTTTGTAAGGTCCTCCGCCAAGGACACCAAGGAACAGGTAAGGTTTTTATTGGAGATCTTGGGATTAGACCAAAGGTGACTGGCTGTTTTCAAGGATGCTTCAACCAGACAGGACTGATGATCTAGACCGAGGGCCCTGGGCAGTGGTAGAGACACCCTAAGAGTCTGACTGCTTGACTTTCAGTTTCCAGACTCCTACGGAACCCCACCCTCTGTTATGACAACACAACATTACCTCAGATTCATTGCAATTCATCCGAGTAGGTTACCATAAACCACATTCCAACGTGTATTCCTGGGAAGACATACTGGGGTCACTAATTAGGCTTGGGGGAGACTCTTAATTGAATTTGTAAGGCATTCTCTTCTCCTTGCTGGAAAATGGGGAGAAGCCCTACTCCCATCAACAGCACATTTACAACCGTTTCTTGAGTGGTTCATTTCTGCCCATGGAGAATCTCAGTCATTTTATGTTCTTATTGTTTTCAATTTACTGACCAAATTCTGGGACTGGACCCAATTTGAGGTTTGTAACCTCTTGTGTGTGATTATAGAGAAAAGTAGGGCACAATTAATGAATTTCTCATTTTTGCCTCTGATTCAGACTGTTTTTTAAGTGTTAGGAATTATATATTTACTCATGTAGATACATGTATTTATGCACAGAACACATTTGTTTAGGAATATGCATATTTGATCTAATATACTTTATCTTTGGGGAGGATCTCAGTCTGACCTCTTTTTATAGAGCTTGCATGCTGTGATAGATTCATCCCCTACCCTTTCCCTTTCTTTGCTTTTGACATAGTTGTCATCAAGTTATTTTCATAACAGGAATTAAATATAACATGTTTACCTACCTAGTAATTAATTTAATTTAACACCACTTACACAGCACATAGTGTGTGCTGGATACTGCTCTGAGCACATTACAAGTATTAACTGATGCAATTCTATTTATAACTCTTTGAAGTGGGTCCTTTATTATTATCATCATCATTTTATAGTCCATTTTACAGATCAGGGAACAGAGGTAAGTTTCTTTATCTGCTGGAGAGCTGGATTTGTGTGGCGGAATGGGGTGGGGGAGGTGATGTGTAACATTGCTGTTTTGTTTGAAAGGTTTATGTTTTGTTTTCCATACAAAAGAATGATAGAAAGCTGTGATATGATAGTACTGGGAGTGATTAAAAAACAAAACAAAGAAGCCATTCCTCTTGCACAGAAAAGCCAGAATCATCAAAGGCTGGATTTACTTAATGATATACTGGCTTTATGGCTAAACACTTATAGCTATTAAAAACACTTTTATTATTAAAATTCCTGCAGGAAACATAACTCTATTTTTGTGATACTTAAACTCTCTGGCTTCTAACTTTCCATCCCTTTGAAACAATTATGTGCATAATGTGATTTTTAATAATCTGTGGTTTCTTTGGAATGCAGATAATCATGTTCAAGCATCACAAACTGTTCTTCCTAAGGCTCTTGGCCTCCTTGTCTTTTGCACACAAAGTGTCGGTTGCCCAGGATACTTGGTTTCACTCCTCTTGCAGGCAAGGCTCCAAGGAACGACGGCTAACAACAGGTGAGCTCTCCCCTGACACACCAGACTTCCTGATGATGGAGTCAGTCAAATCTGGGTTCATCCCAGGAGTGACTCATGTACATATGGGCTGTGGCTTTGACCAGAACGGTAGTGGAGACGGGCTGAGAAGGAAATGGGTTCAAGCTATGCTTTGGGTATGCTATGCTATGCTGTGAGGTCAAACAGATGGAAGTTGGTGATTGACTGGTTAGGGAAAGAAGAGGAATATACTATAGAATTGTCTCTCATCTCCTTGGGTTCAGGGACATCTGTATTCATAAAGCCTACCACAGTGCTTTGTATCTAATAAGCAACTGAAAAAATATTTATTAAATATGTGAATGACTGAGTGATGAGAGAAGAAAATGTGATCCAGCTATGATTTGCCCAAGGTCACATAACTATTTAATGGCACCACTAACCCTGGAATCTGGGTTACCTGAGTGTGACAGAAACTTTGACTTCATGTACTGTTTGTGGTCTCTCTCATCTTCGTTCATATTTTTAGCTCTTTGAAGGCAGGGACTGTGTAAAAATCAATGTAACCAAAGCTGTTATTTGGTTATGGAAGACGGAATCAAAGATGAATGTCTGTGCATGAATGCGCCCTTTGTTAGGCATGTGAACTTTACTTTTTCATTATCCTTACAGTCGTCCTTCTTTCTCCATTCCATTCTAGCAATGGCTCTACCTACTCCTAGCCTGGACTAACGCAATAGACTCCTAATCTTCCAGCTTTTGTCTTGTTATGTAGTATGTGCTATTGGCCACCTGAAATAGAGTCATCTTAGCACTGCCACTTATTAGCAAGGTGACGTTGGCCAAGGCATTTATTTTTTCAGAGCCTGAGTTGACTCATTTGTCAAAAGTAGATAATGACAAAAAATTCCCTACTGATGCTGTGAAAATTTGTCAAAAATATCTGTGAGAACCAGGCCAGACCACAAAGGTTGGGCCAGACTAGAGGTTTGGAGAGACCAACCAGCCAGACTTGGCTAAGACAACTTCCTCTTTGGTTCACTGTTGCCTCAGCTAGCAAGCAACACAAGGAAAGGAGGGTGCATAGTGGTGCAGGTAGTGGTACCTCCCCAGTGTACACTCAAAGTTCAGTGAGTTTGGCAGCTTCTGGAGATTTCAATGAATCAGTTGAGTACAAGGCCTGCTTCTGGGTAAACTTGCTGTGCAGATTCTAAAGGGTTCTCTTACTATTAATGCTATTACAACTTCTAGTGCCAGAATCTGCACTATGCTAGATATTTTTGCATGCTTCATCATATTAGTTCAATGTGACAAAGATGGAAAGTAGACGTAATTGTACACATATTACAGGTATGGTACAAATAGAAAGGTTAAGTACCTACCACAAAATCAGGATTATTTCACTCCCAAGCATATTAAATTCAAGTTACGGTTATTATCAAACTCTATACTTCTGAAGGCAGGGTTTGTTTCATTTAACTATTTATCCACAAAGTGCCTTGCACATATGAGGCATTTAGTACATATTTTTTGATGAATAACCTGTTTGTAGGTTATAGTTGAAGCTGAGGGAATCTGTAAAACTCTTAGAAAGTACGTAAGATTTCTGAGAAAACTAAGGTGAACCCTCTTGGAGGTCTAGGCCTAAAAGAAATTCCAAAGTTGGGATGCAGAAGCAAAGATGTTTGGAAACATTCAGTGATTTGTAAGGATAGTGAATACAGAAGGATCTTTGAGAGCTATGTGACGACCAGTAAAAGCAGCGTGGGTCAAAAGCCAAAAAGAAATCAGGGTGACACTAAACCAGTGTTTCTCAAAGTGTGTCCCAGGGAACTCTATGCCCAAGAAACACTATCTTGCAAGATATTTCTCCAAAATAAGGTCATGATTAAATACACATGGAAACACTATATGTATAGGACATACTCTCATGGTATATGTTAGCACATTAAAAGTTGAGAATTCCTATAATTAAAAAAAAACCTAACAATAACAAAGCCATTTTTACTTTATTAGCCAGTATTCTCAAACACATGTAACACGTTCCCCCCCCCACTCCATTATTTATTTATATACCAAATAGCTTATGGTTATCAGAGCCCACTGAGAAATACTAAAAAAGGAAATTGAGTAGTAGTTTGAAATTTATTTTTCTCCTTTTCATGTCTTCTTATTCAGAATTCAAATAAGTTTGTGTTTGTTGATGGAGGTTAGTGTGTTTCCTCTATACACTCCATAACATTTACCAAATACCTATAAAGCATAAGACATAGTACACAATTTAAGTTAGCAGATCCTTGATTTCTCTTGTCCTTGAGCAGAGGGGAAAAGAAAGAGGACAGAGACATACGGGAGTATTGGGAATCACGGGCAATTAAGATGTGCCCATCTTCTATAGCCTTCAGGAGTTATTAATGCCCAAATAACAATCATCTAAGTCTCTGTTCCACTGCCATCAAGGAGTTCAATGCTGTTTTAAGTTTTCCTTCTCAAAAAATTTTTGGGAACCCTTAAGGATACTGTTACCTAAATCCTCTTATTTTAGCCAGGCAATTCAATAGTCTCTGGCTCTGGGACAATGCTCCACTTCTGCTGGTCAGTCCTTGCCATCTTGTTGCTTCTCTAGGCTATTGTCTTTCTGCTTCTTCCCAAGGGAAAATAAAAAAGTTTAGTTATAAAACTATTTAAATCTGGATTTAGGGAAAAAAATCTAATGCTGCTGGTGAATAATTCTGCTAGTTATAGTATTCAACTTATATGCCCAAACAGAATATTTAACACCTCAGTCTGAAGTGTGTGTGTGTGTATGTGTGTGTGTGTGTGTGTGTGTGTGTGTGTACAGAAATCCCCTCTTATCTATAGGGGATGTGTTCCAAGAACCCCAGTAGATGCCTAAAACTGCTAATAGTACTGAACCCATATATACGCTGTTTTTCTCCTATACATACATACATACATATCGTGCATTTACACAGTGGAAAGTTCGTGAACTTAATTGTCCGATCTTGTACATATGATAAAGTTTAATTTATAACTTAGGCATAGTAAAATATTAACAACAATAATAATTAAACAGAACAATTATAACAATATAGTATAAAAAAAGCTATGTGACTGTGGTCTCTTTATCTCAAAATATCTTACTGTACTGTACTTGTGAGGATGTGAGATGATATAATGCCTATGTGATGAGATGAAGTGAGGTGAATGACAGCACCGTGAGGTAGTGTTAGGCTATTATAGGGTTACTTGAATACCAGCACTGTGGTACCTCAACAGTCAATCTGATAATCAAGATGGCTACTGACAAATGGGCTGATAGTGTCTACAGTGTGGAGACTCTGGACAAAGGGATGATTCCCATCTCAGGTTGAATGGAACAGCATGGTGTGAGACTTCATCATGCTTCTCAGAACAGAGCACAATTTAAAACTTACGAATTGTTTATTTCTGGAGTTTTCCATTTAATATTTTCAGACTGCAGTTGACTGTGGGTAACTGAAGCAAAACTGTGGATAAAGGAGACTACTGTGTATATATACACAGAGTGGTACCATGTTTCCCCGAAAATAAGACCAGGTCTTACATTAATTTTTGCTCCAAGAGACGCATTAGGGCTTATGTTCAGGGGATGTCATTCTGGAAAATCACGCAAGGGCTTATTGTCCAGTTAGGTCTTATTTTCCGGGAAACACGGTAAATGCATTAACATTACTAAAAGGTTCATTAAAATGTTGCTTCCAGAATTAAAGGACAGTCTACACCCTAAAATACAGAAGTGCATTGTAACTCTCTGAATGACAGTCTTCCAACTTGAAAAAATTTAAGATCTTGTCTGCACAAGCTATAGAATAGGGTAGTGTTTGCAGGTGGGAATTCCCGCCCGTTCTCAGGATTTTTTTTTTTGCTTTCCTGTTCCCGAATTCTGAGATATTAACTGTTTTCTGTTCTCCACGATGAATCGTTTCCACAAAGTGACAGCTGATACTACCAACGACTTGGGTTCAAGGAGCCGATTTTCTGTATTTCCCAACCAACTTTTCTCAGGATTTGGGAACGGAAAAGCGAAAAAGTTTCCCGAGAACAGGAGGGAATTCCTGCCCAGAAACCCTAGAATAGGGAATGTAAACATACATCGTATTGTATCAAAGATAATTTCTATAACAAGGATCTAAGAGATCCTTGGTAGACGAACTGTGGGGTAATTTGATGAGTGAGTCTTTCTAAATTGAAGGAGTTTTAAAGAGGAGCAGAGATTATGGTAATTCATATATATATATATATGTTTCATATTTTTATATTTTAGGGGGTAGATCTAAAAGGAAAGATCAGTGCATAGCTAGTGTGACTGTCCTAGCCTCAGTTCTCCCTCTCCCACAATGAGGGCATTGTGAAGATAATTATTTTGGGAAGTGATTCCAATGAGCAGAATTGGGTTGGGACTAGGAGATTGAACAGGGAAAGAAGGGTAAACAAGGATGTGTCGTTGCGCTATTATTGCTGTGGGTGACTGAGGATCTGTCCTATTGGGCAGCCTCTGAGAAACTGAACTGTGTTTCCCCGAAAATAAGACCTAGCTGGACAATCAGCTCTAATGCATCTTTTGGAGCAAAAATTAATATAAGACCCGGTATTATATTATATTATATTAATTATATTATATTATATTATATTATATTATATTATATTATATTATATTATATTATATTATATTATATTATATTAAAGACCCAGTCTTATATTGTAGTAAAATAAGACCCGGTCTTATATTAATTTTTGCTCCAAAAGACTCATTAGAGTTGATGGTCTGGCTAGGTCTTATTTTCGGGGAAACACGGTACAATGCACTTCAGATAGACTCTTCTGCCTTAAGTGCAGAAGCAGAGTAGTTTATCTATTGTCTCCTCTGTCCATTGATTAAGGTTGTCCATGTGGTTACCTCTCTCACTTCCAGGTTTGCCCCAAAGTCAGATGACTAGTGAGTTCCTGTGGGTGGAGAGAAGCCCCAGGGAGGACAAGTGAGAGATACCAGCTACTGTCAAGTTAAGCCTGCATTCCTCTCTAAACCGTGCCAATTATTTATCATGTCACATTCAGTTAAGGCCTTTATCTGGTGCAGCTGCTCAGTTCAAGGGTCAATTCCTCATAAAGCTATGGACTGTCTGAAGAAAGCACAAATAATGGGGAGAGGAAACTAAAATTAGAGTAAATGAGATGGCCTTTGTCAATAGCAGCTCCCCCTGACTCCCCATTTTCTTTGGCTGCCCTTGATTTAGTAAACCAGACACTGTATCAAGCACTTCACAAGATCACCTCTCTTGTTTAATCCTCATGAGGTGGATGCTATTAATATTCCCACTTGGGGGTTGGTTGGCAGAAGCCGATGTTGTGGATCAGCTACCTCAGTGCATCTATGTTTGTTGTCAAAGGAGTGAAAAGCTTAGAAATTTGATAAATCTGAAGACAGCAAGTGACTATTTTCACTAAGGCTTGGAAAAGCCTTAGCCAAGCCCCACAACTCTGTCCCATGACTCTGCTTTGTTTTTCTTCTGAGCATGTTATTTATTGGTTTATCTATTTGCTTATTGTTGGTCTCCTGTCACTAGAATGTAAGCTCCATTGGATTGGGACTTTGTATCTGTTTAGTTAGAATGATGCCTGAAACATAGTAGGTAGTCAATAAATATTTACTGTTGAATGAAAAAGGAAAAATGAGCTTTCATTGCTGTGGGTGCAATGAAGTTTGTCCCACTTAAGAACTTTTTGATAATGATAGATACTGGTATAGGTAAGGAGCAAATCGCAATCTAAGGGAACAAGTATCGATCTCAGTAGGAAGCCCATAGAATATGAAATCAGTGAAGAAAAAATGCAAAAAAAAAGAGTGGAAAAGGAAAAGACTCATTCACAGTTACCACATTTGTCAATGTATATTGGACATTATCTCTTCCAATACATAATAGAGGATACAGTGGGGATATAATGTGATAAGATGTAGAGGAAAGAAAAAAAAGGAGCTCAGAAACTTATCAACCAAAGGTTGTAGCCACCAATTCAGTGACACCAGGAATCCCCAAATTTGGGGTGTGGTAAAGTGGGAGAACTTATTTAGCAAAAACAGTTCAATTGTGATACAGTTCAGCAGTGAGACAGCTCAGATCTAGTTGCTTGGGCAGAGCGGTTCAGGCATTATGTATAATAGCTCTAGCATTACAGCTCTAGCTGGGGATATGCAGTCTTTGACAAAAACCGAAAGTGTGCTCCACTGAGGCAGTGGGGTGGCTGACTTATATAGAGAGAAGTTCCTGTCCCTGGTCCCTGATTGGTCTCCTTCCTTGCAAATGTGGACTCCAAATCCTCATGGTTTGATTGGTTCAAATAACACCACCATGAGTGGTTGCAATGGGGCAGCTCTGATTAATCGGTAAAGTTGCTAATGAGGATATAGATGTGCAGCTATGATTGGACAGGAAAAGTCTCAATCCTATTGGTCAAATTTCAATCGTAGGAGCTCTCATATAAGGGTCGACTCAGCCAGCAGGAGCACAGTGCATAGGCTGACAGGTCAGCCTGAGGCTTTTCTCCAATATGCAGTGTGCATGAGAAGCCTCTGTGAACATTGGCTGCTAGACTCTGGTTATGAATTTATGCCTGATTAAACACAAGGAGTCCTTCTTGGCAGGTATTTTCTTTTTCGGGGTCAACAAACTGAAGGAAGTTTGAAGAAAACAGGCCTGGAGAAGTCTCTCTGTAAGATATTTGTAAGGGCCTGGCTCTCTCTCTGAAACATCTGTGTGAGTGATTTGTGGTATGTGTTAGGGAAAAGAATTACAAGAAGTTTTACACTAGAGAGACCTGGAGAGAATTTGACTTTGTTGCCAAGTTTTCAGAGTCAAAGAGGGCAAAACTAATGTTTTTTACGGTTGCAGGTCATTGAAAGTCATCTCCAAGAAATGGACACCTGCTTTGTTAAAAAACAAAACAAAACGAAACAAACAGAACAAACTAACAATTATATAAATTAGCTCCCTAAAGGTGAATTTCTTGAAAGTGGCAAGATTTAGAAAACCTGGGTAAAAATAAGCAAATTATTTTTTGCTCCGGATGTGGATGGTGGAGTTGGGTGCTGTGTATTGAGCCAATAGTTGGAAGCGGAATTCTGTGTCCAGTGAATCACTATTTTCACCATCAAAAATAAACTTACCAGACTATATTCAAAGGGTTCAAGGATTCCAAGATCCCAGGACCAGTGTGCCCACTCTTCCTTTTTTGTCTCACAGCCTCTCTTCCATTGGTGTCTGCAGGGCTGCATTTCTTTTTCTGTGAGCAGGGTGTGGCAGCTGGAATCAGAAGAGACATTCCTGACTCCCACACATCCACCGTGCCTTCCCCTTCTTCCGGTGTCAGAACCCTGGGGGTCCAAATCCCAGGCTGGCATTTCTGGCCTTTCCTGAAACTGTCTGTACTGTTCTAACAAATAATATCACTATTACGTAAGTGATATAAGTCAAGCCAGGAACATGCAGCCCAGGGAAGAAGTACATTTTATGTTTTGATTTCTTCTTTTCTTTTGGCAAAAGCTTGTAGTTCCCATTCCCTGCTAGGGCAGAAGTAAAGTCTACTTGGTTTAGAGAGGGAAGCGGACCTTTCTGCTTGACTGTACTTCAACCGGTGCCTGTTCCAGGTGCCATGGTGGTTACAGAGGAGCCACCATGAAAAACCACAGTGTGGGTAGGCCTGGGCTTGTAGAAATGAGATACTCCAACCCCCACGCTGGCTCCCACAGATTTTCAGCCAGAGCCAGGTCTTCTTAGTGCACAGTGACTTGATAAGACCTCACTGGATCGCACAGTGCGTGCAGCCCTTTCTGAGTTAGAGATGAGTCTAAATAGAGAAAATACTTTTTGCCTAGTAGGAATTATGTGTGTTATTGAACATATTATGACTCAGTACCATTTGTGGGATTATCCTTTTCCCAGCTACCCAGGCTGAAAACACTAGAGTCATTTAAAAACTTTTCTTTCCTTTAAGTCCTAGATAAAAGCAGTCACCAAATCTAACATTAAAAACAATCCTGTCAGGGATTCCTTTCTTTTTATGCCCTGCCATCTCCATGGCTCAGCTCATTATCTGGAGGCAGCTGAGAGGAGGTGAGCATGGGCTTTCGAGAAAGACATTCTGTATGTGCATTTGGCTCTGTCGTGTGACTTGGATAAGCTAACCTTTCTGTCCATCAAGTCATTCTTATAAAATGGAATTGACAACACTTCTTACTTTGCAGGGTTATTTTGAGGATTAAATGAAATAATATTTATAAAAATGAAAGTGGCTAAACAGTATGGTCCCAATTGTTTTTTTCAGATGGGTGATTAGTAGAAAAAATTCAATATGCACCAAAATGTGAATGATATTTTTATAACAAGGTGGAATTTATGGACTTTTTTTTTAAAAGCTTGCATCTTTGTGCTTTTCTATATTTAAAAAATTTTCATAATAAACATGTATCACTTTTGTAGCGATAAATATGAGTTAAAATTCTACTAAAAATTTAAGAAACAGCTGAGATGATACTTCTTATATTGAAAGTTTCCAGATTTTCCCATTGGCAGAGATTCCTCTCTGAGTAAGTTACTGAATCACTCTGAGACATAGTTTACTCACCTGTAAAATGGGGGTTAATAAACTTTAAATAAAAATATACATACTATTATGTACATATTATATATATTATATTATGTATACATCTATCTATCTATCCATCTATCTACACACACACACACACACACACACACACACACACACACTATTGCATAAAAGTTGTAAGAGACTGAGGAGGAGAAAATAGTCCTATTTTGGTAACAGGATGGGGAGAGGAATTTTCCTTAGGTCAGACTGCAGTATTACTGACATCCATTCTCTATTGGTGGCATTGGCCCAGAAGAATTTCACCACTAGCAAGAGCTAAGCCACCTACATAGAACTTTACAAACTTAAAGCAGAAGAGAAAGGAAATGGTGGGGGCCCATAGTAGCTAAGAGCACTGGGAAATATGGGAATGTGTGACCACTTCCTAAGAACTCCCATAATCAGTTGTGGGGGACTTTCAATGAACACTGGAGATTGTGACAGATTGAGTAAAAGTGGACAGAGCCTGAGTAGTGCTGGTTATCCTGTTATTATGATGTTCTTTTTCCCTTGGCTAATGCAGCCCAATAAATAAATTATATATATATTTGAGTAAATTATATATGTCAAATAAAATACACACACACACACACACAGAGGGTGCCAAAAATGTATACACATTTTAAGAAAGGGAAAAGACTATTAAAATTATAATACTCAATATATACTGATAACAAAAGATGAATACAAGTCACGTTTGACTTTGGAAATTACAAGAGGTGCCCAAAGTGGTTACTTACCAACAGCATCCAGACACTTCTGATTATAGTGAACTACTGCTTGAGCAATGTTGACCACAGTGTCCACTTGTATACATGTATACATACATACATATATATATATATATATATATATACACACACACACACACATATATACATATATATATATATATATATATATATATATATATATATATATGCATATATATATGGTGTAGGGTTGCCAATATATATCACGGTTGCCAAAAACATGTATACACATTTTGAGAAAGGAAAAAAAAAAAAACTGTATTAAAATTATGCTGATGTTGACCACTTTGAGAACCTCTTATAATTTTAGAAGTCAAATGTGACTTGTGTTCATCTTTTGTTATTGGTATATATTGAGTATTACAATTTTTAATAGAGTTTTGTTCCTTTCTTAAAATGTGCATATATATTTTTTGGCACCCTCTCTCTCTATACACATATATGGGTGGAACAAAATCTTAGCATTCTAGGCCATTCTGTGGGCGCCCAGGGGTTTGTGAGACCTCATGTGTTGTCACTGGGAGCAGGACTGGGAGGAGGTGGGACTTTGAACATTCCTAACATTTACTCCAACATCCTTTTCAAAGAATTATGACTATTAATGCCTATCTATTCTCTGGGATATTTGTCTCAGGAAAGAAATAGTGTATGGGGTTAGTGTGTGTATATTTGTGTGTGGGAGTGTATAGTGTACATATGTGTATATAGGTAAAGAAAGAACAAATAAAAATATTTTTAAACACCTGTTTTGCACATGACAAAATGTTCACAATATAGTTGGTAAGACCAGACACAAAGAAGAATTAAAACTGCCAAGAAGAGTAGTCCCTGCAACATCTGGCTGTGAAAATTTGTGAGTATACTATTTGGGTGAAACGGAGGGCTGCTGTATATCCAGGGGTCCTCTTAAAGGGCCTGAGCACAGATTCTCTTACTTACAAACACTCCCCGTAACATTTCTTTATTTTTAACACTTCTCCAACAAAGGGTTAGCAGCTCAAAAAGCACCACGATTATACGGGGAGCACTGAATTGTCTGGCTTTAGTGTGAGGGCTGGAGGGGCAGCTTTCTTCTATACTGAAGTGCTGGCAGGCACTTTGTTGAGTGTTGCCCCCACCATGCCTGTAGGTGAAGGTGGGTGTCAAATCTGAGTTTCCACTAACCAGGCTAACACTGCTTGCCCCACTCTGGTGACTCCCTGAGACCTGGCCCCACCAAACTAGTGTACCATCCCTAACCTCTTTTAGCAGCTGTTACACATAAGCAACCAGCCTTGATTACTGTAGACTTTCCTAAGATCTCTCAAATGTCCACAACCCCCCCAAAACCAGCAACAGGCCTCCATGTGCCCTGTACTTCTTGCTAAGTGGCTCCAATCCTGGCACTAGTGGCAGCTATCCTTGGTTCACAGCATAGCTTCTTCCAGGCTCCTCCAAGCCCAGCATAGGCAGCTGCCAAATGCAGATCACTTTGTGGCCTGCAGTGGAGCCCCTCCCAAAAGGTCCTGGAAACCACACACACAGTTGCCAACTTTAGACCACACTAGAGCGTGACCTAATTAACTCCACAAATGACACATCCAAAGGGTGGACTAGGCAGGCATCAGAACCCTGCTAAAGTGAATCCTGCTCCTTAGGGTCAGAACTTGCACAACAGTTCATCTACTGACCAATACTCACAGCAAGTCAGCCTGAGGGTCAACCCCACCCACTGACATGCCAACAGCAGTCAAGTCTCAACTACAACAGGAGGGCAACGGAAACCCAAATAAGGTACACCCTGAAGCATCTGGGTCAGGTGACCAGGAAGACTGCATCACTGGGGCCCAAAAAACACCTACTTCATAAGGTCACCCTGCCAAGACTGGGAGATGTAGTAGATCTACCTAATACATAGAAACAAACAGAGCCAACCAAAATGAGGAGATAAAGGAACATGCCTTAAATGAAAGAAGAGGACAAAACCTCAGAAAAAAGCAAAAACAAAATGAACCCAAGCAATCTATGAGATGCAGAGTTTAAATACTGGTTATAAGTATGTTCAATGAACTTAGGGGAAGACTAGATTAACTCAGAACTTAATAAAAGAAATAGAAATCATAGAAAAGAACCAGTCAGAAATGAAGAATGCAATAAATGAAATGAATAATACATTAGATAGAATCAAGAGCCAATTAGATAAAGCAGAAGAAAAAAAATCAGTGATTTGGAAGACCAGGTAGCAGAAAACAATCAATCAGAACAACAACAACAAAAATTTAAATGAGGATAGTTAAGGGACATTTGGGAAAACATCAAGCATAACATTTGCATTATAGGTGTAGCAGAGAAAGAAGAGAAAGACCAAAGAATTGAAAACTTGTTTGAAGAAATAATGACTGAAAAATTCCCTAATCTGGCAAAGGAAATAGACAAAGAAGCCCAGGAAGTGCAGAAAGTCCCAAACAAGATGTACCCAAAGATGCCCACACAAAGACACCTCATAATTAAAATGCCAAAGTTTAAAGACAAAGAGAGAATTTTAAAAGCTGCAAGAGAAAAGCAGTTAGTTACCTACAAGGGAGCTCCCATAAGACTGTCAGTTGATTTCTCAACAGAAAATTTGCAGAATGGAAGGGATTGGCATAAAATATTCAAAGTGATGAAAAGCAAGGACCTACAACCAAGATTATTCTGCCAAGCAAGGCTATCATTTAGAATCGAAGAAGAGATAAAAAGCTCTCCAGACAAGAAAAAGCTAAAGGAGTCTATCACCACTAAGCCTGTCTTATAAGAAATGTTAAAGGGATTTCTTTAAGAACAAGAAAAAAAAGTGTAAAAAAATGAATAATAAAATGGCAATAACTATATACTTATCAATAATTACTTTAAATATAAATGGATTAAGTTCTCAAACCAAAAGACAGGTAGCTGAATGGGTAAGAAAACAAGATCCATATATATGTTGCCTTTAAGTGACCCCCTTAAGATAGAAAGTGACCCCCTTAAGATAGAAAGATACACATAGACTGAAAGTAAAGGAATGGAAAAAAGATATTCCATACAAATGGAAATAAAAAAAAAAGCTGGGATAGCAATAGTTATATTACAAAAAATTGACTTAAAACAAAGTGTTTTAGGCTATACCAAGAGACAAAGAAGGACATTTTATAATGATAAAAGGATCAATCCAACAAGAAGATATAACTCATGTAAACATTGATTCACCCAATGTAGGAGCATCTAAATATATAAAGCTGATATTGATGGACACAAAGGGAGTGATTGATAATTGTACAGCAATAGTAGGGGACTTTACTACCCCATTGAAATCAATGGATAGATCATCCAGACAGAAAATAAACAAGGAAACAGTAGCCTTAAATAAAACATTAGTCCAGATGGATTTAATTGACATTTTTATTAACTTTCACCCAAAACAGCAGAGTATACATTCATTCAAGTGCACATGGAACGTTTTCCAGGATAGATCACATGTTAGGCCACAGAACAAGTCTAAAAAAATTTGAGAAAATTGAAATCATATCAGGCATCTTCTCTGATAACAATGATATGAAACTAGAAATAAATTACAAGAAGAAAACTAAAAAACACACAAACATATGAAGGCTAAATAACTTGCTACAAAACAATGAATAGGCTAACAATGAGATGAAGGAAGAAATCAAAAGACACCTTGAGACGACTGAAAATGAAAACAAAATGACCCCCCCAAAAAAATCTATGGAATACAGTCAAAGCAGTTCTCAGAGGAAAATTTATAGTAATACAAGCCTACCTCAAGAAACAAGAAAAATCTCGAATAAACAATCTAACCTTACACCTAAAGGAAATAGAAAAAGAAAAACAAACAAAGCCCAAAGTGAGTTAAAGAAAGGAAATAATAAAGATCAGAGCAGAAATAAATGAAACAGAGTCTAAAAAAATGCCACACCACAGAAATACAGGAGATTATAAGACAATACTATGAACATCATATGTGAACAAATTGGACAATCTGGAAGAAATGGATAAATTTCTAGAAACATGCAATCTTCCAAGCTTGAATCAAGAAGAAACAGAAATTTGAACAGACTGATAACTACTAATGAAATCTAATCAGTAATGAAAAGATTCCCAAGAAACAAAAGTCCTGGACTAGATAGTTGCACAGATGAATTTTACCAAACATTCAAAGAATTAACACCCATCCTTGTCAAAGTATTCTGAAAAGTTGAAGAGGAGGAAGGGTTCCCAAGCTCATTTTATGAGGCCAGTATTACCCTGAGTCCAGACAAATGTCTTTGTCTGGTTTTGGAATCTATCTATCTATCTGTCTATCTATCTATCTATCTATCTATCTATCTATCTATCTATCTATCTATCTATCTATCTATCTATCTATCTATCTGCCAGATATATGGCACATATATATGCCAATAACACTGATGAACATAGATGCAAAAGTCTTCAACAAAATATTAGCAAACTGAATTCAGCAATACATTAAAAAGATCACACATCATGATCAAGTGGGGTTTATTCCTGGGATGCAAGTTTTTTTCAATATCCACAAATCAATTAATGTGATACATCACATAAACAAAGTGAAGGATAAAAATAACATGATTATATCAATAGATGCAGAAAAAGCATTTGACAAAATCTAGTATCCATTCATGATAAAAACTCTCAGCAAAGAGGGAATAGAGGGAACACACCTCAACATAATTAAGGTGATATATGACAAACCCTCAGCTAACTTCAGACTAATGGGGAAAAGCTAAAAGTGTTCTCCTTAATATCAGCAAAAAGACACTTCCACTACTTTTATTCACCATAATATTGGAAGTCTTAGTCACAGTAATCAGACAAGAAAAAGCAATAAAGGACATCCAAAATGGAAAGGAAGAAGTAAAACTGTCATTATTTGCCAATGTCATGATACTATATATGGAGAATCCTAATGTTTTCACTAAAAAATTATTAGAACTGATGATTGAATTCAGTAAAGTAGCAGGATACAAAATTAATATCCAGAAATCAGTTGCAGTTTTATACACCAATAATAAAACTATCAGAAAGAGAAATTAAGAAAACAATCCCATTTACAATTGCATCAAAAAAATAAAATACCTAGGAATAAATTTAACAAAGAAGGTAAAAGACCTGTATTCAGAAAATTATCAGACATGGAAGAAAGAAATTAAAAAAGATACAAATAAATGGAAGCATATACCATGCTCCTGTATAGGAAGAATAAATATAGTTAAAATGCCCGTACTACCAAAGCAATCTATATATTCAAAGCAATCCCTATCAAAATACCAATGATATTTTTCACAGAACTAGAATGAATAATCGTAAAATTTATATGGAACCACAGAAGACCCCAAAGAACCATAGCGATCTTGAGAAAGAAGAACAAAGTTGCAGGTATCATGTTACCTGATATCAAACTATACTACAAGGCTATAGTAATCAAAATAGTATGATATTGACACCAAAACAGACACATAGATCAATGGAACAGAATAGAGAGCCCAGAAGTAAACCTACCGTGTCTCCCCGAAAATAAGACCCAGCTGGACCATCAGCTCTAATGCGTCTTTTGGAGCAAAAATTAATATAAGACCTGATCTTATTTTTATAATATAATATAATATAATATAATATAATATAATATAATATAATATAATATAATATAATATAATATAATATAATATACAGTATAATGTAATATAATATAATGCTGGGTCTTATATTCATTTTTGCTCCAAAAGACACATTAGAGCTGATGGTCAGCTAGCTCTTATTTTCGGGGAAACACGGTACACCTGTATGGTTAATGAATCTATGACAAATGAGGCAAGAATATACACTGGGGTAAAGACAGTCTCTTCAGTAAATAGTGTTGGGAAAACTGGACAGATACATGCAAACAATGAAACTGGACCACTTTTTTACACCGTATACAAGAATAAATTCAAAATGGACTAAAGACTTAAATATAAGACCTGAAACCATTAAACTCCTAGAAGAAAAGATAGCCAGTACACTCTTTGACATTGCTCTTAGAAATATTTTTTTGAATATGTGTCTTCAAGCAAGGGAAACAAACAAACAAAAAATAAATAAATGGGACCACATTAAACTAAAACATTTTTGCATAGGAAACCAACAAAAAGACAATCTACTGAATGGGAGATGATATTCATTTATGATACATCTAATACAGGGTAAATACCAAAATATATAAAGAACTAACTGATACAATTTAACACCAAAAAAATTAAAAACCCAATCAGACTTTTTTTTTTTTTTTGGCCTTTGCCTGGCCTTAGATATCCTCTACCCACAACCCCAGGCTTCCTTTAAGGAATCATCTCTTATCACCGTGACCTTGAACTCAGCACTGTATAGGAGATTTTTGGGACCTGTTTGACAAGGGCCTCTGGTCAGGCCACCCTACCAACTTGCCAGGCCAAACACCCCAGGGGAAAGGACTCACCCCCTGGCCTGCCCCCTTTGTTCCAAGCTGTATAATGGGGAGAAAACCCAGGACCCTCAAGGTCTGGCCCCAGGAGTGAGGACCCAGAAGTCATGCCCTTTCTCTCCCTATCAGAGAACAGTCCTGGAGCTCTGGGCAGCCCCAGCTTCCTACCTCAGGAGCCAAGGACTGCAGCCCCCACCTCAGAGCTTCTGAGCACCAAAGTCCCCCACCTTAAGGGCCTCCCTGATCCTCCCCCATCCAATTTCCTGCGGAAGCCACAGTACGAAGTGATGGAGGAGGGCCCCAGGGAGATGGCCTGAAGGAACCCACTGCTGTCCTGTGAAGTATGTTCTCGGACTGCAGATGCCCCTCCAGAGCCTGGCTCCATGGACAAGAGAAACGCTCTCACCACTCCACACTTCAAGTTCCACGCTTCAAGTTCTGTCTTTCTGGACCTCACTCCTTCCACTCCGTAGGAAAGACGGGCCTCTCTGGGATCTGGAGTGGGAGTGGCTGCTCCCCCAATCTGATATAAAAATGGACATTTCTCCAAAGAGGACATGTATAGGTGGCTAATAGACATATGAAAAGATGTTCAACATCAGTAATCATCAGAGAAATGCAAATTAAAACCACCATGAGATTTCACCTGACACCTATCAGAATGGCTGTCATTAATAGGTCAACAAACAAGTATTGGTGAGGATGTAGAAAAAAGGGAGCACTGTGCATTATTGGTGGGATTGCAATTTGTGCAGCCCTATGGAAAACAGTATGGAAGTTCCTCAAAATATTAAAAGTAGAATTACTATATGATCCAGCAATCCCACTTCTGGGTATTTATCTGAAGAAATCCAAAATGCTAACTTGAAAAGATATATGCACTCCTGTGTCATTGCAGCATTATTTGCAGTAGCGACGACATGAAAGCAACCTAAGTGTCCATCGATAGACAATTGAATAAAGAAGATGTGGTACATGTATACAAGGGGATATTACTCGGCCATAAAAAAGAATGAATTCTTACCATTTGTAACAACATGGATAGACCTAGAGTGTATTATGCTAAGTGAAATAAGTCAGACAGAGAAAGATAAATATCATATGGTTTCATTTATAAATGCAATCTAAATAAATAGGTAAATAAATAAATGAAGAAAAACAAGTCTTTGTGTTATTCTGACAGAAATAGAAAGTCCACTTTTCTTAGAATGGCATTCATATATTCATAACCTGTTTCTCTATTCACGGTTTCCGATAAAGTTTATAGGCATACAATTTTCAAGAATATTATTGGGAATACATTGAAAGTGATATATTAGTTGTTATTCTGAAAACCCTGTGTCTACTTTGACTTTTGTGTCCCGCTGAGGACACCCACCACATGCACACGTGGCTCAGACAACTGACTCTGTGGTGTAGAGGTAGGTGCACTTCAGGAAGGTGGTGAGGGAAACTGGCAGAAGCTTGGGAGGGTGGGGTGGATATGATGAGGCACTGCCATGTTCTTCTTGGAGGGAGGATTTGTTTCCCTGGGTGCTGGGAGTCTTGTCAGTCGATAGCCTCTAGCTGTCAGCCCCTCAGGGAGCTACCCTGCCTGAGGTGACACCATTCTGGGGGTGGCCCACTTTAAATGACTCATCAAGGCAGAGTATAAAAGCCCAGCTATTTGGGCCAATTCAGCTCCACTCTGAAATGTGGATCCCAGACAACTTCATTGTTTGATACCCTGGCCCTAAACACTTTCTCCCTGTTTGCTTGTTGGAGAGTTCAAACTATAACAGTTAGATCCAGCTATGTTTTCTTTCGGTGCAGGGGTCAGTCAGCAAATTTTTTTGTAAAGAGCCAGATAATAAATATTCTAGGCCTTGAAGTCCAATTTGCCTGTTTAGTGTGAAAGCAGCCTAGATAATATGTAGAAGAATAACTATGGCTGTGTTGTAATAAAACTTTATTTACAAAAATAAGCACTGGGATGGATATGGTCTGTGGGTGTCGTTTGCCAGAGAATTACTGATTAATTTATATCAGAGAACCGGACAATTCCTGATGAATTTCTTCATGCAATGTTGCACAAGTTACAGAGCAGCTCATTATTGTGCACGGTGAGTACTGAATGCTGGGTGAAGTCAGTAGACACACTCTTGATAGAGCTAACAGCCCACAAATACCGTTTCAGTATAAGACAGATTTATGGTCTCATGCTAGAAGGTCCTTTTAGAAATTGTCTTCTGCTCTGAGCAGAGTTATTTCCCTTTAGACTGTTTCATTAGCAACTTTGGCCTCTCCTTCCCAAGATCAACGGAGATGGAGAAAGAGGGCTCCCAGAGGGAAGAATGAAGTAGGGAAATGGCCAAGGCCTCTGCCAGGACCTTTGCATATGTTATTTCACTTCATCCTCATGAGCTGTGGGTATTAGCATCCCCATTTTACACAGGAAGAAACAATTCCAGAGGAGGTAAGGAACATGGTTTGCAAAGCTCTTAACAGTGGGATTGATTTCAAACCCAAGTGCATTGGACTCGAAAACCCATGCCCTTTCCACTACCCCAGGCTGACCTGCCGGCCTACCCTTGGACTGGAGATAGTTCTTCTTTAAGCCCTGGTTGTTTCTGCCAGAGAGGGCTTGGCACGAGGTGTTGGATTGTGGCTCTGTTCCTCGGCTTCATTGGAGGCCGACTTTCCACATTCTTGCCATTAGCCAGCTCTGGGCTGCGGCATCTAATGAACTGAGGCTTTTGGATCCCTGGGCTGGCTGAGTGGTGCTGGCTGTGGTGCAATACACTTTCCATCCTTGCAGGTATTGAGCATGGTGGAGGCTGGCACCAAACCCTATCACCTTCCTTCTGTCAGGCAGCTGTCATCGTCCCCCCAGGGCTTTTCTTCACAGCCTGTTGTCAGGAGGCTGGCCAACTCCTTGGGAAGGTGAGAGAGGAAATTGGGAGGCTGGGGGCTGGAGGGAGTCATGCTACCCCTGTGCTCTCTTACCCCAAGGTTGATGAAAATAACACAGTTCTGGCACCTGAAGACCTGGCTATAGCCCAGGCTCAGCTGCACACCAGCAGTGTGGCCTTGGGTGAGTCCAGTGATATCTTGGAATTGCTCCTTCCACCCATGTAAGAAGGATAAATGTTCTAGCTTGCCTATCCACTGCACAGTGCCGTTGTAAGGATCAACTTGAGTGACAAATGAAAGCAAGCAGCTGGAGAAGAAGCAGGACATAGTCCAGTGCCGCTCACACGTCAGTGTACATCAGAACCACCAGGACGGCCGGTTAAAGCAAGATTCCCGGGGCCACCCCCAGAGTTTCCAATTCAGTAAATCTGGGGTGGGATCTGGGAGTTTGCATTTCTAACAAGTTCCTTACTCTTCCTGCAGGGCCATTTCCAAGTTTCTTTTCTACAAAGCCTTCCTAAAGTGCTGTAGTTGTAGCTGCTCCCTCTCTTCTGAACTCAACTGAGATGTCCGTGATTTGTGCTCCTGAGTAATGGCAACCGTGAGATGTGCAGCAGAGGCTGTCTGGAGTGCGTGGCTGGGCCGGAAGCTGGAGCCACATCCTGGCTCAGGGCAGAGGGCCTGCACTTATTCACGTAGGTGTGGACAAGGAGGGGGGAGCATGCATAATAGATACTTGTCATCCCTGATTTAGAGACTACCATACTTTCTGTGTCCTGGACTTGTCTTTAAAGTTAAATTACACACTTCTTGATGACAGCTTCAATGTCTTTTACTGCTGTATCTTCTGCGATACTTGGCCTTGAGCAAATCACCCTGAGCACAGGGCTGCGTCTTGTTCATTTTGAATTATTAGGACTAGCACAGTGGTGCCAGGTGAGACCCGTGGCCGCAAATATTGTTTGCTCAATCAAGTAATAATATTCAAATACTGGAATATTTCCTCAAGTGTTTGTTCTGGTCACAATTTAACTACAGATGTGATGCACTTTCAAATTGAATCTGCTTTATGAACTCTTTCCTTATCACTTTCTTAAGTCTAGGCAATCAAAAACCCAATAAATCAGGCCTTGATTTGCAGTGTTTGTCAGTTTTGGGGGTGAAAATACTCCCACCTTGGCCGATTTCAATCTATTAGTTTGGTGCAAAAGTTATTGCGGTTTAGAAGGTTAAAAATAACTGCAAAAATTGCTACCACTTTTGCACCAACCTAATACCAACGTGAGGCCGCTGAATGCAGAGTTCGGAAGAGATGTGCAACAGCACAGCCCTATCTAGCATTTCTGCCATGCAAAGACAATAGACAGAAATAACCTACAAACACAAATAATTGTAAACTTATTAGGGAGGGATGGGCTTTGGTATTTGTTACCTTTTCAAAAAATAGAATTAATTTTCTTGTAAGTTTGTTTTATTCAATTATTAACAATGGCTGTGTTTAACACCTGGTTCGTCCAATTCCTAAAACTCTAACAACTGACTCTCTTGAGTTCTCTCCAGCACACCACTGAATGAATTGGTATAGATCTGCATAAATTAGGACTCTTTTGGTTGCAACTAATAAAAGCTTAACCGAACTGGCCTCAACCAATGGGGGTTATTTTGCCTCACATAATTTACATTATGTGGAAGGGTAGGGTAGTTCTGGCTTCAGGCAAGGTATTCCTAGGACCTGCTCGCCCCTTCCCAGCTTTTCTGTCTTCTGTGTGGTGTCAAGACGCCTGCTTACAGCTAAGGCATCATCCTCCGAGGTTTCAAAATGCCAGAGAAGGAGCAAGTGCTTGGTCTCATTGGCAGTGTCCCGTATTCATTCCTGAGCCAGGCACCGTGGTTGGGGAAATGTGAAGTTCTCTGCTATGAACTGAATTGTGACCCCTTCCACCCCTGCAATTCATATGTTGAAGCTTTAACCCCTAATGTGGTGGCATTTACAGATGGGGGCCTTTGGGAGATAGTTAAGTTTAGATGAGGTCACGAGAGTAGTGCCCTCCTGATGAGATTAATGCCTTTATAAGAAAAGCCCAGAGGGGTTCCTCTTTCTATCCTCCATATGAGGGTATAGCAAGAAGGTAGCCATCTACAAGACAGGGAGTGAGCCCTCTCTGGGAATTGAATTGGCCTTCACCTTGATCTTGAACTTCCTAGCCTCCAGGACTGTAAGAAAAAAATTCTTGTTGCTTAAGCCACCCAGTTTATAGTATTTTGTTATGGGATCCTGAGTTGACTAAGATGCTTTCCTTGGCCAAGTTCACCCTGGTATCTGGGCTGGAGTCAGTTTCACCCAAACACCTGGACTGAGAGTGGAGAGAGGTGATTCCTCAAAGGAAATTATAGGTAAAGTTACTATAAGGGTGATCGGCAGCAAAGAGCAAAGCAAATATCTATTGTCAGATCTGTCTCTCTGGGCAGAAGGAATAGTTTCCTGGTGCAGAGCGTTTAGCTATCAGGCAGCTTTTCTTGGAATGTGATTAGATCATTCCTTATGTATATAAGGGGGAAAGGAGGAGAGGAAAGGATGGAAAGCTTTTAGCTACAGTCAAAGTACTTCCTTGATTTGGGGCCTTGCTGTCCCTCTGAGGAGCATGACAAGATGTTTCTGGCACAAAGGACTGCTGAGAATTTTGTTTACTCAGTTTAAGGGTTCAAAATTTTATTTACTTGCATGAGAAGCTTATGCCTGGGAATGGGAGCTCTAAGGAGTATCTTTTCTGATACTGGGATTATCATACCACTCCTTAAGATTCATCATTGTTAGGCCAAGAAAAGGCCCTTAAACTTGGTAAAGAGTTATGCAGGTGTCCAGGAAAATGAAGTGAAAACTGGAGGGTCACAGGCCAATCGCTCTACCAGGAAATTGTGAAAGAAAAGGAGCTGGGATGAGTAGTGGGCAGGTATGGATGCAACATTTTATATAAACTTCTGGGGAGGAGAAAGGAAGAGGAACTTTGAATAGAACCAGATGGTGGTTTATCTGTTCCAGACTAATGACTTGTTCCTCAGGGTCAGTCAAGGCCATGGGTACAGGAGAGAAGGCCAGGCTTCCTGGCCAGCAGGCATTCCAGAATTCTCCCTACCCCCAGAGGTTGACATGGCATTGACCTGGTGTTAGCCTTGCACTTTGGGTCCTTGTGCAATAGAGTGGTGCCAGGAGGAATCTGCCGTATGATGTGGAATATATGACATGGTGAGATTCTCTTATATAGGCTGGGCACTGTGCCAGATGTTGTCACACACACACCATCTCATTTGATCCCCTCAAATGCTCTGCATTGTAATCAGTTTTTCTCATTTACAGAAGAGAAAACTGAGGCTCAGAGCCGACAGTTTCATAGCTAGTAAGTGGCATTGCTGGACTCTAACCCAGATCTTTCTGACCTCAGTGGCTGTGTTGATTTCTTCCATGCAAACATGAGCTGCAGGAGAGCAGTCGCTGGTTGAGCACTATTCAGATGTTCGATCATCACTTTAGTTATTCCTGAGGGCAGGGCTGTGTCTTGTTCACAAACATACCCCCAGGGGCTAGTGATGAAAGTTGAGAAAATACAGGATTACATATACTTTTCTTAATAACCCTCAGAGTAGGTATTTTACAGTTCCTACTTTAGAAATGAAGAAACTGAACCTTAGAGAATTTAGATGCTTTTATAAGGTCTCGTAGATTGTTATTCAAACTTAGGTCAGTGTGAATTCAAAGCTAGTGATCTTTCTGTTATTTGTTATATCTCCCCCTTGACCTGTCCTGGTGTTACTCAGTTCATGCTCCACTGGGAACAGCATGAGCCAAATGTGGATGGCGGAGGGGGTGGCACAGTGGTGAGATTTACATCAGTCTGGGATTGAAAACAGCAGCCAAGAGGTAGATCCGTAAGCTGGATCCAGGCCCCGCCCTTCTTTCAGTTAGAATATCTGCTTTCTTATTGCAATTTCTCTCTTAAGATTTCGTTCCCCCCCCCCAAATGGGAATCTCTCCAATGGATTTCATATATAGAAAATATTCAGAATTTTGTTCATTTTTAAAAAATTAACATTTAATTTATTCAAGTTATATTCAAAAACCTAGTTTTACCTTAAAGTTAATTTATAAATCTTATTATTCTATTTATAAGTTTAGCAATGTTGTCAATTACTTGTAAGGAGGCCTTTGATTAATAATTGGGCCCATTTATAGACTTGAGTGCCTCTAAACTTTTTAAGCTGCATTTAAAATGGAATGTTTTAATCTAATTTTGAAGTCTTTCAGTATCGTATCAAAATAAGGCTTCTCAACTTCTTAAATAACTCTTATAAATTTAATAACGTAAACTTAAATATATGGTGATCCTTAAGTACTCTTAACTATTCCAATACTATATACAAACTTCGAAAGATTAAACTTAAATATACAAATCTAAATCAATTAATCACACCTTTAGAATTGAAATTTCCAATGCAGGTATATTTTATGAGTTCAAGCAAGTACACTTGAATATTGCAAATACTTATACTAACAAATAGGCACAGATTTCTTTTTAACACATAAATATTAATATTGTAAGTTTCGTTCTCTTAAACATTTCTATTCTTAATTCTAAATCTTCCCAGAGTTAAAAGAATCTTACCCGCTAAGGAAATAATAATGGCATCCCAAGCAATTTTAGGAGAATTCAGAGATCTTAGCAAGGGTTTTATCCTGGATTCTTATCAACCATTAATGTAGATGACACCAGGAACTTCGTAAAGTTATGAGTGGTGAGTCTTGGCCACACGACAGTACAAACTAATACGGCTACTTACCACTGGCATCTACCCTGTTTGTTGGGACCTGCACTGTACAAGGTGTTAACATTTAAGGTATTTTAGGGTATCACCCCTGCTTACATTCATTTTATTCCACTTAGCCCCATCCCAGGCTGGTCATGGAAGTCTGCAATCAACTCAGGCTGCTGCATGAACTGACTTGATTTTGCTTTTCTTTGTCTAGGATTTATTAATTTCTTTTCCATCTAGCTCCAGTGACCTTTGACACAGATGGAGTTCTGTCTTCTTTCCATATTCTTTGTGACCAGTAGGACCACACAACTCATATAGTTATTAACATGATATCCGATTACATCCTACAGATCTCACAGCTTCTAGCAAAATGCCTGACAATTACACAAATGGTTCTATTGTTTAAAAAGATGTTTTCAAACATAACACAGGCAGGATATTCACAGTTTCAAAGAAAGAACAAATATTTTGTGAGCACCTGCTATGAGCCAAGTATTTTATGTACATTATTTCCTTTTGTCTCCAACACCCCTTTAAAGTATTTATTTTTATCCCCATATTCAAATGAGGAAGCTGAGGTTCATGGCGTTTTAAATTTCTCAAGGCTTCATGGCAAATAAATGGTGGAGCTAGGATTAGCTTTTAGGATTGTTTGCAAAATTCCTGGTCCTTCTTCTATGCTAGTTCCCAGGGCTTTGAAGGTTTTATTACCAGGCTCTCAGAACTCTGTGCCAGTCTCCTCACTTCTTCACTCAAAACTTTCTAGTATAAGCCTAGTCTTTCCAGACAACTGCAAGACTCAAAAGCAATATCTGTTCCTCATAGTCCGTAAGCCACCAAAAAAAACTGGTTCGTGACAACAGCACATTGAGGGCAAATCCTAAGATATGTTATAACCACAGCCTTGGTCAATGTCCCTGGGTCCAGAGGGGATTGCAAAGTTCAAACCCTGACCTCAGCAAAGTCCTAACACTCCTTCACGACCACCCTAGAGATCTTTGGGTCTTCTTCCCTCCCTAGGAGGCGTGGAAACAGTTCTAGACTTGAACACTTTCTCTCCCCTACTCTTCTTTGCCTTCTCTGCCAGGGGAGAACTGCTCCCTCTTGCAAGTTCCAGTGTGGCTCATGATTCCCACCTTCCTAGGGAAGGGGGTGGGAGCTGAGAGCCACAGGCTCTAATGGTTAACCCAGCTTTCTCATAGTGCACAGGCTCGCTGGGTGACATATTTTCAGTCAACCCAAGTGGTTGCCTGAGAAGGAAGAATGAGAGTACTTGACTTTGGAAGCAGGATACATTCACAGAAATTCATAGTCCCCTTTGCTGAGGGCTAGGCCCAGCAGGGTGGGCAGGTTTCCAGTGGAGCTCCAACCAGATGGCTACATTTGAGAGACACCTGATGTGGACACACAGTGTTAGCCCACGGTGGACTGAAGCCACAACAAAAAGACCTTGGGACTGGGGACAAGAATCCTTGATTCCTGTCTTGGTTTTGCCCTTTGACCAGCTGTGTGATTTAGGCCTGAACTATGAATTAAGGGAATTAATGCCCCCACCATTACTTAGAATTTTAATTTTATTCCATTATAAATGCTCTTTTAAACTTATTTAGACTTTTTTTTTAGGCTTTTCTCACTCTCGTCCATACATAACAAAGGAAAATATGAATGAAATAAGCTGATTAAAATATTCCTAAAATGTCCTCACTTTTCTGAATTGCTTTTTGGCTTAGGCATTAAAAAACCACATTTTCCTGCACAATTGCTAAGTAAGAGAGGCACCCCCAAAATGCCCAAAGCCTGCCTCACTAATCACATTCCCAGGAAGCCTTCTAAGATTTCTAAGGCACTACACACCCAAGGAACAATAGTGACATAGGAATTCAAGTGTCACTTGGCTGTCAGCACTGATAACTCTTATCACACTAAGAACTCTGACTAAAGGTCCTTGGAGACCACGCGTAGAAGACCTAAATGAAGACTTCTGCTTCAGCTCTAATTCTCAATTTGGGACCAGCTTGGTCAGGTGGGGATTAATGTGGGACCCTAGACTCACCTAAAGGGTAGAACTGGCCATTTTGTACCAGGAGATTCTTCCTGAAATCCTTCTGTTTTTCTGGTTTCTTCATCAAAGGTTAGCTCGGAGCACTGCAGATAGCCACTGACTGTGGGACCAGATCCACCCAGCAATTGGCATGAGTACCAATTGCTGAGCCAGGGACAACAGCTTGAGTCTCAATTATGGGGCTGGGTCAGGCAGCCAAAAGAGATGCCTGAAAGGGAGTCAGTGATTCAGTGAAGCTCCATTGTTTTTTGGAAGAGGAAGGCTGTTCAGGATTAATAGCCACATTCATCCTGCAGACAAAAGGACGTTTGGTGAGATGATTCAGCTTCCCTCTCCCAGCCATGCCTGCCTTCCCTTATCACTTCACAGGATGCTGAATAGACAGAGGTATTTAAACCTGCTGGCCCGGGCCCAGTTTCTCATCCCACCCTAGATAACCAGTGCTCTGTTTCCTTTTCAGTATGGGGACCAGGCAGGGAAGTGGGAATAGGTAGATATTAGTGATGGGAAATGATCCTTTCCCCCAAATCAAGAAAAGAATCAAACGTTATATTCCTAAGTGGCCTTCATGAACCTTGGCTGAAGTTTCTTGCTAAGTTCCCAGGAATAGAGGAGAAACTACTTAAGACAAGATTGGGGTGATCCTAGCCATTTGTACTTGTCCAAAAAAGTGAAATGGATTGGGACACCCTATGTGGCCAGAAAGATATGAGTATGGCTGTTTCAAAGCAGTTACAACCATGGGTTTGGAACCACTGAGAGCTCGGTTTGAAACCACAGAGTGGGGAGGGGGGTGGGAGATGAGGGTAAATGGGATCAAATATATGGTGATGGAAGAACTAACTCTGGGTGGTGAACACACAATGGGATTTATAGGTGATGTAATACAGAATTGTACACCTGAAATCTATGTAACTTTACTAACAATTGTCACCCCAATAAACTAATTAAAAAAAAAGGAATGAAACCACAGAGAGCTGGGTTTGACTCCTGGCCCGCTACTTATTCTGTGAGATTAGGCTCTTAGCTCTCCCTAAACCTCAGTTTCCATCTCCGGAAGTGGATGATAACAGTGCCTGCCTCCCTGGAGGGTGAAACGAGAGCTGTGTGCATTGAAGTTCTCAGCCTAGTTCCTGGCTCTTCTTCCGCAGTGAATGACTGAGGGCCTAGAGAGGGAAAGGGTAGGGACAGACGACTCAGTGCCTAATGAGGCATTTAGCATTGAAATTCCTCTTACATCCCATTGCCTTTCCCACCACAGCACATTTTACTAATACCTATAAAATCTTGACACACTGTGGTGTCTTGCTTAAAATGATATGATGAAGAGGCCACCAATGGGGTGTAATGAGATGTCATGTGTGTGTTAATCTGTGGTGCTCTTACTGGAGAGTGAGTCCTCTTGATGCGATGTCCAGGCTCTTGGCATCTCAACCAAAGAATTGAATGAGACACAGAAATAAAGTGGTGAAAGAGTAGTTTATTAGAAGAGATAGTGCACTTCAAAGAGACAGAAGCAGACCCGAGCAGTAGAGAATGGCTCAAGGGCCCAAGGTGGTATTACTAGGAGAAAAAGTATACTCCGAAGAGTTTGGAGCTGGAGCGGGCTGAGCAAACGAAGAGGCTCAAAAGGCCCTGACTGACAAGGATTTACTTGGAGTTTTTATCCATTTTTCTCTAGAATGTGCTGTTCCTTTCTGGGTGTGGGAACACTTGATTGACACCTGTGATTGACAAGAGGCCATTACCTCATCTTTTTAAACTGCACAGGTGTGAGTGGTCGGTTTAATCTAGTTGGGTATTTTGTACCCATTTCTTCCTCATAAGGGTAGATAATTACAATGAAAAGGGGAAGTTTGGGGCAGAGAGAGGAGGTCTTTGGGGCGGTTGAACACTATGAGTTATGCAGGAATGCAGAGACCTATGCCTACCTCTAACTGCCTGCCTTGTTTTCCCCTTGAGAGATGTGATCCCCATAAAATCTCTATGGGAAGTTGAGGGACAGAGATCTGTTTTTCTGTACCTACTTCCTGCTGCGCAGGGGCGTAGAGCTGTTTCTACCTATTGGGGGATTCACAGAACTCTCACCCTGTCTGATCTTAGATGAGAGGAAGTGGTCCTGAGATCTGCCTGGAAGACCATGCTGGCTTCTTTGGTTGGGACTGGCAATCCTGCTGGGGTGTCCTCTGTATCCCCAAGGTCCCTAAATGAGGAAAAATAGATTCTAATGAATAAATCTGTTAGCTCTATAGAGCCTGTAGCCATTCAACCAGTCATTTAAGTGGTGTCAGTTGTCCGGGAGCTGGGCCCAGAATGGGTTGGAAAGAACATTAGGCTTCAGTGATTACAATCAATAAGAATACTGGCCTGGGGGCTCCGGAAGGGCTTGGGGGATGTTGGGAAGTCACAGGCTTTTTAAAAGTAGTTATCTGAAGCAGGGGTGAGAGACATTCTGTGATTCAGGCTAGGAGCAATCTTTAGGATTCAGAAACTGATTAGAAGAGTAATCAAAGCCAGGGGCTAAGGAGCTAAGAAACTAGCGAAAAGGAGACTTAAAATTTCTACAGTGAGGGGGCTCCCATATCAATACCAAGTCAGGGAATGAGAATAAATTGAACAATTCTTTGGTAATTAGATTATTGGGATAGTCCTACTAGCAGGTGAAATTTATCATGATGGTCCAGCTTTCTTCCATTTTCTGGATAAACTGTAAGTCTTTGATTTTTTTAAGCTTCTCAGCATCTTCCTAAATCTAATTAAAACCAATATTTACAGAAATAATTATGTTTCTAGAAATACCAGAAGGAACTGAATACTGGTTTCTATGTCAGAACGCATCTGTAAAGGGGAATATTCTGGGACTTTATTCAACTCTTGCCATTAGGATGCTGGCATTAAACTTGTGGGTGGCCGCAAGCATCTTTAAGGATAAGAAACATAGTGAGAAGCCTTTCAATGCCAAATAGCCAGTCTTTCCTGGGGAAACCTAGTCTGCTTCTGGGGAATAATTCATCCAGCTGAGAGAGTCTGGAAATCTATATATGGCCCATCCATTACTGTTGAATTCCAATTCATTCCAGAAGTGGCTTGGGCAAGGGGAGATACTCAGGGACCTTATTTAAAAGCACCCACTTCTATTGTTCAGCCCAAGAGCCAGAAAATGGCTTTGAAAAGATCTAAAGAAAAGCAAAACTACAAGAAGAGTTGGATTTTTTTTATTAGAAAATTACAGGGCCGGCCCGTGGCTCAGGTGGTTGGAGCGCCATGCGCCTAACGCTGAGGTCACTGGTTCGATTCCCACATGGGCCAGTGAGCTGCGCCCTCTACAGCTAAGATTGTGAACAACGGCTCTCCCTGGAGCTGGGCCGCCATGAGCAGCCGAAGGTTGGCTTGCGTGAGCTGCCATGGGCTGCTGTGTGCTGCTGTGGGCTACTGTGTGTCACCGTGAGTGGCGGGCAGCCAGCGTGGGTGGCTGGTGGCGAGCGTGAGCAGCTGGAAGCCGGTGAGAGCTTCAGTGAACCGCCGACCCACGACTGGCAACCGACTGCTTCAGCAGGGGGCAGAGCAAGGCTCATAACACCAGCGTGGGCCAGGGAGCTGTGTCCTACACAACTAGACTGAGAAACAACAGCTTGAACCAGAGGGGGCGAGGGGAGGTGGTAGAAAGGGGAAAAAAAAGAAAATTACAGTAAAAGAATCACAAGGATGTAACATACAGCACAGAGAATATAGTCAATAATATCATAATAACTGTATGGTAACAGATGTTTATTAGATTTATTGTGGAGCTCATTTTGTAACGTGCTAGGTAAGACTGTGATGTATATAAATGTTGAATCACTATGTTGTATGCCTGAAACACATATAATATTGTATGTCAAATGTAATTAAAAATAAATCCTAAAATATCCCCTCTGCTCCCAAAAAGAAAATTACAGAATGTCAGCTTTGGGAGGAATCTTAGAGATGAGCTAGATCCTGACCCAAAGCACTCATTTTACAGATGAGAAAACTAAGATCCACATAGCTGGAGTGCTTAAGGTCATTGGAAACCAAAGCCCAGATTTCCTGATTGCTGGTCCAATGTTCTTCACACCAGAAGTCATCCTTACCTGTCTGTGGGTTGCCTGACTGGGTACAAAGGGAGTGGAGGGAGTGGGGACAGAGCCAGGAGTGCAGTTTCCAGGCTCTGGGCCTCACGTGGGAAGGTGCTGGCTCAGGTGGTAAACGGCCACCAACTGGCGGTATCCTGAGAAAGCCTGGCTACGCCCAGGAAGTCTGGCTGTGCCCAGAAAGAGTGGCGGTGCCCTGAGAGCCCTGGCTGTGATCGGATGGAGAATGGCCATCAGCTTTGGCTATTTGGCTATCAGCCGTAACCAGTGAGCCACAGGCCATGAATATAACTGTCGTGGCTATGCTAGCAGCGGATGGTGGCTGGCAAGCGTGGATTGCAGTTAGCATGGTGATTGCAGTTAGCAAGGGGTTGGTTGGTTGGTTGTTGGTTGGCAGGGAAGCGGAGCGCGGATTGCAGTTAGCATGGCGGATTGCAGTTGGCAAGTTGGTTGGTTGGCCGAGAAGTGGACAGCAGGTTGCAGATCATGTGGCTCCTTCATCCTGTGCCTCTAACCCAGTTGCCAGAGAGAATATAGTAGTATGACTCCCCTATATACGGCTCCGAGGGTGTTCCTTTTAGGCTTTGCCTCATCCTGTGTGCTTATGCGGGAGCAGAGACCTTGCATGACAGAGGGTATGGGACACCTCAACTTACAACATGGAGCTTACCATGTACTCAGACAAACCAGACACGTGTGCATGGAATAATAACAGTTATGGGGCATGTGTGATAGGCACCATCCGTGTGGTGGAAGTCAAGGCAGAAGGAGAGATCTTCTCATTCTTGATGGGCCAGGAAAGCTTTCAGAGATGGTGGGATTTCAGGAGGGCCATGGAGGATGTGTGTGATTTGGATGGGAGGAGAGAAAGGTAATTCTAAGTAAGAAAAAGACATGTTCAGAAGAACAAAGTTAGGACAATGAGAGGAATATTTGTGAGTTGACAACAATTTGGCAGAAGTAGTAAGTTTCCTCATCACCGGAAGTTAGAACTGGGGAATAGTTCAGAGATCATCAGGCGCAGTCTCCTCATTTTACTGTTGAGACTATTAGGTCTAGACATTTTAAGCGGCCTGCCCGTGGTTAATGGCTATAAAGAGAAAACTGCAGATTAGAACCCTGGCCCATGAGCTCTTATCCAGTACCTCTTATTACTGTACCCTGCTGGCCCTAGGGAAGAGATAACAGAGAGACAGAAAGACCACTGAGGACCTCGCTTGAGACACAAGACATTTTGTACATTAAGCACTGGAAACCTTTGACCAATTTTGAACTGAAAAATAACAAATGGTCAGATTGGTACTGCATAAAAATTGAGCTGGTGGTGGTATGCAGGATGGATGGAAGGGATTGAAAAGAGATGCAGAGAGACCAGTTAAAGAGACCCAAGACCTAGATCAGTTAGATATGAACTTACGTTGTAGGCGAGAGAATGAAGAGGAAAGGATGAATATGAGAGAGACGTAAACCGTAGGCTATGGGATAGTCAGGGAATGGGAGAGGAGAGGATGGATTCAAACACTACTCTGGAAACTGAGAGTTGACAAGTTGTTCATGGAAGAAATCACCTTATACCTTTTCCCTGGCTTTTGTTGTTACTTCCCCTTAGCACTTCACTCACTTATTTATTCTTTCTTTCAACAAACATTTTTGAGCCTGTGGAAGGCATTTCTTATTCACCCTAGCCAGTAACCAATTGCTTGATGCTTCTGTTGTTTTCTTGGGATCTGCCCCCTCGAACTCTTCTTGGTCAGAGTTGTTGAAGAGAACCAAGGCAAAATAAGGAGAACAGCTTGGTTATTGAAAAGAAAAGAACCTGATTGTCTGGGAGGGTGTTGAAAAGCCGGCAAGATTTCAGATGGGAGGAGGATCAAAGTGTCTTGGGAAGGGAGGAGGCGGGCCCTGTGCACACAGAAGCTCCTGGGTCTTAAGGAGAATGAAAGATCTCAGTGTGATGGCAACAAAGGGACTCTTGTGCATTCACAGTCAGGGGCCTGCAGGGGTAATGAACAGCCTTGGCCCTAGGGCCAGGCTGGAATGGCTCTAGGTTCAGGCTGTTGCCCTGCAGGGGAGTGGAAGGGCCTTTGTGTGAACCATCAGAATGGGGCAGGTACTGAGCACTCCGTGTGTCAGAGAGAGACCCAGACACCACAGCTTTAGAAGACTGAAGGCTGCCTCAGGGCAGAGTGTGCTTTCCTTCCCATTCATCCTATCTCTCAGTAATTCCTACCCCCCTACCCTATCTTTGGATACCTTTAGTAATTATGGTTTGTCCTCCTCTTGGCCATTATGATTTTCTTTATCCCGAAGGCTTAGTCTTACCAACTGGACTGGAAGAAACATGCCAAATAGGTCAAAACACACAAACCAACTAATAGGCTTGTCATAGTTTTTTTCTTTTTCTTTCTTTCTTTTTTTTTTTTTTTTTTAGATTTTTATTGGGGAAGGGGAACGGGACTTTATTGGGGAACAGAGTGTACTTCCAGGACTTTTTCTAAGTCAAGTTGTTGTCCTTTCAGTCTTAGTTGTGGAGGGTACAGCTCAGCTCCAGGTCCAGTTGCCCGTTGTTAGTTGCAGGGGGCGCAGCCCACCACCCCTTGCGGGAGTCAAGTAATCGAAACCGGCAACCTTGTGGTTGAGAGCCCGTGCTCCAACTGACTGAACCATCTGAGAGCTCAGTGGCAGCTCAGCGGCAGCTCAGTTCAAGGTGCCGTGTTCAATCTTAGTCACAGGGGGCTCAGCCCACCATCGAACCGGCAGCCTTCCGTGTTAGGAGCATGGAGCTCCAACTGCCTGAGCCACTGGGCCGGCCCATTGACATAGTTGTTTTGACAAGTATTCTCTCAAGCATCTAGGCCAAGCATAATGATTCTAGGCACATAAGAAACATCAGAATCGTTTAACTAATTTTGTTTCTGTCTCCTAATAATACCAAGTGAAAATAGGGTGCAAGGAGCTCCACAAAATAGGTTACGGAAGCATGTTCAAAAACCCCAAGCCAAATAGCTTTCCATGCACCTTCCAAAATGTACAACTATTGTAAATGTCCTCTGCTTGCCTCTGCACCCTCTGAGGTCAGGGAAGTTTGGGGTTGGAGAGAAGTGTTCTGGAACCCTTGCTCTGCTACTTCAAGTGTGAGACTTTGGGTAAATTACTGTATTTCTCTGGACTTGGTTCTTCATCTGTAACCTAGGCATGATCGCTGCTTTGTACACTTTCAGCAGGACAATGTAGCAGGTCTCTAGCGAAGAGTAGGTGTGGATTAGGATTAGCTCTGATTGAGTTCAGTTCAGAGTTTAAGACTTAGTATTTAATTCATTCTGTATTCCCATAGTTGTTTTCTACATAGGATTCTGAGATCGGGGAAAATCAGTCTCAAAGAAATGTGATCACAGGAAAGAGATGACAATGTGGTGGGGGTTGCCATGCCGAAGTTCATCCTGGAGGTCAGCTGCCTTGTGTCTGGACACCATGGATGGATGCTCATTTAGACTTTATTATAGGAAGCCCAAGAGCTGGACAGTGTGTGGTTAGGGAAGTTGTGTCCCAGCAGGAAAGTGTCAGTGACTTTTACAAATTGCAAGCTGAGCCAGAAACACAACCCAGGCATCCTGACACCCCACCCCACGCTTAATGATAAGGCCATTCCTGCTCCCTGTATCCGGGATTAGACATCCTTGGAGCCAAGAGGGTGACATCAGGGCATCCGGTGAGCTCACTCTGCTGCTCCGGTTTGGATGTAGAGAAGTGGTATCAGAGCTCCAAGAGATGGGCTTTGCTCTCTGGGTTTCTCAGAGGCCAGTAGTGGGAACAGGTCCTTCCCTGGAGATTAGAAGGAGGCAGTGAGCTTTGAGAGGTCTCCATAGCCATGGGCAGGAAGAGCCAATGAAGTATTGAAGGAGAAGAGAGAGAATGATTTATGAGTAAACCCTAAAGGAGCAGAACTTGCTGGCTTGACCTCAGCACCAACTGAGGGGCGTGGGAAAGCATTCTGCAAATATCTCAGAGGCACTGGTGCCAGAGAACTCAACGTCTGAACCTGGATGGAAGGGAAGGGAGGGAGCACACAGTTATGTCTGTCAAGGAAAGCTTTCCCAGAGCTGTCAGGGGAAGGCCTCCTCTCTCAGAGACCCCTGCCTGTTTGGGCATCTCCCCATGACACACGGTTTAAGGGCTGACAGATTCCACCGTACAGACCACATCAGCCAGAGAAATTAGTCTCAGATCACTTTTCCTGTAGATAAATTGGGCAGAAAGCATAAGGAAAGACAGGCAGTGAGAACAAGACGAATGGGATAGCCTTATCCTTTCTTTTTATGTCCTGTTCTAATTAGTTTTCTGAGGGTCTGTATTATTTGGCTCGTTCACGTTCCCCTTGGCCCCCTCCACATATTATTTTCCTATTTCATCAAACAAGTCTCTACAGCCTTCAGTTCAACCTTTACCTCCTTCCAGAAGCCCACCCTAATCTCAAATGGCACAAACTGTTATTACTTCATCCCCTCGCCCCAATACCTTGAAAAACTACAGTACACTTCAGCTTACTAAAGGTTCTTAGATTTCCTATGGTAAAGAAATATTTTGAACTTTGTTTATCCTACTATTTCCTTAATATTTTTGATCATGAAATTATACTTTTAGATAAACATGTAAAATGCTGGCTTGAGGTATTCTTACTTGGTGATTCTTATATGGATGACTGGTACCCCATTTATATCCTAAGTCCCTCAGTAGCAAACACTACATGCTCTTCTTCCTTTGCAACTCCCATAGTTCATATCAAACCCCAGGTCCTCACAACATTTGGGTTTAACTAAAAGGCCAGAGGAATACTAGAAACAAAATGAAATAGCAAATGGCAAAACTGGGGAACATTTGCAGTAAGCATGCAAAGGAATGATATCTTCAACATAGAAATTTTTGTAAACCAGTAAGAAAAACAATGACTGCTGCAATAGAGAGGGGAAAAAAAATCATGAACAGCAATTCACAAGAGAAGATATGCACAAAGCTTATAAACATTTGGGTATGTCTTTAACCTCACAGTATTAAAACTATGAAATAAAAATTAAGTATCGTTTTATCAGTTAAACTGGCAAAAAAGAAAAACTGAGTTAGTGATGATATGGGGAAATAAGCACTCTTTCACACTGTTGGCTTTTATAAAAGTCAGTATATGGCTAATTTTTCAAGGATGTGCTAAAAATAGGAACTTTCGTATCATGAACCATTTATCAAAAATGTGTTATTACTGGATGTATGATATTCCATAATATGGAGTATCAAAATTCATGTAGCTGTCCTTGGAGCATTTAGGTTGTTTCCAAGGTTTTGTCTGATCTTCGATTATTTCCTTAGGATCAAATTTTAATAATAACGTATTAGTTATACACTGCTATGTAACAAATCACCTCCAAATTAACTAACATTATATATCTCAAAACAACAATTATAATTAAATATAGTTTCTGTGGGTCAAGAATTTGGACAGGGTACAGTAGGGCAACTTGTCTCTGTTCCATGATATCTGGAACCTCATCTGGAAGCCTGGAAGCCTGGGGCTGGAACCACCTGAAGTTTCCCTTACTCACATGTCTGGCATTGAAGCTTAGCTGGGGCCGTCAGCTGAAACCCCTGCATGTAGCCTCCGTGAGTGGCCTGGGCTTCCACACAACGTGGTGATTGGACTTCAGGGGCAAGTAAGAAAGGTATTGTGTCAGTGTCATATGCCTGCTGTAACAAATTACCACAAACTTAGTGGCTTAAACCAACACAAATTTATTATCTTATTGTTCTGGCAGTCGGAAGTCTGAAGTCAGTCTTACCAGCTAACAAACATCAAGATTTTGCCAACCATGTGTTTCTTTTGGAGGCTCCAGAGGAGAATGTGTTTCCTGGTCTTTTCCAGCTTCTAACACTGCATTCCTTGCTTGGTGTCCCTTCCTTCATCTTCAAAGCCAGCAGTGGGGCATCTTACTTCAGTGATCACATTGCCTTCCTCATCTGGGTAAATCTCCCTCTGCCTCCCTATTATAAGGACAGTTGTGATTGCATTTAGGGCCTACCCCGAAATCCATTCTCTTTTGCCATATAAGGTGGAATTAATTCACAGAAGTGGTTGCCAGAGGCTGGTGGTAGTGGGGGGAAATGGGGAGAGGTTAGTCAAATGGTACAAACTTTCAGTTGTAAGATGAGTAAGTTCTGGGGATCTAATGTATAGCATGGTGACTACACTTAATACTATTGTATAATACACTTGAAAGTTTCTTAAGAGAGCAGATCTTAAGTATTCTCACACACACACACACACACACACACAAAAGTAACTATGTGAGATGATGGATGTGGTAATTAACTTGATTGTGGGGATCGTTTCACAATGTACATAGTATACACTTATCATGTTGTATACTTGAAGTATATTACCATTTTATTTGTTAGTTATATCTCAGTAAAGCTGGAAAGAAAAAGGTAGCATTTACAGGTTCTGCATATCTTTGTGGGCCCATTTTCACCCTATTGCAATGACCAGGTGTTTTTCTTTCTCTTTTAGTTGGTTTTGTGGGAAGCTATACAGTCACATAGTGAGAGCTGCAAGTGGAGTTGGAGCCACTGGCACAACTACAGTGGGTGACAAGGAATCTGGGTCACCTGCTCACACAGCTTACTCAAGCCCTTTGGTCCTACTCAAACTCAATACCAGACATCGCTTTCCATTTTAGGTGGACTGTCACCGGGAGCACCAACACTGTGACTGGTAGGTCTGATGGAGCACAGCCCATAATGGGCAGCTCTGAATGTGTGGTCACCTGGTGTCCCGTGCTCAAGCATTCTGTCTCTACCAGAGCCCAGTCACATGCTGAGAACTGTGCTCAAATGATTTTTAAATTCCTGCTGCCGGCAGCACAGCCTGCTCCAGGAGCCCAAAGGCCTGCACTGTGATTTTCCCACGGGGGCTCACCAAGATCTCTACCATAGCACATCTTTCCCCAACACCAACATGACCAACACCACAGGGTCTGCCAGACCGTATGGCTTGAGTGTCGAGGCTTTAAGTGCTATGGCCTGGACTTCCTACTACAGAGACCTTTCCTGCTCTGGATCCCTCTCAAGGCTATCACCCAGTATAAGGAGAGGACAATATTTCTAGGTGTAGAATGTGTTGCATCCAGAACCCAAAGCCTCCCAGGCACTGTGCTTTCTTCTTTGTGGTAGAAATGTGACATGCAGCAATTTGTCTTTTACTTTGGTCACCTCTTGACTACTGGGTCCCTAGAAACCTAAAGTGGCTGATCCCTGAATCATCATAGATTTTATAAGTCACCTCTGGAGTGCATGTGTCTTTCCAAAGCCTCTTGTCTGTCCTTCCCAGGCAGCATGAGGTTGCTAATGTAATAGGTCAGTGTGATATTCTGTGGGCTGACTAGGCATTCAGATCTCTTTGGCTTATGCTGTGATAGAGAGTGGGAGAGTTAACACAGTCCCGTGGCAGTAAATCTGTAAAGGAATGTTTTCTGCGTCATACAAATGCAACTGTTTCTGATTTTCTTTTTTAATTGTAACAGAAAGAAATGCATTTGCAAAATCAATGATCATATATCTATCCCAAGAATCTGCTCTAGCAATAAGATCACTTGGGCCACAGCAGCTGCAATTGGGCCTGCTACGCATTAGCCCTGGTGTAGTATATAGTATTTTTGTAGGGTTTTTTGGTTTCTGCAACAGCCAGACTAGTGAATTAAATGGGGATGTTAGAGGGACTATAGATCACTAATGGTGACATTCATCCTGCCATCCTCCTAGGGAAATGACAAAGTAGCTTTTCAGAGGTGTCTCATACTGTGGCTAGGGGTGGGGGAGGTTTCCCGTCAGCCTTTCCTACTATGGTAGCCCTTATCCCACTAAGCTAGAGATGCAGTGTGGGGGTTACTCCACCTGACAAGTAAATCAATTCCAATTATACCTGGGGGGTGGGGGGTGGGGGGGACTGTGTGAGCAGAGTGTGTAGACCCAGTGGGCCTTCTGTGAGGTGTACTTCAGTCAGGATTGCATTTACTACCCGGCTCCAGAGGCCTTAGTTCCAACAGGGGAGCCATATAATGCTCTGGGTCTCTAGATATCGATGTCAGCTTACACTGTATATTCAATTGTTCCAGCAAATTCTGGTCATTTACCTTTTCTTGATATGTAGTCACCTGAGTAAATGGCTGTAGGGGCCTTTGGGGAATCACATGGTATATACGAGGTCGGACAACGAGGTTCGTGAACTTATCACCAAGCACTTACATAGGCAGCACTGTACAAACAGCTCAGTAAGGTTTCATAGCCTTGGTGTATCAGTGTCTCACAGCTGTGTTCATGTCGACATGAGGTGGTGTCTTGCTGAGTGGCGTTCATTATTGTTGTGGCGTGTTTTTCTGTGCCGTGGCAAGAATGTCTGAGCCTGAATTAGAGCAAGAACAAATATTAAATTTCTTGTTAAACTTGGCAAGAGTGGAAGTGAAATCAGGGACATGTTAGTGCAACTTTATGGGGATAATGCCAAGAAGAAAATGGCAGTGTACAAATGGATTAAACGTTTTTCTAAGTGGAGAGAATGCGTCACTGATGAAGAGAGGTCAGGGCGACCACTAATAAGCAGAATTGACAAACACATTGCAAAAATTCATCGAATTGTGTCAAAATTGTCAGCTGACTCTGAGAAGCATAGCAGACCAAGTAAACATCGAAAGAGAAATAGAAAAATCTTAACTGAAAATCTTGGCATGAGAAAGGTGTGTGCAAAAATGGTCCTGACGGAGCTCTTGCATCACGACATCCTCTGGAAAGCTACTTTGTCATTTCCCTGGGAGGATGGCAGGATGAATGTCACCATTAATGACCTATAGTCCCTCTAACATCTCCATTTAGTTCACTAGTCTGGCTGCTGCAGAAGCCAAAAAACCCTGCAACAATACTAAATACTATTCCAGGGCTAATGCATAGCAGGAGCTCTGTCTGTGAAGGAGTTTTTAGCCAGTAAACAAAGAACTGTATTGGAACAGCCTCCCTACTCACCTGATCTGGCCCCTGTGACTTCTTTCTTTACCCAAAGATAAAGGAAATATTGAAAGGAAGATATTTTGATGACATTCAGGACATCAAGGGTCATATGATGACAGCTCTGATGACCATTCCAGAAAGAGTTCCAAAATTGAAGGGTAGACTAGGCACAGGTGTCGGTGCATAGCTTCCCAAGGGGAGAACTTCGAAGGTGACTATAGTGATATTCAGCAATGAGGTGTGTAGTACTGTTTCTAGGATGAGTTTGCAAACTTAATTGTCAACCCTCGTATATGCCCTGGTATTGCAGGATCTTTCCTCCTAGGAATCTAGTTATCTGCCCAGTCAGTGCTTCCAGTCAGGTCTGGGAAGTGAGCGAGGGATTGTGTTTTTCATATGAGGTGAGTGTCTGCCGTCAGCCTCCTGCTTCTCTGTTTTTCTTTTTTTTGATTATCGATATTAAGCAGCACCCTTGTTGCCTCTGTTTCTTTGGAGCCCTCTCATTCCTGTGGATATTAACTGATAAACCCAGTTTTGTGACTGCCTTTCCTATCATCAAATTTCACTGGGAATCCTACACTTTGTTTGACATAGGATTTTACTTATTTTATTTATCTGGCAACCCTGGCCCCTGCCAATCTTCTTGGTGATTGGTGGCCTAGGTGAAGAGTGGTCTTGGGACCTTCCTATGGAGCACAATGCCCTGGTGGGTCCTCTGGCCTCACATGCTCTATTTATTCCAGCACACTCATGTCCCTCAGCCTGTCATGTCATCCTCTTCCATCTGCCAGGGCAACAAGAACATTTCTAATTCACTGGGTGGCCATGGCTTTTCCAGAGCTTTAAGAGCAATACAAGCAGCTGTTTGCCTCACACCCTGGGGTCCTTCCTAGGGTGTTAAATCCATTAATCAGAGGAAATGCTCTGAAGTCAATTAATGTTTGCTTACTTTGACTCGAATTCTGGCTACTTTGATCAAGTGCCTTCTAACTCAATCCCAGGAATACTCCCCTGGTTTCTGTTGGTACATGCAGGCTATTTCTTGCAATTTTTTCAGAGCATAGTCTTTTTCCTCCTCTATCAGGCACAACATGTCCCCATTTGGGTTCCTATGGAATTTAACTCTAGTTATTGGCTTAGGAAACAGGAGAAGACATGGGGTTATCTTCTAAGGGGGTACCTATTGCCTTGTGGAGGAGAGGGTCTTGCAACAAAGTCCATCATTGAAGTTCTAGCTCTTACTAGGGATGGAGGACCATCTCTGCAAATCCAGAAGCTCTGGGAGGATGGGAAATCTGCAGGATGGACATCTTCCCCTAGGAAGTCGCTATACCATAATTCAGGAGCCCAGCTTTTGCCCACTAGGGCTCTCTCTTTTGCATAAGGGACCTACATTGGCTGAGTATTTAGATGTCTCTGGAGCTCTGTGATTCTAACAGACATTGAGCCTGCTACTAAGCTGTGCTCATTCTGCCACTGCAAGAGATGAGGGGCTCCCCCTGACTCTCACACTTAGTCATTATTTGTTAATGGCTCTCAGTTTCTGTCCCTTTGTAGGCTATCTACATAACTTAGTAGTAATTAGCCAACTATTTTTGTAGGCATTGTTCTTCCCATATTTTTAAAACGCCATGGTACTCTGTTCTGGGACTTTCCCATGTTACCGCTGGTGAAATCTTTAGCAATCTGAACCACCATCAGGTGCCAGAGACTATCTGTGCCTCATCTACCAACAAGGATGGTGGTGGTGGTGAGGGAAATTCAGTCCCAAATCCTATATTTTTTTTTTTTAATCACTCCTGGGCACACTCTGAGAAGCAGATACCAAGATAGGATGAGAGAAAATGAGGGAGGTGGGGGAGGCGGGGAGAGTAGTCAGCCTGTAATATAGGTCTCTGTCCCCAGCTGAAGGTGAGCGGAAAGGAAGGAAGGTTGGGTGGAAGCATCTTAGTCTGCAGTAAAGTTTTAAGAGTGATCTGCAAGGCTGCAGGGAAGTGTTCAAGCCAAAATAGCTTGTCAGAGGTGTCCCATGTCTTCTAGGTGCAGGTCTGCTTAGAGTCCTGCCCATGCTCTGTCACTGGCTGTAAACAGCCTGTGGAAAGTGTGGCCTCAGGTGAAAGTACTCCACTCAGGGATGGAGTTCAGAGTGTGGTAGCTGGACTTTTCAATTACTGTATGCTCCTATGGTGGGAGACACGAGAGTTGCAATTCCATGGTTTCCACAGAGCCCATATCTTTAACATCCCTAGAATCTCTGTTGTCTAGGTCAGAGGCTCTACGAGTATCACCTTAACTCTGTAGAGGTCCTAACAGAGGGTATGACACCCTTGACATGGTCTTAATCCTGAGCTCCCATGCTATATTGGCATCTTCCTATATTTGGTCTATGCTGTAATTTAATTTGGTCTAGAATATATATATATATATATATATATATATATATATATATATATATATATATATATATATGTATATGTATATGTATATGTATATCTATATATACACACAAGTTTTTATTGGGGAAGGGGAACAGGACTTTATTGGGGAACAGTGTGCACTTCCAGGACTTTTTTTCCAAGTCAAGTTGTTGTCCTTTCAATCTTAGTCGTGGAGGGTGCCGTTCAGCTTCAACTTGTTGTCCTTTCAGTCTTAGTTCTGGAGGGCGCAGCTCAGCTCCAGGTCCAGTTGCCGTTGCTAGTTGCTGGTTGCAGGGGGCGCAGCCCACCATCCCTTGCGGGAGTCCTACCGGCAACCTTGTGGTTGAGAGGACACGCTCCAACAAACTGAGCTATCCAGGAGGCAGCTCAGCTCAAGGTGCCGTGTTGAAACTTAGTTGCAAGGGGCGGAGCCCACCATCCCTTGCGGGACTCAAGGAGTTGCACCGGCAACCTTGTGGTTGAGAGCCCACTGGCCCATGTGGGAATCGAACCGGCAGCCTTCGGAGTTAGGAGCACAGAGCTCCAACCACCTGAGCCACCGGGCTGGCCCCTGGTGTAGACTATAATTTAATTTGGGAATTTTCCCTGGGTGGAGAGACTGGAGATAAGAAATTGTTTTATTTGTATTCCTTCTAAATTCTGAGTGCAAATCGATCAGTTCTTTTCTAAGTTCGTCTCTTTTTTGTTATAGTTTCTTATGATCTACAGCAAAAGAAGTCAATTTGTGTTTTCAACATTCTTCCTAAGTCCACAGATTCATTAGACACATTCTCTGTTTTCCAAATTACTGTTACGGAGCAAAGGTTATAGAAGGGCCTATGCATAGAAGGCAATACAGTGGCACCGACTTTTTTATTTGAGAGTTCAACGGGCAAAGAGAGAGGAGGCAAGGCTCAAATCTGTTTTCCTGATCCAGGGTGGTTCAAAACAATCTTTCTTAATAATCAATGGCAAAAACTATGATTCTTTTGTGAGCTTTAAAAATCTGTCAAAATATTAAAACTCCATCAATTAAAATGTAAAAGAAAATGAAAAAGAATTATGAAAAAGTATTTATTTAGTACACTAATTTAAGACATTAGAAACATTGAGAATTAGTGTTATTTTATTGTAAAATCTAATCAAGAATAGTTTGAACAGTGCATGCATTTTTTTTTTTTTTTTTTGTCAAATAACATATTGAGTAAGCATCTTTTCTATACCATGGCAAATTGTCATACTTCCTTAAGTTTGGATTAGTTTCCATCATTTCATCATTTGTACTATCAATGTTGTGAAACATTTCTGTAATTTCCTTAATGTGAACTTTTTTTTTACCATCACTTCCTTTGGGACAGAGTCCTTTTCATCACAACCACTTTCCTCATTTACACTGATAAGTTTGCCTTCACTAAATTTCTCTGGCTGCATATCCAGTGGCTCTAGAAAAGCAGCAGTGTCAACATTCCCGCAATCAGAGATTTCTTCTACAACTCCATTGATGTTCAACTTCTAGCATTATCATTTTTTATTTCTTTGCTGCACTATCATCTTTGTTGGCCAATTTTTTTGATTATCTACTTTTGTAAACTGTCACATGGGTGACAAGGAGACAACACAACTGTGTGCTTTGCTGTGTTCAAGTGAACTGATAAATAGATGTGCAATGACCAATTACCAGCAGAATTTGAGAGAAGTTACTCAATTGTTCACTGATCATGAAACACATCCATTACTCACAGTGACTTGTGGAAAATTTCGACTTCATGTAGTCACAGTTAGTATATGTGGTAACTGAAATTTGAACTGTACTGTTAGGGAAATGGTGTTATTAACTAAATCATTGTCATAGAAATTTATGGCTATGGGGATTGTGTAAATTGAGGACTGCCCATACCCTACTTGTTTACATTGACCCAGACAAGCTTAAAGCTGACTGCTGAGTAATAACCCATCTAATCAAAGGTACTGCTTCAAGTTTGGTGTCTTAGTACCTGGAAGACGTTTTCCTCTTACTGAGTTGGCCATCTTGGCTCTTCCTGACCTCCCCATCAGTGCAAAAAACTACTTTCACCTTTTGTAGAATTTCTTCAAGGACTTCTGGTTGAGGCTTGTCTTCCAATTTTAATAGCATGTTGTAAGCCTCAAAACACCTTTTAAGAAAAGTGGACGGGTTCTCCTTGAGCTCTTGGGGGCCCCTTTGTGAAGTCCTGTTATGGGTGTAGGCTGTCAGCTTCAGCTGGGGGAAAGGCTTGCACACCCTAGGTGGATCCAAGCAGCTGCTGAGGGCGTCTGTTCCCCCCACCCATCAATGCATAGAAGGTAGGGGCCAGCAGCATGGATTCGGCCCTGGGGCTAGCCTTGGCAAAAGCTGGGGCAGGTGCCAAGGACAAGGGCTGAGGCCAGAGACTCCCGGTGTGGGTGCTATCTGAGCCCACTTCTTCCTGCTGTGTGTCTACCTGGTGGGCTCCCCACAGCATCTTCTAAGTGGATACTCTTAATTTGCCTCTGAGTCATGCCTTCAGTATTCACAATAGTGTAGAATAAACTGCTGCACCTGGAATAAAACTTGCTACCATGGGGTTCTCTGTACCTAATTATATAGATCAGAGGTAGAAAAGGGTGGAGGGGTGCACATGTACAAATCCCCTAGGTTCTCTAGACCTGTGGGGACTTGTCTCAATGGATAGTGCCCTGCCTGAGGCTGAGTAACCCCTGGCCCCAACTGAGTACGCCAGGGGAGTAGAGGGAGGGGATACCGTTCCTTTCTGAGTCTGGCAAGGAAGGGTACAGTGCTGGACCTGTGGCCATGGGGGGATTTTTGGTGGAAGCCTTAGCATTACTTACAGGAATTCCCATTTCATATGAAGAATGGCTCACGGAAGGCGTGGAAGGAGGAGCCAGATGTAGTATATTAAACTCATCTTTTGGCTCTGACTAGAGCAAAACAGGTGTTTTTTTCCTGAGAGTCTTCCTTCTGAACCATAATTTTAGTTTAAGGACCAATTTTCGGGCCATTTTTCTGGACTCCAACTGGGGCCAGGCAGTGTTACAAAAGAAAACCATCTTCCTGATTCATAGGCTCATGGCTAAAAACTGACCAATTGTGAAGAATATATCCCAAAGGACTGCAGTCAGGTATACTATTAACATTCACCATTTTGAAAGGTTTCTCTCAGATGATCAGAGCAAACATAACACAGAGCAAGTTCAATAAAGGTTTGCTGTGACCATCCAATAATTAGCGCCTATTAACAAACTCGTAAAAGATAAAACATTCAGACATAGACAAACATAGAAAAACAAAGACATCCAAAACCCTGGGACTCTAACCCAGATTTCTTTGAGTACCTAGGTGGCTTTAAGCTTTCCTCCAACTGTCTCCCTATAATGAGGACTCTAACCCAAGGTGTGAGATTTTAACCAGACAAAGTCTCTGTGGGGACAGAGTCCCAGAGAGCAGTTTCCAGGCTCTTGGCCTCATGTGGAAAGGTGCTGCCTCGGTTATTAGATGGCAGTCAACTGTAATCAGATGGCCATCTGCTGTGGCTGGGTGGCTATCACCTGTTACTGGTTAGCCATGAGCCACTAATATAACTGCTGTGGCTATGCCAGGGGTTTGGTGGGCAGAGAAGTGGATGGCAGATTGCGGCTAGCAAATGGGGTTAGCAAGCATGGATGGCGGATTGCGGATCATGTGGCTCCTACTTCCTGTGCCTTGCCCGGCTGCCAGAGAGACTGGGGTGCAGGAAGACCCCCTGTTGGGGTACGGCGGATGTTTGCTTTTGTGTCTTGACCAGCCACCATCGAGAATATAGTGGTATGACTCCCTTATCTGTAGCTCTGTGGTTGTTCCTTTTTGGTCTCACCATATCCTGCATTCTTGTGCGGGGAGCGGGACCAGAGACCCTTCATGATAGTCTCCCCAGTGTGGGCTTCTAATTATGCACAATCCTGATGAGGTTATTAGACAATTGAGGCACAAGCGTGTTTTAATGAGGTTACTCACCCAAAAGATATTTGACTCAAAAGTTGTTTCTTTCCCCAAAGTGAAAGTAGAAAATGGCATGGAGGAGGGAGCCTGGAGTCCCACAGTGGATGGGAAGCAGGAACCCAGCAGCCGAGCCTCTAGACAAACAAGTCTAGGCATCCACTCAGGGTTGGTTGTGGGGCTCCCGACTCAACGAGGGCTACCGTGCCTGGGACAGGCGGTCACAAGACTGAAATCCCTTGATTATTACTAAAACTTTTACTGAGCAAGGGCTCACTGCTCTGTGTGCATAGAAGCTAATACTGCAGTACCGGCTTTTGAGAAAAGAAAGAGCTTTTAGCTGAGAGTTTGGCCAGCAAGGAGATGGGAGGCAAGGCTCAAATCTGTCTCCCTGATCCAGGATTTGGAGCAGGATTTTAAGAGGTTTAAGCACCAGATTTTCCCGGACAGTGGACTCTTCATTTCTGAAGTGTTCTGGTGTTCAAGTTCCAGTCATGTCCCAGTCCTTTGGTTCTTTTTCTGGGGAGGTAGGGGTGGGGCGGTAGCAGTTAAGTGTTCACAAGTATCACTTGTGAGTGGTGTTCACACAGGTTACTTGTAAATGGGGTAAACTTTGGTTCTGGGTCTTGTTAGAGACAGGATAGGACCACTTTGAGCTGGTTCTGTGGTTACATTACTGCAGGATGTAGCTTTACCAAATATTTCACCAGTATATAATACAAGTTTTCGTTCTTCTAGCCTCCACCTACTGTCCAGTTTCAAAGCCCAATGCCGTATATTTTAGCTTTTTGTTATAGCAGAACCCCATTTCTATGCCAGTAGTATCAATTTCTATGTTATTAAATTAATGCTTCATTAAGAGCGCATAAGAAACAACCACAACATCTCATACAACTATAAACATTTGTTTAGTTATGCCTCTCTGGGTTAGCTGATACAGGCTGGACAAAGTTGGGGCAGCCCTGCTCCATGTGTCTCTCATCCATCTAATGGGAACAACGGGCTACCTTGGTAGGTTCTTTCTAAAGCGATGGCAGAAACATAGGAGAACAAGTTCAATTGCATAAGTGCTTCTTGGCCCTTTGGGTTACTGCATTTGCTAACATTCCATTGGTCAAAATGAGTCATATGGCCACACAGGCGTAATGATGTGTACTCTACTTATGGAGATGGAGAGAGGGGAGATAAATATTTCCCAATGATAATCTCTTTGACCACAGGTATTTACTCTTACCATATTTCTTGCAAACTGTGTTTTCATTTTCTCATTTAGAGGTCAATTTGCTTTCAATGATTTTTTTTTTTTTAAATTAGAATGTTTATTGTTGAAAAATGAGTAAAGGAGTCAAAAGAAATAATGGAAAACATCCAGAATCCCAGAACTTAAAACTGCTGTTAACACTATTAACGTTTTTAGCTTCTAGCTTAATACATATTTTTCTTTCACACCCAGATTGAAATTTCTATACATAAATAAACAAATAATTTAGAAAATGGGATAATATAGTACGTGATTTTTGAAACATTTTGTATTTTTTTCTAATATCTCCTTTATTTTTTCTACTTTTTTATTTTATTTTATTTTTTATTATTAATTTCAGATGTACAAAACAATTTAATAGTTAGACATTTATACCCCTTACAAAGTGATAACCCCCTCCCCCTCTGACATTGCTATTACCATTTCCACTGTCTCTATTTCTTATGCTGTACTCCACTTCTGGTGAAAAAAAAAATACTTTATATATTTATATAATATATAAAAAACTATAATTTTATATATAATATAAATATAATATAATATATATAATTTTTATAATATAAATATATATTATAATATAAATTATATTATAATATAAATATAATATAAATATAATTTTAATATAATATAAAACTATAATTATATATATATATAAATATATATATATACTTATATATTTATATATAAATATATATATATATATATATACACTTATATATATATTTATATATATATAAAATTATAGTTGACATTCATTATTATTCAGGTTCAGCTTCAGGAGTATAATGCAGTGATCAGGCATCTACATCATCCCTGACGTGGTCTCCCTAATAAGACAAGTGTCCATCGGATACCCTATAACATCTTTACAACATTATTGATTACATTCCCCAAACTGTCTTTCATATCCCCGTGGCAATCTTGTGGTTACCGATTGTGCTTTCTAATCTCCTTACCTTCTCCCTCATCCCCAACCCCCATCCCATCTAGCAACCCTCAGTTTTTCCTCTATTTCTCTGAGACTGTTTCTGATTAGTTCATTCATTTATTCTTTTCTTTAGATTCCACAGATAAGTGAGATCATATGGTATTTGTCTTTCTTCGTCTGACTTATTTCACTTAGCATAATGTTCTCTAGGTCTATCCATATTGTTGTAAATAGTAAGATTTCATTCTTCTTTATGGCTGAGTAATACTCCATTGTATAAATGTACCACAGTTTCTTGATCCAGTCATACTGATGGTGATGGGATTTCGGTTGTTTCCATGTCTTAGCTATTGTGAATAGTGCTGCAATAAACATAGGGGTGCATAAATTTTTTTGAATTAGTGTTTTGGATTTCTCCTGATAGATACCTAGGAGTGGAATTGCTGGGTCATAAGGTAATTCCATTTATAGTTTTTTGAGATACCTCCATACTGATTTTCATAGTGGATGCACCAATCTCCAATCCCACCAGTAATGCACGAGGGATCCCTTTTCTCCACATCTTTGCCAGTGCTTGTTGTTTGTTGATTTATTGATGATAGCCATTTTTACTGGGGTGAGGTGGTATCTCATTGTGGTTTTTATTTGCATTTCTCTAATGATTAGTGAGGTTGAGCATTGTTTCATATGTCTGTTGCCATCTGCATGTCCTCTTTAGAAAAATGTCTCTTTATGTCCTCTGCCCTTTTTTAAATTGGGTTGTTTGTATTTTGGTGTTGAGTTGAATGACTTTTTAATAAATTTTTGATATTAACCCCTTATCAGATATATCATTGACAAATATCTTCTCCCATTCAGTAGGCTGCCTTTTTGTTTTATTGATGGTTTCCTTTGCTGTGAAAAAATTTTTAGTTTGATATAATCCCATATGTTTATTTTTTCTCTTACTTCCCTTGCTGGAGGGGATATATCAGTAAAAATATTACTCCGGGTAATGTCTGTAAACTTTCTTCCTATATTTTCTTCTAGGAGTTTTATGGTTTCAGATCTTACATTTAAGTCTTTAAGCCATTTTGAATTTATTTTTGTATATGGTGCAAGGAGGTGGTCCAGCTTCAATTTTTTGCATGTGTCTATCCAGGTTTCCTAGCGCCATTTATTGAATAGAGTGTTTTTACCCCAATGTAAATTCTTGCTTCCACTGTCATAGATTAAATGACCATATAGACATGGATTTATTTTTGGGCTGTCTATTCTGTTCCATTGATCAGTACCATGCTGTTTTGATTAGTACAGCCTTGTAGTATAATTTGATGTCAGGTATTATGATACCTCCCACTTTGTTCTTATTGTTGTCAATGATTTTTAATGTAAAAGAAATTAAAAATTTCCTGTGACTAAAAGGCTAGTTTTGTAAATTTTTGTAAATACTTGTGAGGCTACTTTCAATATCTTTTTTTTGTCTCTATGAATAATCTAAGATTGTAGAGAAAGTGATAGCCTGCACATTGCATGCCCAGAGGAGAATGAGTTTCTTGTTGGAGTTCTACCCATGTTCCTTTTGTACCTTAGGACGACAGGGAAGCCCTCAAAAACTCTAAAACTCTACCCAGCCACTGACCCCAGGAACAGATAGGCAAGGGCTTTCTGTCTGGTATACTACTACTTTATTTTTTTTTTTCAAGACACTTACTCACCACTGATTCTGTGTCAAGCTCCGTGTTAAGTGTTTCAAATTTGCTATCTCATGGACTCATCATCACAATGCGATGAGGTTGGCATTATTATTCCCCTTATCATAATCTCTCTGGATGCATAAGTGATCTGTCCCAAATCTCACGGCAAGTAAAAGATTTGAACTTGGGCCTCTCTGACTCTTCAGTCAGTGCTTCTATCCTTACCAACACTACCTTTTTATTTGAATCCTGCTTCTATCTCCTCTTTCATCAAAAAAGTGACATCTCTATTGTCCCAGAGGTCCTTAAGAACCCAATAAAGTCAACAGAAACTGCTAACTCAAAAGAATTTGACTGTAGACAATTATCAGAGGCGTAAATGGTGTTGGGATGTTTTGCTTTAGCCTAACATTGTGTCTCCATAAGGAACAGCTCATTGAGGATTGTTTGCTAAACTTGCCAAGAGTACGTGGCCCCTGACTCTGGTCTGTGTTGAGGAAGCACCCATGGCAGTGGAAAGGAAGGAAGTCACTCCCCACCAGATGCTCCTTCGCTCTTTTCCTGACAGTAAATGCTGCTTTAGGATACTCTGCACTGCAGGGTGGGGTCAAGAGTTGCAGGAGAAGGGGTTTATTTTCCAGTTAACAAGGGACTTATTTATCAGTTAACAAAAGGCTGAGGGACTCCCTTTTGGACGTTTTATTTGGGGTCTCAGGCCATCTATATAGAGCAACCCAAACAGAATCCCCCTGACCACCTTGCTCTGGCAATTTTCTCTAAATTGTCTTTCTCTTTATTCCATGATCCCTGCCACAGTTGGCTGTGCCAACAGCCCAGTTCAGCATTGCTGTCTGGCCTCCTCATCTTGGCAGAAAACTATCTAGCTCCTTCTCAGAGGGATTTGTCCTCATTTCAGGATTGGACACTCCTTACCTTCACGTTACACAGTCAGTTTCTTGTGAAGAATGAAATCATAGATCTGAAAGTGTTATTACAGAAAAAGGGAAAAGATGAAGAAAAAACCCAAAGCATCCCCCCCCCCCCATGCCCCATGTCTAGTGGGCATTTGGTAGAAATAAAGAGAGCTGGAGTAGCCAGAAACATTAGAGGTGTTTGGAATAAAGGCAGCAGGGAGGGAAATGTATAAGTGGCCCTTCCTAATTAGGGACTATGCGGAATCTGAACTTAAGATCCCTGAGAGCTGATAGCAACACCAAACTGGGGGCCTTGAACTTCCTATCACGGACACTCAGCTTTAGACGGATGGCGAAGGTTAAAAGTTCACCTAGATGAACCCGTCCATGTTTCCCTCTTCTCTCTCCATCTGATGCTTTATTCTCTTTGGCAATTCAACTTGTCTTCTGCCCTCTGGTTGAACATATCCAATCATGGTAAACGCACTCTGTTCTGAGACAGAGCTTTTTCTCCTTGGACGGGTCTGTCAAAATGTCCTTCTTTGCCTTAGTTTATTATTAAGACCTTTTGTGATTCACTGTGCTCCAAAATAAGATGTAGAAAATTGTGAGTAAGGTTCAGAGGTAAATGATATAATGAGTATCTGGGAAATAAGGAAGAAAAGATTTGTAGCATTCCCTGTGTGGAAGAAAGAGCGGGAGGCAGAGGATGGTGGGTAGCGACGGAGAAGGAGACGCCCAGAATCCCACAACCAGCTGGGCGGGCTCTGAGTCCCCTGGGCTGATGAATGAGATGTATTCATCCCAACTGCCCTTTTAGTAAATGGCATCCCCCAGCAAGAGGTTGACTTTTCCCATCTGAGCGTTTACAAGGCCTTGCCTTGGCTCTAGAACACAGTTATTCCCAATGTTCAGAAAGTCAGAAAATGATGAAATAGACGGGAGACAAAGAGGGCAGTGGTGAGACAGAGAGGGAGAAATGGTGGGAGAAAAGGAGAGAAAGAGAGAAAGAGGAAAAGAGAGAGAAAGGGAAAGAGGGAGAGGGAGAGGAAGAAAGAAACATAAAGATATGAAGAGACACTGAGTGAGTATATCAAAGGGAGTGGCAGTGAATATGGATAGATAGGGAGAAAAGTGTGAAGAACTAAAGAGAGATTAGAGGACAAAGGAAAAGAAGGGAAATGACTCAGGAAGTCCATCTCAGTCGGTAACGGCGCCAGGTCTTGGGCTATAAGGTCTGCGTTGCTTCTTCTCCTGGGCAACAGGACTCCTCCAAGAACAGGGGCCGAGGGAGGTGAGGACTGCATTGGGAGAGCTGTGGAAGTTTCTGACTGGTTCCGACATGATCCTGAGATACAGACCGGAAGGCCCAGGTGCCCTGACTACTCCAGGAAGGTGGGCGCTGGGTGGGTGGGTTTGGGAAGAACTGCTGAGCACTGTCATTTGGCAGTCCCCCCGGCCTTGGGGCCTGTCACCATCCTGGCTTGCTCTTGTTGTCAGAGAGGCTGATGGGAGCTGAAAGGTGGGCCCTTGCCTTCTCAGCTGGAACCCTGTAGCTGCCGTCCTCTGAAGCTAGGCAGTGGGTTGGTCCCACGGGGACCTGAGGTGGAGTGGGAGGGGCACAGGGTGCTCATGTGTAGTCAGCCCCCTGTGTTCACCCATGTATATCCAATGATGAGATAAGAGGAGAGAAATTCCAGGCTCGCCTCCCCTCCCTAGTGCTTGGGAAGATAGTCTAGGGGTGTGTGTGTGTGTGTGTGTGGGTTACAGACCAGGGTCCACATTGGCTGGGAAGTGGGCACGGTTTTCTGTTCGGTTTTTAAATTTTCATCAGTGAAACTTGTTTGCGAAAACCTTTTCTAAACTGTGAAAAGCTATTTATTATTACCCCGATCTTCGCCACAAGCCAATGAGGAATGTGGTCCCCATTTTAAATAAGAGACTACAAATGCAAGAATGGCTCAAAGGGTCGTACGGAGAGACTCCAAACCCAGTGCCCTTTCCACTATGGTGTACTAGCAGCTGCTCTCTTGAAGTCTTAAGACAGATTAGTCCTGAACCTTTGGTGGGAATCGGCAAGACTTGTATTTTCACTCCCATTAGGGGTCTGCCCACATTACCTGTGGAGTACTATGGTGTGAAGGAAGAAACACATTCATTCTTCGTTTCCCCCTTTCCCAAGTAAAGCCACCAGCTGCTAAGTATACGTCCACGATAAAACATCTTAATCCTGCTGGGACTCATAGACCCAGGAAAGCACATTCTGAGTCCATTTAAAGAAATCAGAGATCTTTATTCTCGTGAGAAACCCCAAAGCAGGAGGGGAAACACCTGGACACAAATAGCATTCTGCAGGGTGCCATGAAGGGGATCTTGACGTCATCCAATAATCCTGGACCATACCCTGCTTAGCATGGCCAGGCTCCGTCAGAACGCAGAGAACTTGAGTTGGTAGGATCCACATTTAATCCTGCCTGTCTTGATTTTGTGCAAAAACTATAAAGTTTGCTGCAGGAGGTAGAAACTGAACAAACTAGTTAATTCACTCCGTCTAATAGATTGGAGAAACCCAACACATATACAACTGCAGTATTCAGAGTACATGTGAGCAGCAAGAAAGGAACTGGTGAGGTGCTATGTGGGTCAGAGGAGGGAAGTATCACGTTGGGCTGGAGAGTGAGAAGTCAGGAGAAGCTCCATGGAAGAGGTGGCAATTGGGGTGCCATTTTGGATACACATGGAGTTTCACAGTTTATAAGACTTCTGCATACATTGTTTTGATACACAATATTATGGCAGCAGATGTTGGCAAGTGGAAAAACAAGCAGGAAACCACTGCTGGGGTGAAAGGATAAAAGGATGTAAGTTATTTGGGAAGAAATTTGACACTCGTAATTCAAAATTCTAGGAACTTATGCTACAAACACACTGACACAGGCAGATGTGCATCAACAAGAGATTCACTGTAACAATGCTAGCAGTAGCAGAAAACCAAAACAACTCAAGTGTTCATCACTAGAGATCAGGTTATAAACCACAGGACATCTGAGCACTGGGATCTTGTACAGCCATGAAAAAAAAGTTCCGTATGTGTTATTAAAACAATCTCCAAAATACAATATTAAGTAAAACATAAAGAAAGGCAAAGAATGATATGTACAGTATACTCTTATTTGTGTAACAATTGGGTATGTGTGAACAGAAAGTTTCCAAAAGAATACACAAAAAACTGTTAACAATGGTTACTTCTGTTCTAACACACGACTTGCACTACTAGAAATACTGAAGGAGGCTATTCGACCTAAAACAAAAAGCAAAAGAATACAAAACCATGAGTAGTATTATGGAAAGAAGCAGGAAATGGCAACACCTACACCAAATAAGACACTATACACTTAAACATAACATATAGGGTAAAGAAGGAAAAGAAACACTTAAAAAAAGAAGAAAAAGACAATTTGCTACTGCAGAACAGAAATCAACTCAACATAAATAGGGATAATTTGTGAACACAAAAACATAAAAGGGAGAGAGTAAAGGTCTGAACCAGTACCAGGGAATGGAGAAAGAAAGCATGCTGAAGAAAATGGAATACTCTAAATATGAAACTTTCTTTTACATAAACTTAATGGCAACCACTCAAAACAAACAAACAAACTGAAATATATAACATAAAACAAAGAAGAAATAGAGGGAAAAAATCATAGAATAACATTACACTGAAATAATGACAGCAACAAAAAGGCAAAGAAACAATGGAGACACCATCCTACCAGAAAACCAGAGACAGAATGATAGGAAATCTTCATATATTGATAATCACCTTAAATGTAAATGAACTGAACTCACCAATAAAAAGGCACAGAGTAGCAGATTGGATCAAAAAACTAAACCCAACCATATGCTGTGTCCAAGAGACACATCTCAGCTACAAGGACAAGCATAGACTCAAAGTGAAAGGGTGGAAATTGACACTTCAAGCAAATGGTACCCAGAGAAAATCAGGTGTAGCCATAGTGATATCAGATGAAACAGACTTCAAGGTGAAAAAGATAACAAGAGACAGAAATGGACATTTCATAATGGTGAAGGGGACTGTACAACAAGAAGACATAACAGTCATCAATATTTATGCCCCCAATCAGGGAGCACCGAAATACACCAAGCAACTACTAACAGAACTAAAGGGAGAAATTGGCCAAAACACAATTATACTAGGGGACTTAAATACATCATTGACAGCTATGGATAGATCATCCAAACAGAAAATAAATAACAAAATAGCAGCCCTAAATGACACATTAGATGAAATGGACATAATTGACATTTATAGAGCACTTCATCCTAAAACATCAGACTATACATTCTTGTCTAGAGTACACGGAACATTCTCAAGGATAGACCATATATTGGGACATAAAATCAGTCTCAACAAATTTAAGAAGATTGAAATCATACCATGCATATTCTCTGATCACAAGGCTTTGAAATTGGATATCAACTGTAAAAAAACAGCGGTAAAAAACACAAATACATGGAGATTAAACAACATACTTTTAAAGAACGACTAGGTCAAAGAAGAAATAAGAGGAGAGATCAAAAGATACATAGAAACAAATGACAATGAAAATACATCTTACCAAAATTTTTTAGATGCAGCGAAAACAGTTTTTACAGGGAAATTTATATCATCACAAACCTATCTCAAGAAAGAAGAAAAATCCCAGATAAGCATCACGTTACACATTAAAGAACTAGGAAAAGAAGAACAAATGAAACCCAAGGTCAGCAGAAGGAAGGAAATAATAAAAATCAGAGCAGAACTAAATGAAATAGAGAACAAAAAGACAACAGAAAAAATTAATGCAGCAAAGAGCTGGTTCTTTGAAAAGATTAACAAAATTGACAAACCCTTGGCTAGACTTACTAAGATAAAAAGAGAGAAGACACTGATTAACAAAATCAGAAACGTAAAAGGGGAAGTTATCACGGACACCACAGAAATACAAAGGATCATCCAAGAATACTATGAAGGACTATATGCCACCAAATTCAACAACCTAGAAGAAATGGATAAGTTCTTAGAAACATATAGCCTTCCCAGGCTGAATCACAAAGAATTAAAAATCTAAACAAACCAATCACCAGTAACGAAATTGAATCAGTCATCCGAAACCTTCCCAAAAGCAAAAGTCCAGGACCAGATGGCTTCACTAGTGAATTCTACCAAACCTTATAAGAGGATCTAATACCAATCCTGTTCAAACTCTTCCAAAAAATTGAAGAAGAGACAATACTCCCTAACTTGTTTTATGAGGCCAACATTACCCTGATACCAAAACCTGGTAAAGATAACACACAAAAAAGAAAATTACAAACCGATATCTCTGATGAATACAGATGCAAAAATCCTAAACAAAATTCTAGCAAATCGAATGCAACAATGCATTAAATGGATTATTCATCACGACCAAGTGGAGTTCATCTGAGGGGCACGAGGATGGTTCAACATAGGCAAATTGATCAATGTGATACATCACATAAACAAAATAAAGGACAAAAATCATATGATTATATTAATAGATGCAGAAAAAGTGTTTGACAAGATACGAACATCCATTTATGATTAAAACACTTAATAAGATGGGTATAGAAGGAAAACACCTTAACATAATAAAGTCCATATATGACAAACCCTCAGCTGCTATCATAATTAATGGTGAAAAACTGAAGCCCTTTGCTCTACGTTCAGGAACACAACACGGCTGTCCCCTATCACCTCTGCTTTTCAACACAGTATTGGAAGTCCTTGCCAGAGCAATCAGGCAAGAGAAAGAAATAAAAGGCATCTAAATTGGGAATGAAGAAGTTAAATTGTCATGTTTTGCAGATGACATGATGCTATACAGTGGTACCTTTGTTTTTGAATGTAATCCGTTCCGGAAGACCATCTGAGTTCTGAAACGTTAGAAAACAGCTGACAGCTAGGCCTCAGGGACTTGCACTCAGTGGAAGCCTTGTGACATGTTCTACTTCCGAGGTGTGTTCGAAAACCAGAGCATTTACTTCTGGGTTTATGGCATTCGTAAACTGATTTGTTCGTAAACTGAGACGTTCGAAAACCGAGGTACTACTGTATATAGAAAGCCCTAAAGACTCCACCAAAAAGCTATTAGAAACAATAACCAAATACAGTGAAGTTGCTGGCTACAAAACCAATGTACAAAAGTCCATTGCATTCCTATATACTAACAATGAAATCTCAGAAAAAGAAAATAATAAAACAATTCCTTTTGCAATTGCAACAAAAAGAATAAAATACCTAGGAATAAACTTAACCAAGGATGTGAAAGACTTGTATACTGAAAACTATAAGATGTTTTTAAAAGAAATTGAAGAAGGCACCAAGAAATGGAAAGACATTCCGTTTTTCATGGATTGGAAGAATCAACATAGTTAAAATGGCCATATTACCCAAAGCAATATACAGATTTATGCAGTCCCCATCAAAATCCCAATGGTATTTTTTAAAGATATAGAACAAAAAAAATCATCAGATTTATATGGAACCACAAAACACCCCAAATAGCCAAAGCAATCCTAAGAAAAAAGAACAATGCTGGAGGTATCACACTCCCTGACTTTAGCTTGTACTACAGGGCTACAATAATCAAAACAGCATGGTATTGGCAGGAAAACAGACACACAGACCAATGGAATAGAATTGAGAACCCAGAAATAAACCCACATAAATATGGACAGATAATTTTCGACAAAGAAGCCAAAACATACAATGGAGAAAAGACAGCCTCTTTAATAAATGGTGCTGGCAGAATTGGAAAGCCACGTGCAAAAGAATGAAACTAGTCTGTTATGTGTCACCATGTACCATAATTAACTTAAAATGGATAAAAGACCTAAACATAAGACCTGAAACAATAAAATGCATAGAAGAAAACATAGGTACTAAACTTATGGACCTTGGGTGCAAAAATCATTTTATGAATTTGACCCCAAAGTTCAGGGAAGTAAAAGCTATAAATGAATGGGACTATATCAAACTAAAAAGCTTCTGCACGGCAAAATAAACCATCGACAAAATAAAGAGGCAACCAACCGAATGGGAGAAGATTTTTGCAAACAATTCCTCCGATAAGGGGCTAATACCCAAAATATATAAGGAACTCATCCAATTCAACCAAAACAAGAAAACAAACAATCCAATCAAGAAATGGAACAGACATTTCTCCAAAGAGGACATACAAATGGCAAATCAACATATGAAAAAATGCTCAACATCACTAATCATCAGAGAAATGCAAATAAAAACCACAATGAGATATCACCTCACCCCAGTCAGAATGGCTATCATCAACAAGACAAATAGTCACAAATGTTGGAGAGGCTGTGGAGAAAAAGGAACCCTCAGACACTGTTGGTGGGAATGCAGACTGGTGCAGCCACTATGGAAGGCAGTGTGGAGGTTCATCAAAAAAATAAGAATAGAATTACCATATGACTCAGCAATCCCTCTCCTGGGTATATACCCCAAAACTCTGAAAACCTTTATCTGTAAAGATACGTGTGCTCCAATGTTCATTGCAGCTTTATTTACGGTGGCCAAGAAAAGGAAACAACCAAAGTATCCTTCGATAGATGATTGGATAAAGAAGTTGTGGTATATATACACAATGGAATACTATTCGGCGGTAAGAATAGATGAAATAGGACGATTTGTGACAACATGGATGGATCTTGAGAATGTAATGCTGAGCGAAATAAGTCAGACAGAAAAATTAGAGAACCATATGATTTCACTGATATGTGGTATATAAACCAAAAACAGCAAAAGAACAAGACAAACAAATGAGAAACAAAAACTCATAGACACAGACAATAGTTTAGTGGTTACCAGAGGGTAAGGGGGGAAAGGGGTGGTGGTTGAGGGTAAAGGAGATCCAATTTATGGTGATGGAAAGAGAACCAACACACAATGTGATATATAGATGATATATTACAGAATTGTATACTTGAAATCGATGTAAGTCTACTAACAATTGTCAACCCATAGACTTTAATAAAAAAAATAATGCTTACTTCTGGGGAAGTAGATAGAGGGTCTGGGGTGGCAGATGAACTGCTAAAACATTTTCAATAATCGTGGAATGTATCATATAGCTAGAAGAGTATATAAAACATATGTACTATCTGAAAAGTGATGATAATATATGGCAGATTTAATGTATATTGTGTAATAAATTCTTGTGCTCTGAATTTTATACCATTTGCATATAATAACATGTTACTTTTCCTATTTAAAATAATGTCTGTGAGGCAGACAAGAGTATTCCTTCCCATATCACTTTCTAAGAGACCAGCAGGAGCAGGGTGCTTGGTGGGAAGGCCTGGGGTGTGCCTGGGAGGGCAGAGAGAGTGGCTGTGCTGAGGGCAGAGGGAAAGCCTTAGGAGAAGGAGCAGGAGAGGAAGGAGCCAAGCTCCATGCTGAGTTTGTTAGCTTTGGAGGACTTGTTAAATGTTTTGGGGAGTGACATAATCACAGCCTCAGAAAGCGGAAGTCAAATCAAACGCTCCAGATGGTGGTCAGCAAGCCCACCAGCCAAGCAGAGTGGTATGGGTGAGGCGTTACGTGAGGTAAGAATTTGCTGACCGCCCAGGCCACGTGGGGCACTGCACTGACCATGCTGAACACGCATTTCTGTTAATTCTCACAACACTGCCAGGTAGGTTTTCTGTCCCCACTGTACAGGTAAGGAGACTGACAGTCTGAGACAGCAGGTACCTTGCTAAAGGCCACAAATCTGGTAAGCAGCAGAGATGGGGTTTGACTCCTCATTGGCCTGGTTACAAAGCCTGTGCACGATTCTGCATGGCCCCCTCTGGGCTCATTTTTTCTGACATCTGCTACCTGTCAGGAGGACTGTCCTGCATCTTACTCTGAGAATTGGTACTTCTCTTGTCTTCCTGTGATGGTTGCAATGCCATTAAGAGAAATGTGGAGTGAATGCCAAGGTAAATAAACGTGACATGGGTTGCGCTTGGGCTTCTCTTGGTCCCTTTACCTGCCCGCCATCAATCATGGAGGCTCTCCTGTGCATGAGAAAAGTGCAGAGTAGTGCAGCAGTGTCGAGAGGGGAGCCTTCCCCTGACACAGCCCTGCGGTGTGTGGGCTTGAGAATGAGATCCCTGGGCCATTGCTTTGTCTCTGACACCATGGTCCTCAGAGTGGTGTTGGGCAGACCTCTGTGCTCATGCCCAAGCTTTGCTGGCTGTCTACATGCACCATGCAGCTTCTGAGGAAAGGAAGACAGTAATGGCTTTGTTCCCACTCCAGCCCCATCAATCAGATCAGTTTTATTTTTCAGTCTTGCACATCCCACTGACAAACACCATTTCCTGGTGTCTTACGCAGACTCTATAGCAAGATTTGGCCAGGATCTTGTAAAAGAAAAGAAATGGCAGAGGCTGTGGGGTGGCCTGGGCTCTGGACCACGACACTTGGGCCCATCCCCACTTGTACAAAGGTGTGAGGGTTGCCAGCCAATCCCCAGAGTCTCTGCAGGATTGAAGAGCATGGCCATTTTTACAGTCTTGATCTGGTCATCTGCTGGCTAGGATGACGACTGGGATTGGTCAAAGGGCCTGATTTGTTATGGTGACCCCGCAGCAGACGCCTGCAGTGTTGCCTTATCTTTCTGGGAGTTTGGGGAGAAGCACCAGTGTAATAATTCTGATCTTTATCTCTAGCCAACCCTCAAGCACAGCTCCAGTCCCTGACAAAAGTAATTCTCCCTTGGACGGTAACGTGTGGGAAATATGCCAGTTTGAGCCTGTACTGTACATTCTTCTCCTTGACAGGACAGAGCTCAATGAATATTTCACCTTCATAATCTTGGCCACAGTCGGGGGTTTGCAAAGCTGTCTAAATCCAGTTTATCAGCAGGAATAAATGCCCTCAGACTTAAAAAGTGGGAAGCAGAACTTGGCTCTGTCGGCCTGATGATTTATGAAGGGACAGCCAGCTGGGAATGGATGAGGTGAAAGGGGGATGGGAGGAAGACAAAAGTCTGTGGGACTCCACTCAAAACCTATAAAAGCAGCAACATGTACTCTATCGAGAGATCATATTCCAAGATACATTTCGGCTCATGAAGGATACAGCGTCTGGCATCCATCACTTGGTAGGGACAGGGAACTCTGTAGAGAGGTGTGGGATGGACCTGCATTGGGCCAGGGCTGGATCTGCAAGAATTGTGGCCTTGAGGTTGTGTGTCCTCTCCTTTGGCTGCCTACAGGAGGCACCATGCCTGGATTCCCACAGCCCACTGGGCTTCGTCCTTCCACCATTTGGCAGCTCCTAAAACTCTGTTCCCTCCATAAATGATCTCAGACTGAAGTCCTCTCCCTCCATAATCACGATTTCAGGACCTCACATGGCCCCATCAAATCAATAGTTTTCCTACCTGTATATTTTGCCTTTTGTTCTGTTTCTGTGACATCTGCAAAGGTCAAACCCCACTTCCCTGCAAGTAGAATCTCAAAGAATAAGCAATGTGTTTGAGACAGTGGGCTCAGCGTCAGGCTGCCTGCGCTGGCATCTCCGCTCTGCCACTAAATAACTGTGTGATTTGGGTTAGTTTTCTTCTTTGCCTCAGTTTTCTCATCTGTGATATGGGAACAATAACAGTACAAGGAAACTGTTATTCAGAGGATGAAATGGAACAATAATTTAACTCAGCATCTAGCACATGGCTGTTGTTCATTACAAGGAGTCTCATCAGAATAATGATGGTGATGATGATGATGATAAGACCAGCATGGCTCTATAATCACTAAAAGATACTGTGAACAAATGACTGTTCAAACTGAAAACCTTTTTGCAGTTTCTGTAACTTGGTTGTCTTTTGTTTTTGGTACAGTTTTGTGATAATGGGCGCTAGAACCTCCTCTCAGCTCCTCTCTGGGCACAGTGCAGTGAAAAGAGCGTGAGCTTTGGAATCACACCGGCCTGGGACCGAACTGTGATCGTGGATAGATCACTTAGTCTCTTTGAGCATCAGTTTCCTCACCTATGGAAGGGGGATAATAACATCTACTTTACATGACTATGGAGTGGATGCAATGAGAATACTTGTATAGTTTACTGAATGTGGTAGAAACACAATAAACTTTCTAGATACTAGTCTCCAGATACTAATTTCCAGATGCTCGTTTCCTTCCTCCACAATCGCCCCATAGGTTTTAGGCTCCGTCTAGCTAAATCATCGTTCTCTCTCAAGATCTGTTTGAGACCTGCCTCCTCCATAAATTCTTTCCCAGGTCAATGGACAAATTCCCTGTCCTTACTGGATTTACAGCCTTGGGTTCCTGATATAGAGATTCCAGGTCTAACTGACCTGCCAGGATGGAATGCCATTGCTCTGTTTTTCACTCTGAAGTTGATTCCCTTAGATTCATAGAATTTGCCCAGAAGATGTGATGCGTTTTGCTTCCCAGCTAGAATGAAGACTCTTTAAGGTGGATTTTTGTCTCACCCATGTTTGTGGATCTTGCTTCTAGCACAAGGCCTGACAAATAGTGGACCCAATCAGTGTTGAATGAATTAAGCTCTAGAGAAGTAGAAGGGATTCTACAATTCCTAGAGAGCTACCCGGTTGCAGGCAGCTCTGGGAGGAAGCTTTTACTCAGAACCAGCCCTGTACTTATGTCAGATGAGCTTAGGTCTCCTGAGTGTGGCTCTGTAAACAGGGGGGAAAATACCAAAAGCTTTCTGATCAGCCAGTTCTGTTTGGATTGGCAGGAGGTTTCCAGTTGGAATTAGTGCCTGGGATGTGAATATCAGTCATTCCATATGAGAAGAAGCCTTTTGGCTCAGCCTCCAACTTTGATGTGGAGCATGTGGGCCTGGGGTATGACTTCAGGAGAGGAGAGGGGAGAAGGTCACAGAGGGAACTGGCTGTGTTTGGAACTTCCCAGGTCCTTCTCAGGTCATTCCTGTTGGCCAGGCGTTCTAACTCACCCCAGTGTGGTCAGGGGTCAGGAAGGTCAGGTTCTAACCTGGGCTCTGTTACTTGCTAGCTGTGTGACCTTAGGCAAGTCACTTTACCTCTCTGGGCTTCAGTTCCCCATCTGTAAAATCACAGGGTAGATTAGATGATCTCTGAGTTCCCTTCTCACTGTGCTGTGGAATTTCTGGTTAGTCTGCAGCTTTTCCTTTATCCTGGCTAGGAAGTCCTGACATTTTTGATGTGTGTAGAGGAGTTGGGGAAGACAGAAGGGAGACAGGGAAACAGGGATATAAAATGCGTCCCGAAATGGAACCCGTCTCCCCTTGTCCGTTACACTAATAACTATCTCCTGCTCTGTTTTTGCCTATCCTCTGCCCAGCCCAAAGCTGATCCTTGTGGGAGATGACCACATGCTATGGTGGAAGCCCAGGACACCCTTACTGTGAGCCTGGGTTTTTCTCATGTGTATGGAGAGGCTGAGGATGGAGTGAAGTGGAATATGTACTGCATTTTGCGAACTGTCAGACACCACATAAATGTAAGGAATTGCGATTATGGCATAAAGCTGGCCCGATGGGAAAAACATTAGCAAACAGCACTCTATCCATTGGCCCCTTTATTCCTTGAAGATGTTTCAGTGCGAGGGATGGTTTTACGGCTGTCTGTCAGTGGACTGCCCTGTTTGGTTTTCCCTGCACCTTTGAAACAGAAATGCTGCTGTCTGAGTCTTCACTTCTTTGCATGCTTTTCCACTGGAGCAGAAAAAGCATTTTCCATAGGATTTGGCTTATCCCACTTAACATGTGCGGCAGCATCTCTAGGTCTTAGAATGAGAAGAATTTTCTCATTTTTCTATCTAATCCCTGGAGCAGAGAGGTCCAGGGGGCTGCGCTGCGAGCAAATGCCAGGAAGTGGTGGTCAGGACCGTGTTCTCTTTTGTGACTGGGTCAGAGCTGGAGGTACAGAAGAAAGGGGCACTGGTTCCTGGGTTTTGGTTTCACCACATATTAGTTGAGAGCTTAAAGGGAACTCAGATGACATGGAGTCCAGACTCCTCAGACCTCCGAGTTAGCACCTCGCCTGAAGTCACCTAGCGGGTTTTGAAGGAGCAGGGACTAGAACCCAGTCTCTGGACTCAATTCTCCTGCTCTTTCCAGAGTACCACGTGGGTCCGTTTCTTTCTCCTTTTGTTTCCATTTCCTGAGCCCTTTGATATAACGCACAGAGTTGAAAAGTTTTTTGAGTTTCTGGGACAGGTAGGCTGTTTGGTAGGGTTGGGTGACCTCCTCACAGAAGCTTGGTTGTGTTCTCAGGATGTCAGATCACCAGGAGCATTCAGGGTACCCGCTCACTGCATCGGCCTCTGCTCAGAGAGCTCACCTATAAGCCCCATGGCTAAGGGGTCAGGGACACTACCTGTGAACTGGGGTTCTGCGGTGGCAGGTGCCCACTCGCCCACTTTCCCTTCCTTGTTGACATGGAAGGAGGGCCAGTGTGTGCTGAACACCCATAACACAAGTGAGATTCAAGTACGCCTTCCCTGCACCCAACCTTTCCAACGCCCACTGTTTTATTTCCCCTAGGGGCATTCTAAAGCCCCAGGGATGGGCCACGCAGCCTCTACTTGGCAGCCATCTCCAGAGTCACCCAGACAGAGCTGGCCTGAGTTCAAGTGCCCATTTCAGCCCAACACCAGTCGGCTTGTCTAGGGGAACTCACAATGGGTAGATTTCACCCTCTGGCAACAGCTGACTCTATTTATTCAGATGAGAACAATTTTCTCTCCCTTGCACTTTCAACAAGTTCGACCTCAAGCCCTCTCCCCCCCCCCCCGCTACCCCCCCCCCACTGCCAAAAACAATAAAAGGCAGAAGGAGGAGGTAGAGGGTGGTGGGGGACTATCCACTCTAATTGAGCTGTCAGCTGAGCCCTGGGTTTCCTAGATGTGGGGCGTCTCATGGCCCAAATCAGCCATTTTGCAGCTAATGGGGAAGGGAGATGTTTTACTTCTGAATCACCCTTAGAGATAACTATGCTCAGTGCATGTGGGAGACACCTCTGTAGAAGAAGCTTCTGATCAGCCATTCTTCCTCCTGAGTTGGGCTGGAGCTGTCTCAGTGGAAAACTGATCTGTCACTTAGGGGTGGAGGAAGGAGAGTATCAGGAGGGCCTCAGTGCTGCATCTATGATGTGAGAAGATGAACAAGTCAGGATCCAGCATCCAGGCACACCCCGAATCTGAGGCCCAGAGAGCAGTCAGCCCTCACCTGAACACAGCTCCCTCCTGTTATGCTAGCTTCTCATTCCTATACAGTGACTACCTTTGAGTGGGATTGTTGGGCTCATAGTCTCCATGAAAGAGCATTCTGGAATGTCATTTCTTTGACCTTCTGTGGTCTAGGCATTTCATATGAAATGACAAGTGTGTATTGGGTGATGATCTGATTGGACCTGGCGGCTCTAGTGTTGAGGTCTCACTGAGTGCAGCGTTGGAAAGCTGGGCTTATTTATTACATTCTGGGACATGGACGGCTTGGATTCTGTCAGGGGTGGAGACAGAGGGGAAGGACAGTGAGCTGGTTCCTTCAAATGTGGAGGTTAGCACGGAAGCCAATATCACTATCATTTGAAAACAACTTCTTTCTAGCTTGGTATTCAAGGCCCTTGAGGCCCTATATGCCCTGCTTGTCCTCCCAATCCCATGTCATTCTCCTTGTCCTGTCCCCAGTCCTCATCTAGATTCATCATTCCATGAGCATTTCTGGCACGTTAGGATGCCTTTGCTGTTGCTGTCCCTCCACGTCCTGGCCTCATGTCCAAACCACACCCATAAATTGAGAACTTGATGACACCCCACTTCTCCCCTAATTCCTTTGCATACCCCCTGAGGCCACTCCTGTTTCCTCTGGAACTTCTTTACCCCTCCTTTATAACACCAAGAACAGTCTGTTTTATGTCAGTTGCTCATGAATGGTCTTGTCTCTCTCATTGGATTGAGCTCCCTGAAAGAGAGGTTTCTCGTTTTCTTATTGCTGTGTCTCCATGTGGCCTAGAACTGGGCCCTGTGAGTAGGTGTGAAATCATTGCCTATAGGGACGAGTCATCCTGAGACATGTATTAACACATATTTGCATATAGCGTAGAGCATATGTACATACAGCACCATGAAGGTGGAGTTCCTGCTCTTCGTCTTGAACAGAGGGCTCCCATGTAGGAAATAAAGACATGAAAAGGTTCTAGGGCTCTAAGTCACGGTTAGAATCATCAAATTTCAGAGCTTGAAGAGGTGTTAAAGGTAATCTAGTCCAATCTCTTATTTTATAGATGAAAAAACTCAGATTCCTTTAGCAGGAGGTGACTTGCTGACAGTCATACAAGCAGTTAATGGCAGAGTGAGACCTGCTCACTCTGGTCTGATAATCCTTGTCCCCATTTGCTGGTAGCTGGAGAAGGCCTCCTACCAATGCTCCTGGGGTTTTCAGTGATGGTTCTGGATTCCCCCATATTGTGCTGTCAGTGTCACCTGCCATGTTCTAGTTTGAAAATCCTGGGAAGCCTGTTCTAGAGCCCTCTGTGCTAAATCCTGGAGGGGAGCCAACTGAAATTCAAAACACCACTGGCTATGGAACCCCAAGTTTGTAGACACCGTTCCATCAGCACTGCTGTATTCCTAGCTCTGCATCCTGGGGAATGACTTCACAGTGAATTTCATTCAGATCGTATTTGATGGGAAAATAAAAAAGAAAATTGAGAGGAAATACAAACTAAATGAGAATAGCATGCAGAAGCATGGGGGAAATCAGATCTGGGAGTTGGGGCTCTGGGTTCTAAAAAGAGAAAGATATTCTTCCCATGAGAAAATTCTCTGCAGGCTTCAAATGAGCCTCTCGTGAGGTACAGGGACTCCTGTATCCCCAGATTCCCTCCACTGAGAAAAGGAAAAGGTTCTGGACTATAGCTTTCTCCAGATGTTGGGCCAAGAGAACTGGACTCAGGCTTACGGCTGATGACTTGAGGCATCTCAGACAGTCAGGAAGTCCTCTCAGAACATCTTTCGCCACTAGATTCAGAAACCAACTGGGGTCAAGGGGAGAGACACAAATATCTCCCCTTCTCTTCCTAACACCCCTACCCTCCCAAGCTCTGAAGAGAAGCGATTTCTATCTAACTCTTCCTGTCCAGGGTTCTTTGGAGAAAACGAAATAAATAGGGTCAAAAGGAGGGCAGCCCAGCCAGGCGGGTGGCCCAGCTGGGGATGTTCCAGCAGAGCCTGGGCATCAGTTTGACAAGTGCCCTCCGTCCAAGTTGGCTGGGCTGGTCCAGGTTTTCCAACCATCTGCTGTAAGGTGTAGGGGAGGCAGGAGGTCTGGTCCCGCTGCCTTAGCCTGCAAATATAGTACCAGGAGGGACTCTCTTCCACAATCTGGCTGGCTCAGGGCCTGATGTCCCGCTCCAAGAAACCACAGCCTGGGGACCACAGGAGTGGTCGGATGCTGTAGTGTGGATACTGTTTAATCAGAAGCATTGCCATCACGAAGAGTTTTCAAAATTTCTCCATTTGTACAAGTCCACCTTGAAGTTTGTCTTGACCCTGACTACATTTTCTCAGAGTCCCTAGCACTTAGTCCCTAGTCCCTAGCACCTCTCTGTGTCCAGGAAAACACACACAAAAAAACGAAAAAAACAAACTCTCTTGGCCCTACCAGGTATTTACAGTGGGATAGGATTTCCAAGATACCTGAAATTCAGAGGTCAGTAGAAGCAATGGAAAAGGAGGTCCAAAGCTTTTTGTTACTTTGTGCAGTTAGACAGACATTGAAGAAACTGTTTTATGTCCTGATTTTTCCAACTGCTATGACACACAAACTCTCTTCTTAATAACTTCTTTTTGTGTGTGTGTGTTTACTTCAGGCCCTGGATCCCTTGCCTGGATTTCTTTAGATTGGCTCTAGAAAGCAAAGCACAGGGAAATTAGTGCTATTAGTTTCCAAAGCCTGACACAGACAAGGGCATGTTTTCTGACCTCAAAGAAAGTTGAGAGATCCTTCCTCGCAATTTCTTGAATCCTCTTCTGTTACCCGAGGGGAATGAGGTTGGCTGCCTTCTCTAAAATCTCTACACAACCCAGAAGAGAAACAAGCGAGCTGGATTTCTATAGGGCTTCAAAAGGCCAAATTGGAAATAAGAGAACTTAACTGGATCCAGAGCTGGCATGGGTGATGGGCTGCTAGGCATCCTTGGAACCAGGCTGGTAGGCGTCCCTTGAGATTTCCCAAGGGTATTGTGTCCCTAAATTCCATCCTTTGCCTCATCCTAGAGGATCTGGCTTGGCAGCCAAGAACAATTTTCTAGGAGTGAAATTCCCCCTCCTTTTAGCCCTTCTCCCCTCAACGTTAAAACTTGTCTCTTCTCCACTGATTCCTCCAGGTTTTCCATTTTAACAACAAGGACCCATTAAGAATAAGAAAACAAAACCTCTTCTGGTGGTCATGTGTACATCCTGAAATAGCACTCAACTACTATTTATGACCACAAAGTCAGAATTTCCGAGGAAACATCTGGAGTGGGCTCCAGGGGGTGGGGTGACTTGCAGTGTCCTGGGTGGTTGCTTTGCCTCATATAAGAGGCCACATGTTCCTTGGGTAGCTGGACCATTTCTTCCTCTGGGTCCCATCTGACTAGTCTGAGGTTGAGCAGCCCCCAGAGGAAGCAGAGGAAGATTTGGCCCTCAACTGACCCAGAGATCAGCTACCACCACTAATTTCCAAGAGATTTAGGGAGTTGGTGCAGCCCAGAGGTTAACAGCCAACGCTGTGTAGCCAGACCCACCACTATGCTCCTTAGCCATGTGACCTTGGGCCAGTTCTTTGATGTCTCCAAGCCTCTAAGTCCTCATACATAAGTGGGGGATAATAACATCTGCCTTAAAAGTTTGCTGTAATGATTAAATAACATGCAGGAAATGCTTAGCAAGGGCCTGGCCCATAGTAAGCTCTCAGTGGTAGCTATTAAGCAAGTAGAAATTTACATGTAGTGATGCTCCTTTCTTGGTGTACATAGACTTCTGTAAATGTAACAGGCAATTGCTGGCTTGCTTGTCTGTGTCACCTTCTAGGTTGTGAATTTCTTGTGTTCAGTGCATTTCCAGTGTCTAGCCCAATGCCTGGAACCTAGGAGAATTGCTCTAAGCATTTATTGAATAAATTAATAAATGAATTGATTCAATAAGTGGGGAGAGAGGCAACTCATTGGGTGGGTGTCTAACTGCTTCTTTGGAGAAGAGAGTATGAATATGACCTTTGAGGCCCTCAGGCAGCACTGTGTTCAGTAACTTTGCTGAGGGAAGGCTTAGATTTTTCACCAGCTGGAGTAGTTGCTAAAGCTGAGGATTTACCAGGAAATGGAGTTATTGGGAAGCCGGGCCATTTTGCTCCTGCCCTTATCCCGGGAGGGCCTGATCACTCCGGTGAAGTTGCACCCAGGCTGCTTGTTTTGCACAAATCTCAGGGTCACCATTTGCATTAAAGTCGATGGTGCCTGGGGGAGTCTTGCCCTACGTGGCTTGAATGGCCGTATGTGGCAGACCTGGACGCTCCTACAGTGGAGAATGACTTAGCTTCCTTGACAGTAGGCCTCACCATCTGAGGATGATTCCTTTTCAAATGGCATGAAAGAAATGAAGGAGATAGGAAGACTAAGGGCAATTAATACATCTCCTCTGGAGAAAGGACTGCAGGGTCCCAGGGGGTATGCTGGTGCCAGCTTCATGCTAGCTCACAAGACCCAACTGAGCATATCTCTTCCCAGCTGTGTGGTGAGAGTATTTACACCATGGAAAATGGCATATGCTACAAACCCAGGCTCCCCTCCTCCTCCTGTTAGAGGAGGTTGTTAAATATTTATAGCGTACCACTGATTCTGACTGAAGACCAAAGATACACACAAGAAACGAGAGAGGGGATGATGAGGAAGACGGTAAAAGGAAATCCTGAGGATGTGTCTGGAGACTGTGCAAACATCACTGGGGAAGTGGAAGTTTGCTCGTTGAATGCAGTTGAAAAGTGTTCACAGGATTAAACTGGGGAGAATTGTTCTGTTTTCAGTTTTGAGTGCTATAGCACAGGAATTTGGCAACAACTCTTTCTGGAGCCAGCCCTGCTTTGACAGATAGGGATTGCCTTGGGATTGAGGCAACTGCAGTTTCCCAGGAAGCAAAGTAGGTAGAGAAAAGGGTGGGAGCCCCCTGTGCTAACAGTCCCCAGCCCTCAGGCGGTTCCCAGCACTGCACTGGGCCCGCCCATGCTTGTTCTGCTTTGTGCCAAAGCCTTCTATCTTTTCCCCTTTAAATGCTTGAAGCAAATTTCAGTAAGACCCACAAAACAATTTAAATTTCACTCAGCAGTGTCTGGCACATTTAAAAAAAAAAAAAAAGAAAAAGAAAAAACCCTAATATAAACTGAGGGTTTAGATATTCTCTGTACAAATTACATATATTATCTCATTTAAGTCTAAGAACCCTATGAATCGAGTACTATTACTCTATTCCCAATGTACCACAGAGGCCCTGAGACACAGAGACACACCCACTGGAAGTAACAGACTGAGGATGCCAACGCAGGTCTCAGGGAGTCCACAGTCCCCATTTTTAACTGCTATACTAAACACCTGGTTGGAATTTGAACACATATCAAGCAGAGAAAGGAGGAAGATAGTGTGATTTGTCTAAGTTGTGCTGTCTCTCAATGGCCCTGGCTGTGAAGCTTTATTTTATTTTCCGGGCTGTTGACAACCTGTGGCATGGTTGGGTCACACTATAACACCCCATTCTGCGCCTTTGGGTTTTAAAGAACATCCATCTCAGTTCCGTGCTCCCAGACTTCTTCCTGCCTCTCACCTTCCATGTGTTCATCCAGCCACTCATTAAAGCCAGGTTATTCCTAGGAAAGATATACAGCATATTTCTCAGTGTGTGTGTGTGTGTGTGTGTGTGTGTGTGTGTGTGTGTGTGTAATAACAATGAGGAACCCAACTCTGAAGCCACATGTTTCACTTTGCTGCTTGTGAATTTTAACAAGGCAGCTGGTGGTTTGGGCTGAGAGCTTGCTTTTCTATTAACCGCAGCTTTCCCTCCACACGGATTTCCTATTTGTAGTTTTGGAGGTAAAGAGTCTTGATAGAGGCAAGCCTGAATTAATCCAACCTAGAAGACACAGTTTTCAAGAACCTAGGCAAAGGGAACCTCACCCCAGACCAACATTGGTCCTTTAAAAGATAACTTTTTATAGCACATTGGTTGTGGGTCAGGGATCTGTTTAGCACGGGAGATACAGCAGAAATGAAGAAGACCAGGACACTGAAGGAGCGCCAAATCCAGTACTGAGGATCAGATATGCCCAAAGCATTATTAAAAACAGTGCTAAGGACTCTAAAGAGTGGCACAGCACTTCGGCTGGAACACAGAGGAAATGACGGACTCTGGATCTGCAGTTTTCATGGAGGAAGTCAGATTTGAATTGGCCTTTGAGGGGCAGGCAGCTGTTTTTATTTGTTGTTTTCCATATTTTTGTTTTTTTACAAGCATGGTTGAGGGGAAGGGCATTCCAAGCAGGAATAACCCAGTGAGCAAAGGCCAAAAGGTGAGCAGTTGTGGAAACAGTGAATCTCCCACTTAGACCAGACAAGAGCGCATGTGAGGGAGAAAATGACAACACAACAAAGGCACCTAGGAGCCAGATCGTGGGGGTCACATAAGGTCACGTAAAGAGTTTGTATTGTTCTTAGGCAAATGATGGTTACTATGGATTGTCATGTGCTCGAGGGACACGATCAGAACCGTGTTCTAGAAAGATAACTGGTATGTGGTCCTTGCAGTCTGGAGGTGGGGGTCAGTAGGAGGCTGTGCTGGAGTGCACATGAGAAGGAATTACATGCAGGGGGAATGCAGAGGAGGGACTGTGTGCAGGAGACGATGCAGGGAGAGACCAGGAGGAGCTGAAGGTGATTCTGAGGTTTTGAACCTGGGTGACTTTGACAACATTAACAGACAACAGAGATGAGAAACCAAGGAGGGTAGGCGAGGAGATTTTTGGACAAGTTGAGTTTGAGGTGTTGGTGAATCATTGAAGTGAGAAGATCCAACTGCCAGCTACAAATGCACATCAGGTTGGAAAGAGAGCTCAGGGCCACGGTATGGGATTTGGATTTTTCAGGATGGCAGCTGAAACTCTACAGCACTGATAATCAGTTAAATTTTTTTTCTTATTTTTATTTCCTTTGAAAATATTATTATACTTACATTAAGGGAAAATAAATGCTTCAAGTCCATTTATTACAATATTTTAAATTAAAAAATATAATTTATCCAGAATTCTACAATGTTATCATATATATGGCTGTCATTTTTGGTGATTCTTTCCGGCCTCTTGTCATACCTCTACATAGTTGTAATTGAAGTTACACATAAAACTAATTACTATTTATATTTTGTGCTTACAAAACTTATACATGCTCCTGTATGTGTACATATCATGTTGAATTTTTCTCTTACCAAAAACATTCTTTCATAATTTTTGTTATCATCTTATGGCTGTCTTGTCTATCAAATTGAAGTAATTTGCTTTAATATTTGTAGGTTGCTGCAATTGTTAAATTTTATAGATTATGCTTCAAAATTATCTTTATACAAACAACTTTCTTCTTTTGAGAAAAAATTAGGATAACTTTTTACAAGTGGGGTTACTGAGTTGAAGGTAATAAACATTTTTATGGCACTAAATATATACATCCATATCCACTGAAAAATAAACATCTAAAGGTAATTAAAATACTATCTTTCCTGGTATCACAGAGTAAGCAGTTATTTGAAATAATTCCTTAAACATTTATTCCTATGATCAGGAGGCTGGGTATTACCTTAGGAAGGTGACTCACTTAGGGCATAGAGGTATAATTCCCACATATTATCCTTCCATCAACCTATTTATTCCTCATATCGATTGATTGATCAATCGATCCATCGATCCATCGATCCATCGATCCATCGATCCATCGATCCATCGATCCATCCATCCATCCATCCATCCATCCATCCATCCATCCATCCATCCATCCATCAGTCTATCCATCCATCAGTCTATCCAACAGATATACAATAAGTATCCAGGCACAGTGCTTTCGCCATTATTGAGGCAAAGTAATTAGGGGTGTTCCCTTCCTTTTACCACACATAATGCTGGAGTTTTTCTGATTTCCTTCCCCTTCTCTAGTCTGCCTCTGATATTCACTTTAATCAGTCTTCCTGAGTTTAAAAATTTTGGCAGAAAGAAAATCTTGACCTTTCTTATTTGCCTCTCTCCTCATCCTTATAAAGATACCTCTGCTCATGTCGCAGACAAGTAGTGAAGATAGAATAGTTTGTTTTCTGTCTAAAGAAAAAATGTCTCATGTGTCTCACAGGAAGAGAGCATTAATCCATGCTGGTGATACGGTGCTTTTCCTAATGCCAGACCTGTCAAGACATATGACAAGTTAATCTCATTAAAACAAGGCATATTATTTTCCACAGAGTGAAGAAAATGAATGGAAGGCCATTAACCCAATGATTCTTAAGCTTTTGAGATTCTTCCTTCAGGTTTTATAATCTACATAATTCTGTTTTTCATAAATTTCACTGTGGTAAATTGGGTTGTATCTTTGCTGAGTGCCTAAGAGCAAAGCTTTGGAAACAAGTGAGGAGAAACAGAAGATAGGACGACTGAATCTTGCAGCCAGATTGGAAGGTAGACATTCTCTCTCTCTGTGCGTTCCTCCTTCCTCTTGTCCTCTTTCTTTCCCTCGTTCCTTCCCTCCTCCCTTTACAACATTCTTGCACCAAGCAATAGGAACTAAATTACTTGTTTCAGGTCATCTCATTTTATTCTCAAACATCTCTGGATCTACATATATATTTTTTTCATTCCAGCTTTTCCATCATTAAAAGAAGGAAACAATTAGGTTCGTTTCTTCTGAAGGCTTCACCTTTTTCTAGCGACTAAATGAATATTTTTTGACAAAACTTGCTTTGGTTCCCACTACAGTCTTCCCACATAGAAAAATGACTCTGTCTGAAACAAAATGCATTACGTGTCTAGTACTAGGTGACCTGACACCAACGACATTAATTGTTTCCATTCTTAACTAGACCTCAGCGTTTATTTGAAACTGTTATTGTCCTCCTCCCCCAATTCCTCTTTCCAGTTTGCTCTTGGGAACCTCGTTCTTTTATTTACTTCTTTCTTCTCAGTTTTCTTCTTCCATTTTTGTCCTTGCAGTCTTAATCCAGCTCCCAAGTTGTCCTGGTTTAGGTAAGGCCTCTTCTAAGACACATTTTTCTCCACTCACTTTTTCTGCAGTTTTTCTCCTTTAAGTAATCATGGCTTTATACAGAAAATCAATTGATCAATGTATATACTTTGTGTTTATGTGCAAGACATTGTGATGGGTGTCTTGGAGGAAAGAAGAAACTTGGTTTCTGTCCATAAGGATCTTGCAGAATATTTGGGGAGAGGACACAGGTGCATAGGAAAGCTTACCCCCAAATCCCCAAACCAAACCAATACCAAAAACCAAAACCAACAACCCTATAGTTTGGTGTATTTCTGTGAATACTTCTCTTAACAGCTATTCCTTCACTGATCTGATTCCTCCACTACTCTGTCAGTTCCCCTTGAGGGCAGGAAGTTTCATCTCTATAGGTTCCACTTAGCTCTTAATACACTCAGTCATTAATTCAGAAAAATCTTTACTAAGTGTCTTCTATTTGTCAGGCAATGTGTTAAGCTAGATAGTAATAACTAGACTGGTCAAGCCAGACAGTCAAACTGGTAGAGGATTTCAGAAAAAGAAGGAAGACCACTTTGAGTTGGAGTGGTTAAGGAGCGGATGATAGACTAGACTTGAAGACTGTGTAGTATTTGGACATATGGACAGAGAGAAGCCACAGAGGCTTTCCAGGCAAGAGAAATAGAACAAACAGAAGCAGGGGCACTGGATTGTGTTAACACAGGTCCTCGGGCTGAGTAAGTAGAAGAGTCTGGCTAAATTGAAAGGTTTATGTTTGTGTTGAGATGTTCTGGAAGATAAGGTGTAGTAAAGATGGCTTTTGTGTTGGAGAAACTCTAAGACTGTTCACCTATACTTGCTCCCATTGCCTACCTTCCCACCTGCTTTTAGGCAGTTTCTAATTCTTCCTGGCCCCTTCCATCATTTTTCCTCTAAAGGATTGAGGCTGTATTTCTGCAGGCGTATCCAGTTGCAAGTTATAATATAATGTTGGGTACTGTACCTTGCTGTGTTCTTAATGAAAACATCTGGCTTAAACCTCTGCATAAACCTGTCGGCTCTCGACTGAGTGCATCTGCAGCTCCGTGTTTACAGAAGGCTCTTGACTGCTTTACCTATTTACAACTCTCTGCTTCAGTTCTCACACAGAAGAGTCCAGTCAGCCAGGATCTCTTAGCTAAAACTCATAAAGTCATATAATGTCAGGGCTAAAGGGGATGTGTAAGCTCATTCACTCAACCCCTTCATTGAACTGATTGAGACCCACAGAGGGTAGTTGTTTGCCCAAGTCCACGTTGCTGACTTGTGTATTCATCTTAACTTGCTCTTTTGTTCACTTAGTAAAACACTTAAGAAGTGCCTGTAAAGGCCACATGCTGAAGCAAATGTGAATAAAATATGAGGAATAGACTTGAGGAAACTTCAGTTTATTGGGACAGACTTAGATATAATTATAACCCATGATAAGTTCTATAATAGTGATATGAACAAAGTGGGGAGGAAGGGGTTAAATTTATCTTGACGAGTCAGGGAAGCCTTCACTGAAGAGAGGTCTTTAGAACTGAGTCTTGAAAGATGAGGGAGGGGTCACCGGGCAGAGATGAAGCAAGGACATTCCAGGCAGGGGGAGAACAAAACAAGCCAAGAATCATGGAAGGGAACTGGGAGGCTTGGCAATGATACAGCGTGTTGTGGCTTGAGGGACCTTGGCCTCAGAGGAAAGTAGAGGTCAGATTGTGGAGGGCCAGGGGTGCACTACTGAGGCAATATTGAGTTGGTGGAGGTCGTTAATCAGGAAATAACTTGATTTAATTTTTTCCTTTAGTACAATAGCATCTATGATACTATGGCAGATGACATGGACTATGAAAGGCTGACAGTAGAGACACTAATAAGAGGATTGATACTTAAGATCAATCCTTATGTAGTTTTGAATTAATTTGACGATCACAGATTGGCAGGAGGTAGACCTGATTTGGAAGCTATGTCTAAGTAGAACGGACAGGAGTTGATAAACAGATAGATCCGGAGGATGAAAAAGAAAGCGGAGAGGAGGATGACAGAAAATTTTAACTTGATAGGCTGGCCATTAATGACGGAAGGACAGCATTAGACTAAGGAATGCAGAAAGATGAATGGATATAAGTGGGAACTGAAGGAGGAGATGCTGTGTTTGTGCTGGGTGGAGGCTGGAGGTTTGGGTCTTGACATTTATATCAGGGTGTTATTACATTAAAAGCAGATGGTGATACAGGTTAGCTAGCATGTCGTTAGGTAGACGGGAAGGTCCCTGGTGGAAGAAACAAAGGGCAGCCAGATCTTGAAACTCCATGATCTGGAATGTCTCCTTCACTCCAGGACAAAGACATGAGAATGCACCTTGAGGTTAATAAATTATCTCAAATCCCTTCTGGCCAGACAGAGGAGCAAATCTGATAGATAGGAATGGGTTGGTTCATTAATCCCTTCAGGATGAGCAAACAGGACAAACCTGATTGATGAATTCATTAGAAGACTCCAGCCCCCTTCCCCAAACAGTGAAGGGAAGGTGTAAAAGTAAGAACTTGTGCCTCAGTCACTGGGCTTCCCCATTCGGGAACCCCTCCCTCTCGGGAGCTCTGACCCTTTGCTTTCAATAAACTGTCCTCTTTTTAAAACTCTTTGCCTCTCCTGGGTCCATGTTTCCATTCTTAGGTCTCACGAGACACGATCCCGGCCCACACCCAGAAACTGCCGGCAGATCCAACATCATTACATCAATGGGTTGGGGCTGTAACCCAAAGTGAAACTTACTGATTCCAGTTCCATACTCTAATCAATATGAATGTGGTTGCTCACACCCCCTCTCCCCCCATCTAGATTCCAGTTTTTACGGGAATCTGGCTAGAGTACAGGGAATTCACTTAGTGGCCTCTCTCATTCCAGTCAAGACCAAGGAGTCGTGTGTGTGTGTGTGTGTGTGTGTGTGTGTGTGTATGTGTATATGTATGTTTTCTCAAGTCATTTCCCAGGACTGATGGCACCCCAGGACTCCAGGGGAGGGCCTGTCAGATGAAGCTTATTTATTTAATAAAAAGAACTTAATAATTTGGTTTTGTTTCCCCTGGTTCTTTATTTTTCTTTCTACCTCCCTCTCCTTCCCTGGGTTTTGCAGGGCGGGAAATGGGTCAGCAGCTTGGCCAAAACATTCTTGAATATTTAATTCTTCAGCTGTTTTACAAGCCTGCCTGTTTCATGTAGCTAATCTCTCTTCTGCTTGTCCCTAGAGGAGTGTGTGTGTGTGTGTGTGTGTGTGTGTGTGTGTGTGTGCGTGAGGGGAGGGATGGCCGCAGGCAGGGGCCCCGTTTGGTCAAGACAACTAAAAGTAGAATAAAAAAAGCAAAGTCTGGAGTGCAGGCCTGTGCTCTGGCTGTTTATTCTTCATTGCGCTGCTGTGTCTGTGCTTCTGTGCACATACCCTTTGTACGTCTTTACTCAATACGGGGAACTTGGTGATGTGGCTTGTCTCAAGGTTTACTGTGAGTTTTGAAGACTCTAGGAAGGTGTGGTGAGACATGATTCCAGGGTTTGGCCATTAGTGGGCTTCACTTTGTCCAAAGGGGTCACATTTTATCCAGAGATGACAGCGAATAACTATATGCTTAGGAATGAAAGTCACTTCTAGGCTTCTTTGGAAAGATACTGACCACTAAGGACTTTGCTGCCGGCCCAAATCTCCAACTCCCTCCTGCCCTTCTGGAAGAACCGCAACCAACTCTCACATGCAGCATCCTTCTGTATTCCTTAGTGTGATGCCATCTCTCCCAGCCAGCCTATCAAGCTAACAATTTTAAATGGAACTTTTTAAAAGGGCTCTCAACCAAGCAGTGGTGGAAAGGGTGCAACAGCAGGGGAATGGGCCTTGGGATTAAAGAAAACACAGGTGAGGCTAGTGTCTCTGCTACAGCAGGCCTGTTTCTTTTTGTCAGAAAACGAGATACTCCACGGTGCTGAAGTTTCCCAAATGTCTTGAATTTCATCCTAGGAAAGTATGGGAAAAAGTATATTTTTATGCTTATTATGTGCTAGGACTTGTGTGAAGGCTTGTATACATCATCTCACTAAACTTGACAAATCCTTAAAAAACAGGCATTACTACTACTGCTACTACTACTATTGTTTACATTGTACAAATAAAGAAACCGGAAGTCAGAGGATTCAATGATGTGCCCAAGGAGGTTCTGCTAACAAGTGCAGAGCTGAGCTTGGATTCCCTAGACGCCATACGGTCACACTCGCTGAGTTTTACAGCATTTTCTCATACACTCACATCAGATTCCCTACCACAAAAATGTGAGGCCAGGCTAGGTATGATTATCCCCATTTGACAAATGAGGAAACTGCGGCTAAGAAAGGTTAAGGGACTTGGCCAGAGCCACAGAGCTAATTAGAAGTAGAAGCAGATGTAGATCATGGTCTCCTGATGCTTAGTCCAGACTTTCCCCTACTACTCTAAGCTGCCTGCTTTTTCTTGTCACTGCTGTCTGTACTCAATCTTATTCCTGGGTCTCGTTTTTTGAAGGGTGGAAAATTCCTGTTTTAATCTCCAATCTTAAAGTGTAACTTAAAGAGCCCCAGGGAAAACAAATCAACTGCAGTGCTTTCCATTAAGGCTACAAAATCCATCCCAGAATTAATAGGACGGTTATTGTATATAAAATGCTAACCTGATTAAAAGCATATTTATTGAGGATTAGCAAGTCTATAATAGCTATAAATCTTCTTCATGGTCATTAAAATTTTTAGATATTTCCAATAGCAATGGAATTATTTAGATAATAATTGCTTGAGTAAAACAGAATTAAATGCATATTTGGTGAGTATAGATTTCAATTTGCAACATATAGAGAGCCTGGGATTGTGGGGGTGGGACCACAGGAACAATGAAATTCTCTTTGAAAGGAAAGAGAGTGAGTAGGAGTGTGAGGAAAGGTCCCCTCCCCCGAACACCTACTGTGCCCAGACCTTCCTGGGACTCATTGACTTTTCACATGGTGCTCATGCCAAGTATTCTCACTGCATTTCCAGATGTACCTAAAGTATTTCCTGGGTGAGAGTCAACGTGGAGGAAGCAAGGTGGCAGGGTCAGCAATCAGGCCATGGTGGCCAGTCTAGGTAGCTTGCCATCTTTTGCTCGATCCCAGACAACTCTTTGAATTATTGTTGAAATGATATAAGTAAGAAGAATTACATACTAGTATCATTTTGTGGGAGAAAGGTTTAATAACCACTGTAGAATTGTTGGAATTTCAGTGACAAAGTTTTACTGTCGTTATGATCGTAGAGGACATTATTTACCACACACTGCATTGAAATTGATGGTGTGATAAGCTGTTCGACAAATGGTATTTCTTGTATCAGATGGGACCACATAGTCTTACACACTCCCATATGTCAGGCCTTACAAAATTTATTTATTCATTCACCCATTAAACAAGTATTTATTGAATGCTTATTAATTGCCTGGAACTGGGTAGGCATTATAAGTGAATCTATATAAGGGATTGAATAAGACATACCCTGCTGGTGTGATTTCATAGTGTGGGGAAAAGTCCTGGACTAAACTGTGCCATCTACTTCTTGTCTCATTTATTCGACAAATATTTGTTGAATGCATCTCTAGTACTAGAAATGAGTCCAGATGCTAATTCGATGGCAGGGAACAAAACAAATTCTTGCCCTTGTGGAGCATGGTAGGAAATAAGACTTGAAAAGGTATCCATATTGGAAAGAAAGAGGTAAAACTATCTCTATTTGTAGATGACATGATTTTGTATACAGATAATCCTAACGTATGCACACACATACACAAAACTATTAGAGCTTATAAATGAGTTCAGTAAAGTTGCAGGATGCAAGATGAAAACACAGAAATCTATTACAGTTTTGTACACTAGCAATAAATCATCCAAAAATGAAGTTAAGAAAAAATGATTCCATTTATAGAATCATCAGAAATAAAAAATAAAAGTGTAAGACTTGTATATTAAAAACTACAAGAGATTGTTGAAAGAAATTAAATGACACCTAAATAAATGGAAAGACATCTTGTATTCATGGAGTGGAAGACTTAATATTGCTTAGATGGCAACACTCCCCAAATTGTTCTACAGATTCAATAAAATCCCTACCAAAATTTCAGCTGCCATTTTTTTCCCCTGAAATTGACAAGTTATTCCTAAAATTCCCATGTAAATGCAAGGGACCCAGAATAGCCCAGATAATCTTGAAACAGAACAAAGTTGAAATATTCACGTCTCAATTTCAAAACTAACTGTAAGTTACAGTGATGAAGATTGTGTGGTATTGGCATAGGAAGAGACATATAGATAAAAAGAATAGACTTGAGAGTCCAGAAACAAATCCTTATATTTATGGCCAATTGATTTTTAACAAGAGTATCAAGACAATTAAATGAGGAATAAATAGTCTTCAACAGATGGTGACGAGGCAACTGGATGTCCACATGCAAAATATGAATTTGGGCCCCTTGCTCACATCATATATAAAAAATTAGTAAAACTGGGTCATAGGCCTACATGTACAAGCTAAAATCATAAAACTCTTAGAGAAAACATAACCATAAATCTTTATGACTTTGGATTAGATAATGGTTCCTTAGATATGACACCAAAACCAAATAAAAAAATTGGACGTCATCAAAATTACAAACTTTTGTACTTCAAAAGACTCAATCAAGAAAGTGAAAAGACAATCCACAGAATGGGAGAATATATTTTCAAATCATGTATCTGATAAGGATCTAGTATCCAGAATAAAAGAAAAACCTTAAAACTCAAAAATAAAAAGACAATTAGCTCAATTAAATATAGACAAAGGATTTGAATAGCCATTTCTCTAAAGAAAATATACAAATAGCCAATAAGTACAGGAAAAGATTCTCAACATCATTAATTTTTAGGGAAATGGAAATCAAAATCACAATGAAACATCACTTCACACCCATTAGGATAACTATAATAAAAATAATGGGCAATCTCAAGTGTTGGTGAGAATATGGAAAAATTGGAACCCTGACGTCTTTCTGGTGGGAATGTAAACTGATGCAGCCTCTTTGAAAAACACTTTGGCACTTCTTCAAAAAGCTAGACATAGTGTTACCAATTTAATCTAACAATTCCACTCCTAGGTACGTGTATGTAGCCAAGAGAATTGAAAAGGTGTTCACACAAAAATGCGTACATGAATGTTCAAACCAGCATTATTCATAATAGACAAAAAGTTGAACAATCCAAATGTTTAACAATTGACCAATGGATAAACAAAATATAGCATATCCATATAATTAATTATTATTCAGTCATAAAAAAGAATGAACTAATAACACATACTACAACATGGATAACTTTGAAAACATTATGCTAAGTGAAAAAAGCCAGACACAAAAGATCACACAATATATGATTCTATTTACATGAAATGTCTAGGATAGGCAAATCCATATACACAAAAAGTTAATTAGTGGTTGTTAGGTGATGGGGGAAGGAGACATTGGGGAATGACTGATAATGGATATGGGTTTCTTCTGAGGTGATGAAAATATTCTGGAATTCGATCATGGTGATAGTTGTATAACTTTGTGAATGTACAAACAACCACTGAATTGTGTACTTTAAAAAGATAAGTTTTATGGTATGTGAATTATATTTCAATAAAATGTATGAGAAAAAAAATTAAGAAGATTGCAATGCAAACACTCCTAAGCTGTAAATGACTAATATTTTACCTACTGAATATCTGGTACACAGTAGGTGCTCAATATATACTTGTTGAAAAAAATGAATGAGAGAGATGTCATCAAAATGGCGGCGTGAGGTGAGCCTCTGGAAATCTCCCCTGGAATTTACAACAAATTGAACAACTATAACTCCACAAAGGACTCCCTGCACAGCAGAGAGGCAAGACGAAGAGGCAAACTACTGAATTCACATAAAGGTGGGCAAATTGCATGAACAGGGGAGGAGGGAAGGGAGAAGTGCGGAGACGAGGTCACGTGGGCCCAGGACACAGACCTAGCTCAGGGCTCTGAGCTCAATGCATCCCGGAACTATTGCAGCTGTGGGGAGAGGAAAGAACTCAAACTGCTAGGGCTCCGATTATGGCCCACAGGGCTGAGGGGGCAGCATATAACACGGCTGAACCCAACGCTCACGGCAGAGACCTCGGAGCAAAGACTGAGGGAAGAAGGCTGAAAATGGTGGTTTAAGCCCTCACTGCTGAGCAGAGAATGGAAGCCTTAGGCACTGAGACTAGCCGCCCCCTCCCTACCCTCCCAGAGCTCACTCCACCCCCACCTGCTTGGTGCTACAAGTGGAAGAGTAGCAGTGTCACATCCAAAGAACAGAACATTTGCAGTTCTGAGAACTGTGCTCCACAGATGCAGATTCGCAACCCAACTAGTTCCGGCAAAGGGGAGGGAGCTGTGGAAGCAGTACTGGCTGTGGTGGTGGTCACTGCCATTGCTCTGGGCCAATTCTCACAACTCACCCCGCCCCTGTCCCTACCTATCTGGGCGGATCTCTGCAGGAGTAAACAGAACTGCTGAAACACACGGACTCTGAATCTGGTGCAGGAAGAGCTTTGGAACATCAAAAGCTCTCCGTATCCCTAAAGGGACAAGGCACCTTATGACCAAAGCAAACTGTTAACAGAGGAGAAGCCTGCCTTCCAGGGAATTCCCCCATTGTGTGAGACTCTGGAATAGTGCAGAAAACATAACACTACAGTGTGAGAGAGAGAAAAAAAGCTACAGACGGAGAAAAAATAAAACATTCTACCAACACGTACTGGAAAACAAAAGAAAGAGCTTTTCCTATCAACCTGTTGCAGGAGCCACTCCTGTAGATGTCTAGGAAGAGACATAATAAATCAGTAATTGCCATGAATAACCAAGGCAACAAGACAGCTCAGAAAGAAAATTGAAAGTCTCCAGAAAATGAACTTAAAGATATGCAAATATGTGACTTAAAAGACAGAGAATTCAAGATTGCAGTTTTGAAAAGACTCAACAAGATGCAAGAAAACACAGAAAGGCAGTTTAATGAACTCAGAAACACAAAGAACAACATGAACATTTTACCAAAGAGATTGAAGTTTTAGAAAAGAACCAAATAGAATTTCTGGATATTAAGAACTCAATAGAAGAAATTAAGAATGAAATCGCCAGCTTATGTGGTAGAGTTGACCAGATGCAGGAAAGAAACAGCGACATAGAAGATAGAAACCTGGAAATGACATGGATGGAAGAAGAAAGAGACTTGAGAATTAAAAGAAATGAAAGAACTCTAAAAGAACTTTCTGACTCCATCAGAAGAGGAATATGAGAATAATGGGCATACCAGTGGGAGAAGAAAAAGAGAAGGGAACAGAAAGTATATTGAAACAAATAGCCAATGAGAACTTCCCAAACTTGTGGAAAGAACTGGATCCTCGAATTCAAGAAGCAAATAGAACACCTAATTACCTCAACCCCAACAGGCCTTCTCCAAGGCACATTGTATTGAAGCTGTCAAAAATCAACAACAAAGAAAGACTCCTCAAGGCAGCCAGGGAAAAGAAGACAGTAACCTAAAAAGGAAAACCCATTAGATTATCATCAGATTTCTCAGCAGAAACTCTACAAGCCAGGAGGGAGTGGAACCAAATATTCAAACTATTGAAAGAGAGAAATTATGAGCCAAGAATAACATGCCCAGCAAAGATATCCTTTAGATATGAAGGAGGAATAAAGACCTTTCCAGATATACAGAAGCTGAGGGAATTTTCCAATACACGACCTGCACTACAAGAAATACTAAAGGAGGCTATTCGACCACCATCAACAGGGACAATTTGTGGCAACCACAATTCAAAAAGGGGGAGAGTAAAAGCCTGAACCGGAATATGGGAATGGAGAAAGTAAGCGTGCTGAAGAAAATGGAATACTCTAATTATCAAACTTTCTTTTACATAAACTTAAGGGTAACCACTCAAAATAAATCCAGAACTGAAATATATACTGTAATAAAAGAAGAAACAAAGGGAAACATCATAGAATACCACCACACAGAAATAATAGACAACAACAAAAAGGCAAAGAAACAATGGAGACACTGTCTTAACAGAAAACTAAAGATAGAATGATAGAAAATCCTCACATATCAATAATCACCCTAAATTTAAATGGACTGAACTCACCAATAAAAAGGCACAGAGGAGGAGATTGGATAGAAAAACTAAACCCAACCATATGCTGTCTCCAAGAGACACATCTCAGCTACAAGGACAAGCATAGACTCAAAGTGAAAGGGTGGAAATTGACACTCCAAGCAAATGGTATCCAGAGAAATTCAGGTGTAGCTATACTGATATCAGATGAAACAGACTTCAGGGTGAAAAAGGTAACAACAGACAAAGATGGACATTGTATAATGGTAAAGGGGACTACACAACAAGAAGACATAACAGTCATCAATATTTATGCCCCCAATCAGGGAGCACCGAAATACACCAAGCAACTACTAACAGAACTAAAGGGAGAGATTGACCAAAACACAGTTATACTAGGGGACTTAAATACATCATTGACAGCTGTGGATAGATCATCCAAACAGAAAATAAATAACGAAATAACAGCCATAAATGACACATTAGACAAAATTAATGTAATTGACATTTATAGAGCACTTCATCCTAAAACATCAGACTATACATGTTTTTCTAGTGTACATGGAACATTCTCAAGGATAGACCATATATTGGGACATAAAAATAACCTCAGCAAATTTAAGAAGATTGAAATCATACCGAGCATATTCTCTGATCACAAGGCTTTGAAATTGGATATCAACTGCAAAAAGAAAGCAGGAAAAACCACAAATACATGGAGATTAAACAATATACTTTTAAAGAAGGACTGGGTCAAAGAAGAAATTAGAGGAGAGATCAAAAGACACATAGAAACAAATGACAATGAAAATACATCCTACCAAAATTTTTGGGATGCAGCAAAAGCAGTTTTAAGAGGGAAATTTATATCATTACAGGCCTAGCTCAAGAAAGAAGAAAAATCCCAAATAAATAACCTCACACTACACCTTAAAGAACTAGAAAAAGAAGAACAGCAGAATAAAGGAACTAATAAAAATCAGAGCAGAACTAAATTAAATAGAGAACAAAAAGACAATAGAAAAAAATTAGTGTGACAAAGAGCTGGTTATTTGAAAAGGTTAACGAAATTGATAAACCCTTGGCTAGGCTTACTAAGATAAAAAGAGAGAAGACACTAATAAACAAAATCAGAAATGAAAAAGGGGAGGTTATCACTGATGCCACAGAAATACAAAGGATCATCCAAGAATACTATGAAGGACTATATGCCACCAAATTCAATAACCTAGAAGAAATGGACAAGTTAAGTTCTTAGAAACGTATAGCCTTCCTAGGCTGAACCATGAAGAACTGAAAATCTAAACAGACCGATCACCAGTAATGAAATTGAATCAGTCATCCAAAACCTTCCCAAAAGCAAAAGTCTGGGACCAGATGGCTTCATTAGTGAATTCTACCAAACCTCCAAAGAGGATCTAATACCAATCCTGCTCAAACTCTTCCAAAAAATTGAAGAAGAGACAGTACTCCCTAACTCATTTTATGAGGCCAACATTACCCTGATACCAAAACCTGGTAAGGACAACACAAAAAAAGACAACTACAGACCAATATCTCTGATGAATACAGATGCAAAAATCCTAAACAAAATTCTAGCAAATCGAATGCAACAATGCATTAAAAAAATTATTCATCACGACCAAGTGGCGTTCATCCCAGGGGCACAAGGATGGTTCAACATCTGCAAATCCATCAATGTGATACATCACATAAACAAAATAAAGGACAAAAATCATATGGTTATATCAATTGCTGCAGAAGAAGCATTTGACAAGATACAACATCCATTTATGATTAAAACACTTAATAAAATAGGTATAGAAGGAAAATATCTCAACATAATAAAGGCCATATATGACAAAGCCTCAGCTAATCTCATAATTAACTGTGAAAAACTGAAGCCCTTTGCTCTATGTTCAGGAACACGACAGGGCTGTCCCCTATCACCTCTGCTTTTCAACATAGTGTTGGAAGTCCTTGCCAGAGCAATCAGGCAAGAGAAAGAAATAAAAGGCATCCAAACTGGGAATGACATTAAATTGTCACTCTTTGCAGATGACATGATGCTATATATAGAAAACCCTAAAGACTCCACCGTAAAGCTATTAGAAACAATCAACGAATACAGTAAAGTTGCCAGCTACAAAATCAACATACAAAAGTCCATTGCATTCCTATGTACTAACAATGAAATCTCAGAAAAAGAAATGAAAAAACAAACAAACAAAAAACAAACAAACAAAAAAACAGTTCCTTTTGCAATTGCAGCAAAAAGAATAAAATACCTAGAAATAAACTTAACCAAGGATGTGAAAGACCTATATACTGAAAACTACAAGACATTTTTAAAAGAAATTGAAGATGACACAAAGAAATGGAAAAACATTCCGTGCTCACGGATTGGAAGAATCAACATAGTTAAAATGGCCACATTACTCAAAGCAATATACAGATTTAATGCAATCTCCATCAAAATCCCAATGGCATTTTTTAAAGAAATAGAACAAAAAAATCCTCAGATTTGTTTAGAACCACAAAAGACCCCATGTAGCCAAAGCAATCTTAAGAAAAAAGAACAATGCTGGAGCTATCACACTCCCTGACTTTAGCTTGTACTACAGGGCAACAATAATCAAAACAGCATGGTATTGGCAGAAAAACAGACACGTGGACCAATGGAATAGAATTGAGAACTCAGAAATAAAAGCACATATGTATGGACAGATAATTTTTGACAAAGATGTAAAAAACATATAATGGAGAAAAGACAGCCTCTTCAATAAATGGTGCTGGGAGAATTGGAAAGCCACGTGCAAAAAAATGAAACTGGACTGCTATCTGTCACCATGTACCAAAATTAATTCAAAATGGATCAAAGACTTAAGCATAAGATCTGAAACACTAAACTGCATAGAAGAAAACATAGGTATTAAACTTATAAACCTTGGGTTCAAGGAGCGTTTTATGAATTTGACTCCAAAGGCAAGGGAAGTAAACGCTAAAATAAATGAATGGGACTATATCAAACTTAAAAGCTTCTGCACAGCAAAAGAAACCATCGACAAAATAAAGGGGCAACCAAGTGAATGGGAGAAGATTTTGCAAACAGTGCCTCTGATAAGGGGCTAATATCCAAAATATACAAGGAACTCATGCAACTCATACAACAAAAAACAAACAAACAACTGAATTGAAAAATGGGCAGAGGACCTGAAGAGACATTTCTCCAAAGAGGACATACAAATGGCAAGTAGACCTATGAAAAAATGTTCAACATCGCTAATCATCAGAGAAATGCAAATAAAAACCACAATGAGATATCACCGCACCCCAGTTAGAATGGCTGTCATCAACAAGACAAATAGTAACAAGTGTTGGAGAGGCTGTGGAAAAAAAGGAACCCTCATACACTGTTGGTAGGAATGCAGACTGGTGCAGCCGTTATGGTAGGCAGTGTGGAGGTTCCTCAAAAAATTACGAATAGAATTACCATATGACCCAGCAATCCCTCTCCTGGGTATCTACCCAAAACATCTGAAAACATTTATCCATAAAGACATGTATGCTTCAATGTTCATTGCAGCTTTATTTATGGTGGCCAAGACATGGAAACAACCAAAATGTCCTTCGATAGATGAATGGCTAAAGAAGTTGTGGTATATATACACAATGAAATACTATTCGGCGGTAAGAAAAGATGAAATAGGACCATTTGTGACAATATGGATGAATCTTGAGAGTATAATGCTAAGTGAAATAAGTCAGGCAGAAAAAGCAGAGAACCATATGGTTTCACTGATATGTGGTATATAAACCAAAAACAACAAAAGAACAAGACAAACAAAAACTCATAGACACAGACAATAGTTTAGTGGTTACCAGACAGTACGGGGGGAGGGGGGTGGTAGATGAGGGTAAAGGGGATCAAATATATGGTGATGGAAGGAAAACTGACTCTGGGTGGTGAACACACAATGTGATTTATAGATGCTGTAATACAGAATTGTACACCAGAAATCTATGTAACTTTACTAATAATTGTCAAAAAAAAAGAGAAAAGAAAAAAAAACCCGAATGAATAATCAAAGTATTTCTCCAGGAATCATATTTTGATGAGGGAAGAGATTAAAGGCAAAGAGAAGCTTGAAGGTGCTCTTTAATAATACAATGGGCAGGGGAAGAGAGTGGAATGCATAGGGCTGGAGAACATTAAGACATTTCTTCTTTTCACCATTTTACTTGGGGTTGGTTCCACATGCTCCTATTAGTCTCCCTTTTCTGACCTGGTTTTGTTTTGCTCCCCAGTGTATCTCTGGTGCTTGGTACCTAGCAGTTTCTCAATGAAGACTTTTTAAAAATTAAAGAATGATTAAAACTTCAGGAAATTGTCTGAGACTCCTGGGTAATTTTGGCAGGGAGATGGGGCTTGAGAAAAGTTGCAGATCTTAGGTAAGAAAGCCAGATTTATTTTTTGAAAGAGGATCCTCCTATTAGAAAAGCTAAGCCTTGGCCCTTCAGGTCCTCTGCGCAGCTCTGCACAAGGCTAGAAATCTCCTTTTCCTCATTCTCTTACAGCATAGCCTGCATCTAAGCCAGGCCATTGGAGGGAAGGGATATTTCTGGAACAGAAGATCCTGCAGATATTGGTGGTTGTGTTCTGACCTAATGGTGGGCAAGGCTCATGAGTTCAGTCCTGTTCCTAAACTGTGCATTTAATAGCGTCAGCAAGAGATTACCGTGAGGAGTGTTATGGGAATGTTTATAGCCAACAGTACACAATACATATGTGTGGCTTCAAATACTTGTGTTATTAAAGGAAGTATAAAATGTATAAACCTGCATTTACATGTATGAAAGAAGCATACATTCATTTAACAAATAGAGTAATTTCTTATATACATTTAAAAATACCTTTAATAAACAATTTTATTAGAATAATATAAGGACTAGACCAATTTTTCATTCTGTTCTGTCACTAAGTGTGGGTCTTTGGACATGTGGCCCTATCTCTCTGTTTCCCATGTCCTTGTCTGCAGAAGTTCAAAGTTCCACTTCTAGATCTTGAGTCTGCCTTTTCCCACTTACTTGACAGAAGTGACAGGTTAGAGAATATTAAAGTTAAAGGCTTTTAAAATAATTATCACCAAATAAAATCAACATGAAACGAAGATGAATTTCTCTTATAAAATCAGCAGGCAATAATAATAATATATTTTATTCTGCTGTAAACTAAGGCATGCCTGGTTCCCCAAAAATGAGACCCAAGAAAAGCCTTTAACTGAACCAAGGGAACAGATGAGCCACCTCCCTTTGCAATTGAGCATTGAACACAGGGTTGGTCTATGTGTCGTTCTCTGTCTCTCAAGTTCTAAAATAATGTGGTACTAGCTAATGTATTTTTAATATTTCCTATATTTCAGGCATTGTACTAAACAGTGTATTGGTATTATATAATTTAATTTGCACAAGAGTCCAATGAGGTAAGAATGATTATTCTTTTTCTTTTATAGATGAAGAAACCGAGGCACAGAAAAATTAAGTATCTTGTTCAAGGTCAACAGCAAATGACGAGATAGATTTCAAACCTAGGTAGTGTAACTCTACGCCAAGCACTCTTTTAACTGCTATACAACATTGCCTCTTGATTTATGATTGTAAGATTTAAATCATGAATTAAGCATAATGTGAGCATCCCTCCCAAAACTGTAGAGTAAGATGTAAGCTAAGAGTAGGGTTTGCGGTTTATCATCAATGGAGAAAGGACCAATTCTTAAACCACATAATGGTTTTGCAAGAGGATTCCTTTGTTGAGTAAGATGGCTTAGTTAGCACTGGCTTAGCCATTACGGATGGATCATGCAAAACCCAGGCACAGGTCATAGAGCCCCATCATCTGCATTCTTCTTAGTTGATGACAAGCTGCAGTGACAGTCTTCAGAATCTTGGTATTCCGTGGTGGTCCGCTTCTTGATTCTTGTTTGGTTGGTGGTCACAGAGAAAATAAACAGAGAAGGTAAGAGATGAAGGGAGCCCTTTTAGAGGTGGAGCTGAAGGGTGTTTCTGGGAGCCTACTAACTACTCTATGATTCAGTGATAAAAATAACCAATAAATGCCAATGCCATGGGATAGCAGGCCTGAGGGGACTTTAGGTTGATCCCAGCTCTCCGTGGTTAGGTTGTCAGGTTTTGGTTGATGAGCAATACATTTCTCCATGAGGTTTGTCTTTTCATTTTATTGGAGAAAGTTTTCCCATAAAGTCCTTCTCCAGATCATCAGAAGTTCAAACTCTGGAGAACTACATTCCATCTGCATGCCTTGTAATTTCCTCACCTCTAATGTATCTTTTCTCCCATTAGTAGCTCCATTCCAACCCATCCCCCTCTTTATCCATTCCATGCCACCTAGTCATCCCAAGAAATTTTGTTTTCCTAGAGCCACCATTTTGAAAATATTGCTTCCTACTCTAGGAACTACTTTATGGGTAAGACAGGACACCTCTCCATTTATCCATAACATAGGCGAAAATCTGTGACTTAGTTTAGAGCTTAAATCTCATTTAGTGAGATTTACCTTCCAACATAAGGATTGTCTTTACAGTGTATATATCAAGTACTCATCTAGTGACTGTTTAAACACCCCCAGTGACAGGGAACAGCCAGTTCAAATTTCAGACATTTCTGTTAGAAACTATTTTGTTATGGTATAGAAATCTAATATCTAACCATTAGTCTCATTTATGTGACAAGTCTTTAAGATCTCTTTCATGGTTTTTGCCCCACTATCTACTTTCTTTATTGTGGTTACACGTCCTGTTTTTTCAATGATTCTTATGTATTATCAATATCTCTCTTGGAGAGTGATGTCTGGAAGTGAATCAAGGCATATCCAGGTATGGTGCAACAACACTGGGAAAGAGACAGAGACACAGAGGAAGTAGCTTCTGCGTTCTGTGTTCCGTATCCTAAGACTGTGTTAGTTTTTTGTTTGGTAGCCCTATTCTTATGTTAAACTTTTAGGAAATTAAATCCTTAAAGTTTTTCTTACTATTGCTGCTATTTAGACATATTTCCTCCAGATACAATGATGAAGTAGTAAGTGGACCGAGCACAGTGGTCCTTTTTAGTAGTGAGACACATTCTCTGAGTTGTGACCACCTGTACCGACTGTGCAGACATCTAGTTATATGTGTGAAGTTTATGGCTCTGTATCGTCATGAGGTTGACTTAATTACTTGGTGAAGGACTCTTGACCAAGGCAAAGGGTCTGGGGTAATAGGAAAAAAGGCTATTGCTTCATTAGATGTTTAGCAGGATGAGAGCTGGGTACTTGAATTGGGTATGAAAATCATGGTGGAATCTGTCGAAGAAGCCAGAGAAAGAATATCCACAGTCAGGAATGAGTGGAATCCAGTGACGGCATTTCCATCCGTTGACGTGAAAAGTTAGACATGATATCTCCTTTCTGGGCTTATGTTGTATAACCTGTGAGTATTCAGTGAACAATTATAGACCTTGATAAATTCTCATCCCTGAACTGAAGGCGTTTGTGTTGCAATTAGAAGAAATGTATTAACTGTTCTTAGCTGACAACTGAGAAACTATAAGAGAAAAACAACCACAAGGGTATATTTCTAAAGCCCCTTCTTGAAGTTTTCTTAAAGGTGGAGAGACCCTGATTTCTTGCCAGAGTCCTGTAGGCATCCCATGATCAGAGATTTAGAAGACTAGTTGGTCACAAACTCAAAACAGGGATGGGTACTACCTCCTAATCCCAGGAGAGGAGGCACTCTGACACAAGTGAGGGTAGAGTAGAGCCTGCAGAGCCACCTGTTTAGATGACTATGGTCGGGGGGGAAAGCACTGGTCAGAGGAGTGAAAGTGTGACCTCTCCTCTCAGTGGCTTCCTCCCCACACTTGCATATTTCTGGTCTCCTCATTGCACCTCTTGTTGTTAGAATGAACAGTCTGGAAGGTCTATACCAGAGCTTGACAATGGGGGGAAGAGGGCATGGAAGAGGTTGCCCAGTATTTTCTCTAGACCTTGACCTTAAGTAAGAGTGTCAACACAATGTGAGATATAGATAATCTATTACAGAATTGTACACCTGAAATCTATGTAACTTTACTAACAATTGTCACCCCAATAAACGTTAATTAAAAAAAAAGTAAGAGTGTCAAAAGGACTTCGGAAGCTTGGCGTCTGGGCTAGTACAGCTTGCTAGGGTGAAGTCTTAGACAATATTAAGGAATCCATTGTCCTGAAGGCATCCTTGTCTAACTTACCTTTTAGGAATTTAGCAGGGATGGTGCCTGGAAAGAGTTTTAGGGATCTCAACATCTCTCACCTGTACTGATAAAATCTGGCCCTAGAACCTTCTTTCGGGTCATCTAAGGACCTGCATTCCTAGGAAAGTGGTGGGCACTTCTTAAATCCACATGGATTGTTGTTACAATTAAAAATCAAGTCAGTTTTCTAAAATAGGGTTAACCATTCTTAAACATTTTGAATCTGGAGAACCTGAAAGTATTTGGGGTTGCATGAATCACCACCGGAGAACTATACAGAAAGTGATTTTGTTATTCCTATTCCTGACAGATAGCTAAGCACAAAGTGACTTCCACAAAACATTAGCAAAGGCCTTGGGAAAAGAACTAGGAACCCTGCCTCATCCTTTGCTATGTTAGGCAGCAAACCCTGCTTTTCTTCGCCAGGAACAGCAACCCAACATCGCTTCCTCTGCCAGATACTAGCTTCCCTGCTGAGTCAGGCAGGACTGGAAATGCAGATGTCAGCCAAGTGGGGCTTGATTTGAGTCATATCCTGGTAAATGCATGTCAGAAGCAGGTGAAAGATGTTAAATTTCACACAAACTTACACCAGATGAAAGGTGAGGAGCATAGCAGCCCTCAGCTTTACCTCAAGCCCAAACCCACTTTCTGTTATGCTGAGAGAAACACACCGCAAAGTTGCAGAACAGAACCCACAGCAGTCCCTGGGGCTAGAAATTAGGACTCAGGGGCACAGCAAGGATACTGACATTGGGATCCAGCTTCCACCAGTCACAGGACTTTGAGGTTCAAAGAAGCAACAATTGCACAATGTGAATGCGCTTAATCACACTGAACTGTAGACTTAAAAGTGGTTAAGATGATAAATTTTATGTCATGTGTATTTTACCACAATTGAAAAAAAAGAGAAAAACAAGCTGACAACATGGACAGCAAACTACTAAACAACACAACAACAAAGGCAATAATTTGCCGTCAGTGCATATGTGCAAGCAGTTTAATGGGGGAACAAAGCAGCTCCCTCTCCTGCTGAGCTTGAGGACCAAGTGGGACACTCATTGTGTTTACAAGTCCTCTCTGAAGGCCGCACCAATGAACACTTTAATTATGGCTCCAGTCTGTGTCAGCACATCCTAACTCTCAGACACTCATGGCACATGGCTCCCTGCACCCCCAAAACCTCGGAAAACGTCTATACCTTTCTGTTCCTCAACTGAGACAGTATGATATTGTCAAAGAAACATTACTAAAAACTAACATAAACAAATGAGGAAATAATGACCAAAAACGCAAATTGCATAAGTAGGAAATTAGCTTTATTTTATTGAACACATACTTTATATTCATCATAAAACTAAGTGCCTGATGTGTCATTTTTCATCCTTGCAATACCCTGGAATAAATTATTATTGTACTTTTTAAAAATCAAGGGCACTGCTGCTCAGAGACCTTAGGCACATAGCGAGGCTAAACTAAGACTCAAGCCCTGGTCTGACTCCTCCAAGTCTTTATTTACTTTTTCTTCCATGTAGCTCCTAGACTCCCCATCCAAAGGATTTTCAGAGAAACAGCAGAGAGCTATAGCAGATGCCCACACATCCCGTGATAACCATGCTCTACTCCTGGTTGCAGGCACATTTATAGGCCTATGCTTGCCTCTTTCAGCTCCTGCCTCTTGCTCAGTAAGCTCATGGGAACACGAGCTTTGTTTGCTTGTTCAGCACCTAACCCTATTGCCAAGAACAGAGCTTGGCATAGAGTAGGTGCTCATAAATATTTATTGAGTGGGAGAATGGATGACCGATCTCTTAGCGATGTCACATTCTCCCCAGCTCTCAAGGGTTGTCTATCCATCTTGTCCTGCTACTCAAGGGCAGGTTTCAACTTTCATTTGTAACTCATTATTCAGACCCCAGAGCCCTCTTTCTAATATTAGTTTGTAGGTAACCCTATTAGCTCTCAGTAAACTTACAGAGTTCCACCAAATGAGCAAGTCTTTTCATAGCCGCTGTTACCTTCTTTACTCCCAGAGCACTACTGACTCTATTGTTCACCCAGGTGAACAGTGATGTGATTATGATCATGGTAATGATGAATAACATTTATGGAACAGTTAATATGTTCTAGGCATCATGCTAAGAACTTTACATGCATCATGCCGTTTAATCCTCACAGCATTCTTTGGCATAGATTCTATAATTATCCCCTTTCACAGATGAGAGAAACTGAGATTGAGTCATTCAGTGAAATGGCCAAAGCCATGCATAGTTCTTTCTGCTTCTAAAACTTTGAACCACTGGGTACTTTGCAACCTTAAATTTTTCTCCCTCTCATCTCACAAACTTCACTGTCTTCAAAAAATCTCCACCCATTACAGATCTATGATATGACAATACCCTACAACAACAATACCGACTGCACCATAAGAATTAGCATCCACTCTGTAATAGGAGTTACTGATACCCTTCTACAGGTAGATTTGGAATATCCTACTTGGTTGATTAAATTGGTCCATCCTCCCTCCTTCCAGGATCCTCTACCAGTGCTGCATTTGCTAATCCACTTCCTTCCTTTCAAAGAACACAGCCCTTCCAGAAAGCCCCCAAGCTGTATAGATTTTGGCTGGATCCATTCCAGATCAGTTTTGTACACTTAATCTACTTCTAGATGGAGCAATCGGGATCAAGAGGATTTATGAGGGGTGTTTTCCTGGAGCCTGACCTTTCTCTCATGTTTCATCATTCATTTATAGTCTAGCGTCTTCAGTGAACTTCAGGCCCCATCGTGGGGCCTCCAGTTGTGTGATACTATCAGATGGCCTCACTGCTGGAGTGGATGATCTTGGCAATGAAAAGAAGATGTAGGGCCTTGATGTCTCTGGCAGCTTAGGGGGTAACTTCTCAGGAGCTTGTTTAAACTGCTCCTCTACTACCTGCCTTGATTAGAGTCTGGCTCTCTATGGTCAGTTTCCTCATGATCTCTAGAGCCCTACGTCTGCCTTCCCTTGCACCTGGCTGACTCACCTTTTGCATTGAGTTCAGCACTGGAGATGGAGAGGGAGTGAGGAAGGAGAGAAGAAGTTTCAGTACTGTATGAATTCAGTTGGAAAAATAAGCACACAGGATTTAAGCAAATCTCCATATTGCCCCCCGAGTGGTTTTATGTCTTTATAAAACTCAGGCACCATCAGCTAATACTCCATCTCTTCAAGGTCAAAGACTCCGTGATTCTAGAGTGAGCAAATCTGTGGTTCCGTACTTGTCCAGAAACGCTTTCTCTTTCCTCACCTCAGCTGGAACCTGGATAATACCCATGAAGGGCATCCTTTGCAGGCTTTCCCAATCCTCACATTCAGAGAGGTGGGGCTGCCCAGTTCCTCACTCCTGGTATCACTTTGCAATTACTGCTCGAGAGACTGATTCTTTTCTCCAGAGACCATTTTCTTTTAGAGTTCACAATGTTCACTTTTTTATTTGTCTTTCTGTTTGTCTCCTGCAGGGAGAAGTCTGAATTCAGATTGAAATTCTGCCAGTTAGAAAGATAGTTTTCCAATCTTCCCGAAAATTTTCAAGGTCACTCGAAGTGTTGGGAAATGTGGATACCAGCATTTTTGGATCCCTGGCTGGCAAAGAAGCACAGACAGTAAATAACCTCATCTTTAGAGCTCTTACAAGATCCCTGAGAACGACCGGTATGATAATCCTTGGGAACTTCTCCCTTTTTAAATGCTTATGTTTAATTTTTAATAAAATATTTCACACATACGAAAATAAAATATAATGTATGTGTTTTAAAAGATAGCAAAACAAGTACCCCTAGTCACTTGACAAAATATAATGTTACCAAAATGATGAAACACTTTCGTGTCCTCCTTGGTCATCTCCTCCCCCAAAGGGAATTGTTTGTTATTGTTCTTTTTATTTTCATTACTGTTTGAAAGCCTGTTCAGTAAAATGAATATATTTTATAGTTTTGTGTGCATCTGAACTTTACATGAATAGTATCACACAGAGTGATTTTTTGTGCCTTATGTTTTTCAGGTTAATCTGAATTAATGCATTTAACCACAGTTAATTCATTTTTACTGTTGAGTAGTATGCCATTATATGACTATGTCATTTTTTTTGCCATCCGTCAGCCAGTGTGCATTTGGTTGTTTCTTATTATGCTATTAAGAGCAATCCTGCTATAAATATTCTTGGCCGTGTTTCCTGGGCACATGGACACGATTTTCTCCTGGGTCACAGTATTTCCTTTTACCACTCTATCCACGTTCTCATCTTCTCTGCTAGGATTCCCTTCTTCAGTGACCTCATTTCTGGTTATTATCCTCAGAGACTATGCTGCATACACAGGTGGTATAAATGTAAGTAAGGCACCATGCCTTTCCCTGGGCCACTCCCTGTTTAGTGGAGTAAATAATCACAGCTGTCATGTTGATCACCTAACTAAAACCCCGACGGCTGGCCTGTGGTGCCCAGGCTTCCACTCTCTATCAGTCACTACACCTCTTCCTTGACTCAGAGTCACTATTTACCTGTTCTTTCCACCGCCCTCCATTCCCTTTTTGGGCCCCAGTCTTTACTTTCCAAGTAAATTTTTTTTTTACCTGTTCTCTTGATTCTAGCCTATGACCACATCCCCCAAACACTCCCATATTTTTATTCTCAGTCCATAGTTTTTATGTAAGTCCACCAAAACTGGTGGGGGTTCCCCATATCCTAAAATCTCTCAAATCTTTCACTTTTTCTCTTAAACAACTATCTCACCTCTGCCTTTTCTTGAAAACCGTCTTTGCTGCCTTAACCTCCGACACTCAACATCTCATCATTTGACTTCTGCCCCGGACTCCACGGAAGATGCTCTCTCTGAGCTCGCTAGTGATCTCCCGAGGATCTAGTCTGAAGACCTTTTCATTGTCCTTCCGTATCCCCTGCCTCTCTGCAGCTCCCCTTTGGTTTCTACAGCACACTATTGCCCAGGTCAGTTCTCCCTCCCCACCCTTTCCTTGCTTGACCTCTCCTTCCTGTGTACGTCCTCTAAGTTTTACTCCCGGGGTGACATCTATTTCTTCCCTTTTAGCCTGGGAAGGGGGCTTGTCTGGGAAGACTGCTGGGACCTCAGCAAAAAATGGATTAGGAAGCTGTGGCATGCTCAACTTGATCTGGACCTGTACAGCCATTCAAGGGAGGATATGGTGGGTGGGGGGCATTTTTAGATGGTTTAAGATGCTTGGAGTCTGGTAGCTAAATTTGTGGTTCAGGGTGTCTCAGTAGGTAGAAATTCTGGAGAGCAGGGTTTAGGTCTTTCTGTGGGTTTAGGGACCATCTAGAGCTGGGCAGGGTTTTCCAGGTTCTAGTCACACAGGCTGTGGGCTGAGCATGTAAACTAGAGGACAATAATGGGGAACCAAGACCCTACTGTCGAACTAGGTTCTTAGTGTAGACATCCCCGTCTTATTTAGGATTGGCTTAGAGACTGAGAAGGATGACCCAGGACATTTCTGGACTTAGCAGCATGGCTTGTACCATGAACTTCAGTGCGATCAACTTCCTATGGGTGATCCTAGCCCTGGTCTTCCTGCCTCTCTCTCTCTCGTTTTCTCCCTCCATCTCTTTTTCTTAAAACTGGCAATCATATGGATGGACCTAGAGAACATTAAACTAAGTGAAATAAGTCAGACGGAGAAAGACAAATACCATATGATCTCATTTATACATGGAAACTAAAGAACCGAATAAATGAGCAAACTAAACAGAAATAGTCTCAGAGATATAGAGAAAAAAACTGATGCTTGCTGGATGGGAGGGGGTGGAGAGGAGGGAGAAAGTGAGGGGATTAGAAAGCACAAATTGCTAGCCACAATATTGCCACGGGGATATGAAAGATAGTTTGAGGAATATAATCAATAATATTGTAAAGATTTTGTAGAGTGTCAGATGGGCACTTGTCTTATTAGGGAGATCACTTCATGGACGGTGTAGGTGCCTGACCACTGCAGTGTACACCTGAAACTGAAGTTGAATAATATTGAATGTCAACTATAATTTTATATATATATATATATATATATATATATATATATATATATATATACACACACACACATATATATGTCACAGAATGTGGAGTAAAACATAGGGAATAGAGTCAATGGAATTGTAACAGCTATATACAATGTCAGAGGGGTAGTAGATGGGGGGATAGGTGTTATCACTTTGTGAGGGGTGTAAATGTCCATTACATTGTTTTGTACATCTGCAACTAATTAAAAAAAAAAAACTTGCACAAAAGTTGCAAGAACAGTAAAAAGAATCTTTCTTTTTTACACTTGGCTATTTGAGAGTAAGTTAGTGACATGATACACCATCAACTCCAAATATTTTATTGTGTATTTTCTACTAAAAAGGACACTCTTATACTTAATCAAAATACAATAATCAAAATCAGGAAATTAACAGTGGTGCATTGCTACCATTTAACTCTCAAGACACATTTGAGTTTTACTTATTGTCCCAGTAAAGTTTTTTATAGCAACAGGATCTAGTCAAGAATAAGTCATGTTTCTTAATCTCCTTTGGTCTGAGTACCCCAGTCTTTCCTTGACTTCTTGATCTTGAAAGTTTTGAAGACAAGTTCAATAATTTTGCAAAATGTCCTGTTTTGGTTCACTGGTGTTTTCTCATGATTAGGTTTACATTATACATATTTGCTAGAAATAGTCCACAAGTAATGCTGTATTCCTCTCATTGCACTACTAAGATGCATATGATTTAAATTTGTCCCATTACTGGTGATGTGAATTTTGATCACTAGATTGAGGTTACATCTATCAGACTTCTCCACTGTAAACTCACTTCTTTCCTCTTTGCAACTAATGAATATTTTATGGGAAGTTGCTTTGAGGTTGTAAATATCCTGTGAGTCATCAAGCTTTTAATGTACTAATTAATTTATTTATATCAGTATAAATCATGGATTCCTATTTTATTAAATGTATTTTAATCTATTATTATTTATTATCATCATTTATTTTGATACTAAATTGTCAGGCTGGCTTTTGTGTCCCTTTGATGTGTTCCATCATTCTTTAAAAATGCTTTATTTTCTGTCACAAAAAGTTGTTTTAGGCTCATCTTTTAGGTTTTTTTTATTCAGTCTTTGAGTCAACCATTTTTCTAAGGAATCCTGGATTCTTTTAGTGAAAATGGTATTTGGAAACCAAAATCTGGGTGATAGATGAGTTTACTATTATTGGGGCGTTATTGCTCCCAGAGCCCTCAGAGGTAAGAGCTAGGGAATACACACACACACACACACACACACACACACACACACACACACACACACGCACTTATACCTATATTTCCCTGTATATGGATAGCCATCAGTTCACATTTGTATTTCTAATTCCAATCCATAGTGTTGATTCTAGATTTCTCCTTCGGTAACTGTGATAATTAATTTTATGTGTAAACTTGACTTGGCCACAGTTTCCCAGGATATTTAATTAAACATTATTCTGGGAGTGTCTGTGAGGGTTATTCTGGATGAGATAAACATTTCAATTGGTTTGCTGAGTAAAGCAGATTGCCCTCCCCAATATGTGTGGACCTCACCTAATCCATTGAACTCCTGAATGTGACAAAAAGACTGAGTAAGAGAGAATTCACTTTCTGCCCAACTGTCTTGAAAATGGGACATTGGTTTACTCCTGTCTTTAGATTCAGACTCAGACTAAAAAGTATACCATTAGCGCTCCTGGTTCTCAGGGCTTCCGACTGGAACTGCACCATTGGCTCTCCTGGGTCTCCAGCTTGCCAATAGCGGATTTTGGGACTTCTCAGCCTCCCTGACCATGTGATCCAATTCCTTATGTTAAATTTCTTTATATGTATATCATCTATATCTACATCAATGTTTATATCTGGTATAGGTTCTATTTCTCTGGTAAACCCAGACTTACATAGTAACCCAGTAAGAAGCCTGGCTTCCATAATTCTCCATCTACTTGTATTTACTTGTTTGATTAATCATCCTATATGTTAGCAATTTCCCCTCACCGCCACCATGCAACGACCCCTTCATGCAGATCGTCCTCACTTCTCTGAGTCCTGGACAGCCTGTCTGGGCTGCCCTCTTGTACAGGTGGCCTCTTTGCTCAACTTGGGTTCTGACATCCTTCAGAGAGTCCAGGTCACCCTCTCGTGTTGACACCTGACACTCCTGGCTGGGGTTGCTGCTCTCCCCTCCAACACTGTGAATGCCTACCTTGTTCAATTCCACCAAAAGCTTTAAGACTGAATTGTTCAGGAAGAAAAGGGAAAGGAAGAGAGTCAAAGGGGAGGGGAGAGGAATGGTGGTAAAGAGAAGAAGAGGAACAGGAAGAGGGACTCCATTTTTTAAAAAAACTAGTTTCCTCCTTCCCAACTATTTATTTGCCATTGCCATTGATGCATCCCATAGGTGCTTTAAAATCTGCATATTTGAAACTGCGCATATTTCCTCTCTAGCAAAAAACCTTCTCTCTTAATTCTCCTGTAGTGCTGATGGGAGTATAAATAGTTTATTCTTCCTGGAGGACAATTTGGCAATATGGTCCAAAAGGCTTAGAAAAAAATCCTACGTTTCCTTTGACCTCAAATTATATTTTTTGGAATTTGTACCAAAGAAACAATTAAATATCAACAGAGATATTCAGCTTTAATGATATTAATTATAGCCAAAATTAGAATCATGCAGAATGTTTAAATATTCTAGGAATATCAGGGAGCAGATAGAGTAAATTGTAATAAATCCGTAAGGTAGGATAATGATACTGAATTACAATTATTGAGGTAGAAAGATATTCACTATACGTTAAGTGAAAAAACAGTTATAAAAAATGGAACGATCCCAATTTGTGATTAAAATATTAGAAATATATATGTACAGAGAAAGAAAAAGCTTGAGATGTTATATCACAAAGGAATGTTAACAGTGAGATTATGGAATTTATTTCCTTTTACCTTAACTGTGTTTTCAGGTTTTTTTTTCACCAAATACTTGCACGTATACAGTAATGAAAACTAGGAAAAGAAAACTACATGTCCTTTTCCCGACTTTCCATTTCTGTTAATGGTACAGCCATTCTTGAAGTTTTCAAACCCTTTGAATCATCACTGATGGTTTCATCTTATCAGTCACAGAATCCTGTTGATTATCTTTTCACAACATTTCTTGGGGTGTCCCTTTCTTTCTGTTTGCCTGCCATCACTTCAGCTCAGACCTTGTACCTCACATCTGGGCTATTGCACTGGCTGCATTGACAGAGCTTTCTACTGCACCCTGACCCAGCCAGCCAGGTGAGTTGCCCTGGGGAAGTTCTTTGATTGCATTGCTCCCTGCACAGAAGTCCCCTGTGGTTTTCCTCTGTGTCCTGAATAAATAAATGCTGGATGCCTTAGCTCAGCCTTTCCTACCTGGTCCCATTCAGTGTTGCCTTACACTAATTTCATGCTCGAACTCTGCTCTCCAGAAAACATATTCTAGCTTCACTTTCTTTTAAGATATATTTAATTTTCTTATTTCTGTGGTTTGCTCAACTGCTGGCGTTCAGTTCTGGAGTTCCCTTTTCCCTGTACCCTTTCTTCTGCTCATTCTTCAGTGCCCTACTCAAATATCACTTCTTCTGTGGTGTCTCTCCGCATGGGCCCCATTGGATGTAATTTTCCCATATCTGAACAATGTAACATTTTGTGCTACTCCTGTTTTATACACCATATTTAGCACTCTTTTCTTTTTTCAGTTGGGCAAACTTTCTTCCCCTGGGTACAAGCATCCCATTCCAGAATCTGAGCCTTCTTCCTTGGAATTCCTTATACTTAGCTTGCTCCTCCTGTTCATTTTATTCCCTATGCTGTGTTGGAGAAAACCAGAAATTGAGATAAAAAGATTTGGACTTGATCTTCCTAATCTTTTTCCTTGAAATTGTCTGCTTCTCAACCCACTAAACCATGGTTTCTGCTCCTCCAAATGCTACCAAAATTGACCTGGCAAATGTCACAATCTTCACTTGCTAAATCCAATAGACTCATGTATGTGAGAGAGTACAGCATAAGAGAACTGACCCTGCAGCCAGAAAGTTTAGAATTTGAGTTGCAACTTACCCTTTTACTGCGTCTATCTTCTACAAATTACATAAGTTCTTTAAGGACCTGTTTCCTCTTCTATTAAGTGGAGAGTAATAATAGTACCTTCTTACTAGGATTATCGTAAAAATTAAATGAGATGATGTTTATACAGTGTTTGCATGGTGTTGGTCACCATAGTGCTTTGTAAATATTAGCTATTGTTATTATTACACCATAAATTCTAAGGTCATTGCACTGGCTTCTGCTTACCCTTCACCCTCACTTCCTATTGCAGCCCTTCCTCCTGTCCATCCATATACTTTATGCTTCAGTTATGGCAGACTGCATATACCTTTCTAAACACACTAAGTCCCATCTGTGAGTTTTTGTGCTTGCTCTTTCTTTGACTAATAATATCCTTCCTCTATTCCTTATTTACTTAGTTGGACTCCTATCCATTTTTTGAAATCTAATTCATATGTCACCCTCTAGTGAAAGGCTACCCTCCTTTTCCCCAATAAAGGAATTTACTTTCTCCTCTGTGCAATCTTTGTACCTTGCATGTATTTCCATTGTTGCACTTACACTGCACTATATCTTATTGTTTACTTGTCACCCCCAACTATAAACTCTTTGACTGCCTCTATTTCTCTATTCAGTTCCTACCACAGTGTTTGACACATACTCGACACTCAACAATATTTGCTGAATAAAGTAATAGAAGGAAAAAAAGCTCAGAAATAGCAGAGCCAGGACTTGAAATCAGGACTTCTCACTCCTAATCCTAATCTTTCACTGACGTCCCCCAAAGTCACAAGCACATTGAGTCAGTTTTGCAGGTTGTCATCTAATGTCTCATGGCCTTGGACTGACCCTGAGAGTGAGATTTACTACGTAGTGTTATAAAAGCTTCGGACTCCAGCTCGTCTCAAAGGAGTTGTACAAAGAAGGGACTAAAAGACGTCAGAAAACAGTGGAGATGTGAAAGGTTCTGCGGTTAAAGGCAGGAACCTCAAAAGACCCAATCAAAAACAAAATAAAAACTCTTTTTCAAGCTCAGTAAAAAAGAAAGACACTTTTTAAAAATTTGGTATTAACATGATCTCTAGGCTCTGTTTATTGAAACAATCTTAAGTCCGTAATCAAAACAATGTTTTATCATTTCCCCTCCAGGCTGGTCACAAGCTACAAACTGGATCATTTGACACATCTCTCGTGCACTTGAAACTCAAATTGAAACTCTGCCATTTTAACTGTAAAAGAAAAAATAACTTTTCAAAGCCCCATATATATATTTTTCTTATTCATCCTTTTGATATTTTACTTGGACCAAAACCCAAATTCACTTGGTTTTTTCCAAGCACATATTTGGGCTACTTCCATCATTGTTCTTGGAAATGATTTTTCCTTTTGACATACTGTGCATTCAATATACAACCTGGGCAACACCATCACAAGCCACGGCATTGACTCCCTCGTGGGCTGTCAGGAGCATCTCTAAAATATTATGTCTCCACTTAGGTGGATCAACTGTTTAGTTTTACAATGTTTAGGAAAACGTGTGTGTGTGTGTGTGTGTGTGTGTGTTTACGTCAGTGTGAGTTTTGTGTCTGCTGGGGGAAATGCTGGGTTAGCATGTTTTCCAGAAGGTTTGGAGAATATCTGTGGCTTGTTTGCTGATATGAAAAAATGTCAGAACATGTTTTGAGAAGATATGCGTATATGTTTTCACTTATCTGAGGGAGTATCCTAAGTCTAGGAGACTTAGCATGGGCAGGCATTCTATCTCCTGGGTGATGTAGGCAGGGGATATTTATTAGGAGAAAATGGAAAGCTCATCAAAACTGGGCAAATTTTCACCGTATTGTTTGTGAGGAAGAAGAGTTAGCTTGTTCCGCTGCTGTGGCGTTTGACCATGGCAGCTTCGAGGAACTGGGGCATGAGCAGAAAGAATGGAATTATCTCTGCTTTTGCCCATGGTCAAGACGCTAACCTCTTTTGTCCAGGTTATTCAATGGGTCCACTGCCATTACCAAATAGAATCAGGCTCCTCTACATAATCCATTTCCAGCCTAAGCTCTGCTGTATATCGTCCTGACTCTATCACCGTGACCCCCAACTGGTCTTTGACCCATTTCCTTTATTCTTGAGCCTCGTCCCTTCTCTCGCTTGTTTCCCAAGCTTACCTCTCTTTGTTATTGGTCCTGTCTATCTTCTCTCACAGTCAGGCCACTTTAGTTCATTTCATATGAGTTTATTTTTGCTCCTATCTTTCCCTTTGTTTCTTGCCTCCACTTTAGACTCCTTATTCCTAGCAGCTCATCTTCTCTGCCCTTTTCCTCCTCCAACCTCTTGGTCTGCAAGATCAAATGGGAACCCAAGGGCCGGCCCAGTGGCTCAAGTGGTTGGAGCACCGTGCTCCTAACGCCGAGGTCACCGCTCAGTGTGAGCTGCCGTGAGCAGCCAACTGACTGCCAACTAGACTGAGAAACAACGGCTTGAACCGGAGTGGGGTGGGGGAGGAGGAGGCAGAAGAAGGGGGTAAAAATGGCAACCCAGGGGAAAAAAATCACTGACAGATAAGGAAGTCCACAACAGAAGAATGAAGAAAAATAAATGCCATGATAGGCAGGAGAAATTAGAATTCCTTGGAAGAATTCAAATTACTTAACTCGGTCTGTTATTAATACACAATGGGAGTTTCAGAGCCAGTCAAGTAATGATGCTGCCTCTGGCATATTACAGTTCATTTTTAATAAATGTTGCAGCTGGATACAATGGCCAGATGAACTTTAAGTTCCTCCCAATGCTGAGATTCTATGGTTGGTACAATGTTACTGCTGTAATATTTTTAAATCATGTATTGTCTACAATCAAAGGTACTATAACTGTCTATTCTAATTGTGGCCACAGGCCATACTTTTATATCCTAGCTAGAAGGAAGAAGGTCCAGCCATGTTCTAAGCTCTGTAGAATTGTTTGGCCTGCATTGTTTTTCTTTCCTCTTGTAACTGCTACAGCCAGAGCCAGAGAACTCTAGCACATCCAGAACTTTCAGAGAGGCCAGAGTTGCTGCTTTCCAATTCCTCCCACAGTTTAGGGAGGAGATGAGATATCAGTGCTTTCATTCTAGTGTTGCTGTGGCTTCAAAAAAACATAAAGCAAACTGAGAATGGTCCTGGCCAAGGCTTTAGTCCCAGCCTTGGTATTCTCCTGGTTTTGAAGAAGCCCTATATGAACCTTCCAGTTTCTCAGCCAGAGTAGGTAGTGCGCCCAGAGATGTCAGATTCTCCTCTAAGAAGATCCTTTAGGAGGACGTATTTCCTAGGCTCTTCCACCAGAAGCCAAGTTGCTACCAGGTATAGGACTGTATCTTGGTTTTCCTGGCATCTGACCAAGTATGATGGTGAATTTTATGTGTCAACTTGGCTAGGCCACAATACCCTGATATTTGGTCAAACACCAATCTGGATGTTGCTGCGAAGGTATTTTTTAGATGAGATTAACGTTTAAATTAGTAGATTTGGAGTAAAGCAGATTACCCTCCATAATACAAGTGGGCTTCATATAATCAGTTGAAAGCCTTAAGAAAAAAAACCAGATCAAGAATCTATAGGAAAGAAGGAATTCTGCCGCTAAATGGTCTTCAGACTTGAGACTCCAATATAACTCTACCCTGAGTCTCCAGACTACTGACCTACCCTACAGATTTTGGATTTGCCAATCTCCACAATCACAATAAATCTATCTTTCTATTTCTCTATCACATCTATCTATCTGTCTGTCTGTCTGTCTGTCTGTCTATCTATCATCTATCTATTTATATCTATTTTTCTGCCTATCTATCATCTTTTTATCATCTATATTTCCTATTGGTACTATTTCTCAGGAGAATCCAGATTAATACACCAAAGACTAACTGGGCGAGAGAAGAACTTACCCTTTATTTCATTGGTTAATTTATCACTGCAAGATCTTTATAGCAATTCACAGAGTGTCCAAGATTAAATTTTATTTTGGATGGGTAACGTGTTGGTGACTATGAGAAATCCCAACTTTTGGTGACCAATCATCCTGGTTTCCTGGGATGTGGAATATTTAGGACTAAAACTGGGAAATCTAGAAATAAATTGGTCAACCTACCCGACTTTAACAGTTTGGGCTACTGATTGTTTTTTACTCAAATAGCCAACATTTTTGAGATAATTACAGAGAGCACCTATGGTGGCCTTATTGAGAAACTGTTGTACCTAATATCTGCTTAGATCTTGGTTATTAATAAGAAAAGCATTCAACCCCTATCACAAACATGTCATTTCAAGGCCCTGGTACTGCGTCCAAGAACCAGTCATAGCCTTACATAAACATATTCTCTTAATGTCCCTAAAGGACTTTAATTATGAGTGTGCCTCCTGCCAGCAAGCGCATTTACACCCTGGCTGTAGAACAGTCTTGGGATTCTCAGCGCTGGTTGCCACAAGCTACAGCAGACCCTGTCCAGGTCCAGTTCTGTGGGTACAGTGCTTGGGAAAGTCGCAGCTGCAATCCATGAGGACAGGCTCTGAACACTACCTTCTCAAGTGCTGATGCTTTGGGACTTTTGATTTTCTGGCAAATTCACCTTTGACTGTCACAAGCCCTCCAAGTGGCCTTGTACTAAGAGTTTCACACCATAGCCCCTTCTTGTGACTGGGCCCTGAGTGGAATGTCCATGCTCAAGTCCTTCAAAAGAATCTATACAAGATCAAGTCTCTCTCTGTCAAACTCCTTTCCCCTTGGGCATGGTTTCTTGGCCACCCAGTCTGTAAGACTGAAGAAGGAGAAAGTTGGGGTGTAATGGGGTTAATGCCCCTTGCCTGATCACCCTGTGCCTCTCCTTCCTGGGCCTGTGTGAGGCACAGCCTTTCAGAAAGACTGAGGTCTGGAGGGCCCCCAAGCCTTCAGGCCTTCACAGCCCAAACAGTTCCATGTGGCATGTGGTTTTTGATGTGAGAAACTGTATATTGGGGATTATTGTGTTGTTATTTGCCAAACACTAAAACTTCAATGCTCAGAAAAGCCAAAGCCCTGTGCACTCTGTATAGTTGCTGGCCATGGAATACATTCACTCACACAGGCACAGATATGTGCAGGCAGAAGCTAAATCTCTCAAAAGCCTATATGGCAGGTACTTTCTAGGCATTTTACTCTGTGTAATAGATAACATTGTCTTCATTTTACAGATGAGGAAATGGGCTCAGAAAGATTAAAGAACACGTCCAATGTCACATAGTAAGTAAGCAATGAAGCTAAGCTTTGATCCCAAGATTTTCCTGACTCACTCCAAATGCCAGTTTCCTTCCTTTGATGCCTCACAACTTAACAAAGCACAAATACATGATATACTCCAATCTTGAGTTTGTCTTCTGTGAATTCGAAATTAGGATGGCGTGATGAATTGTAAAAAACGGTCACAAAATCTCCCATCCCTGTGTGCACGGCTTGTGTACTGTGAGCTTGCTGTTCCTCCCATTGAGGCGGAAGCTGGCTCTTCACTCTTTGAATCTGGACTTGGCCCGGCAACTTGCTTTGGCTAATGTGACATTAGCAAATGTGATGCAAGATGAGGCTTGAAAAGTGCTTGTGCATTGGGGCTTGCCTTCTCTGGCTGCTGCAAACCCTTCCTCCACTATGTAACATGCGGAAACATATAACTGAAGTCAATACCTAGCACAAACCACCAGAAAGGGGAATAGTGCCATCTTGGACCAACCAGATGCCAGCTGACCCTTCAACTGATTATAGTTGCATGACTCCAAGAGAGATAGAAGAACTGTTCAGTTGAGCCCAACTTAATTATGCACAGATTTGTGAGCGAGTAAATAGTTGAGATTGCTCGTTAAAGAACAACAGATAACTGATATGAAAAACAACACTATCGCTTGGGCATAAAAGCAGAATATACACACCGCACACAACCATACACACATTCACATAGTGGATAATCACACTGATTTAGCTCCTTTCTTATTTTACACTGCACAAAGTACAGAAGGATTACTGCTAAGACCTCAGACAGTGTCCCATCTGGATGGATGTGCCTTCGTTTCCTATATTTCTCTGTCTTCCTATTCCTTCCCAATATTTTCTTGTTTCAGATTCTTTGTGTTGGGTGTGGGTGGCTAGAGCAGCACTTTCCTGGGACTTATCACTCCTCTATGGATAATGAAGTACTGGTTCTCTGGTTTATTCTTTTTTTTTTTTTTTTTTTTAATTCTGGAATGTAAAGCTCTTTTTAATTAAAGTATAGTTGATATCCAATATTACATTAGTTTGAGGTGTACAACACAGTGATTTGACATTTATATGTCTTACAAAGAGATCATCACGAGAAGTCTAGTAACCATCTGTCACCATACAAACTTATTGCAATATTGACGGTATCCCCGATGATGTGCATTCTATCCCTGTGACTTATTTATGTTATAACTATAAGTCTGCATCTTTTAATCCCCTTCCCCTTTTTTGCCATCCTCTACCTCACAGCCCTTTGGGAATATCAGTTTGTTCTCTGTATCTATGTATGTTGTTTTGTTTGTTCATTTGTTTAATTTTTTAGATTCCACGTATAAGTGAAATGATATTTGTCTTACTCTAATTTATTTCACTTACAAATATAAGTTCTAGGTCCATGCATGTTGTCACAAGTGGAAAGATTTCATTCTTTTTTTATGGCAAAGTAATACACCATTGTACATATGTACCACCTCTTTTATATCCATTCATCTATCGATGGACACGTAGGTTTCCTCCATATCTTGGCTATTGTAAATAGTGCTGCAATGAACTTAGGGGTGTATGTATCCTTTCAAATTAGTCTTTTCATTTTCTTTGGAAAAATGTCCGGAACTGTAATTGCTGAATCATATGGCAGTTCTATTTTTAATTTTTTGAGGAACCACCATAGTGTTTTCCACAGTGGCTGTGCCAATTTACAATCCCACCAACAGTGCACAAGGGTTCCCTTTTCTCCACATCCTCGCCAACATTTGTTTCTTGTCTTTTTTGATGGTAACCAAAATAAAACTGGGCCACTTTCTTACTCCACATACAAAAATAAACTCAAAATGGATTGAAGACTTAAATGTAAGACTTGAAACCATGAAACTCCCAGAAGAAAACACACACCGCACACAAAATTGATTGTCTTTTTTGATGGTAACTATTCTAACAGGTGTAAAGTTATAGCTCATTGTGGTTTTCATTTGCATTTTCCTAATGATTAGTGATGTTGAGCATCTTTTCGTGTTTGTTCAACATCTGTATGTCTTCTTTGGAGAAATGTTTATTCAGGTCTTTTTGACAATTTTTTAAGTGGGTTATTTGTGTTTTTGATGTTGAGTTGTATAAATTCTTTATATATTTTGGATGTTAATTCCTTATCAGTTATATCATTTGCAGATATTTCTCCCACTTAATGGGTTGCTTATTCCTTTTGTTTATGGTTTCCTTCACTGTGCAAAGCCTTTTGGTTTAATGTAATCCCATTTGTTTCTTTAGTATTTTGTTGTCCTTGCCCAAGGAAACAGATCCAAAAATATATTTCTAAGACTGATGTCAAAGAATTTGCTGCCTATCTTTTCTTCTAGGAGTTTCATGGTTTCAAGTCTTACATTTAAGTCTTCAATCCATTTTGAGTTTATTTTTGTATGTGGAGTAAGAAAGTGGCCCAGTTTTATTTTTTTGCATGTAGTTGTCCAGTTTTTCCAAGACCATTTATTAAAGACTTTTCCCCACTGTATATTCTTGCCTCCTTTGTTTTAAATTTAATTGATTATATAAGTGTGGGTTTATTCTTGAGCTTTCAATTCTGTACCATTGTACTATATGTCTGTTTCTGTGCCAACACCATACTGTTTTGATTACCATAGCTTTGTAGTATAGTTTGAAATCAGGGAGAGTGAGGCCTCCAACTTTAATTTCATTTACTTCTGCTCTGGTCTTTATTATTTCCTTCCTTATACTAACTTTGTGCTTTGTTTTTCTTTTTCTATTTCCTTTAGGTGTAAGATTAGATTATTTGAGATTTGTCTTATTTCTTGAGGTAGGTCTGTATTGTTATAAACTTCCTTCTTAGAACGGTTTTAGCTGTGTCCCATAGATTTTGTAAAAATCCATTTCATCCATTTTCATTTGTCTCAAGGTAGTTTTTGATATCCACTTTGATTTCTTCACTGATTCATTGGTTGTTTAGTAGTATGTTGTTCAACCTCCATGTGTGTTTTTTCCAGTTTTCCTCTTATAATTGATTTTCAGTTTCATACTATTGTTGTCGGAAATGATACTTGATATGATTTCAATCTTCTTAAATTTATTGAGACTTCTTTTGTGACCTAACATGTGATCTATCCTTGAGAATGTTCATGGGCCCTTGAAAAGAATGTGTATTGTACTGCTTTTGGATGGAATGTTCAATACATATCGATTAAGTCCATCTCGTCTAATATGTCACTTAAGGCCAATATTCCCTTGTTGATTTTCTCAGATGATCTACCCATTGTTGTAAGTGGGGTGTTCCAGTCTCCTACTATTATTATATTACTTTCAATCTCTACCTTTACGTCTGTTAATATTTGCTTTATGTATTTAACTGCTCCTATGTTGGGTGTATAGATGTTTACAAGTGTTATATACTCTTGTAGGATTGACCCATTTATCATTATGTCATACTCTTGTTTCTTGTTATAGTCTTTTCCTTTTTTTATTAAATTAAATTTTATTGGCATGACAATTGTTAGTAAAGTTACATAGGTTTCAGATGTACAATTCTGTAATACATCATCTATATAACACATTGTGTGTTCACCACCCAGAGTCAGTTCTCTTTCTATCACCATATATTGGATCCCCTTTACCCTCATCTCCCATCCCTCTCCCTCCTTACCCTCTGGTAACCACTAAACTATTGTCTGTGTCTATGAGTTTTTGTTTCTTCATGGGTTTGTCTTGTTTTTTTGTTGTTTTCAATTTTATATACTACATATCAGTGAAATCATATGATTCTTGACTTTTTCTGTCTGACTTATTTCACTCAGCATAATAATGTCAAGATCCATTCTTGTCACAAATGACACTATTTCACCTTTTCTTATGGCAGACTAGTATTCCACTGTGTATATATACCACATCTTCTTTATCCATTCATCTATCGAAGGACACTTTGGTTGTTTCCATGTCTTGTCCACCGTAAATAAAGCTGCAATGAACATTGGAGCACATATATCTTTACGGATAAATGTTTTCAGAGTTTTTGGGTAGATACCCAGGAGAGGGATTGTGGGTCATATGGTAATTCTATTTTTGAGGAACCTCCACACTGCCTTCTATAACGGCTGCACCAGTCTGCATTCCCACCAACAGTGTATGAGGGTTCCTTTTTCTCCACAGCCTCTCCAACACTTGTTACTATTTGTCTTGTTGATGATAGCCATTCTGACTGGGGTGAGGTGATATCTCATTGTGGCTTTTATTTGCATTTCTCTGATGATTAGTGATGTTGAACATTTTTTCATATGTCTATTGGCCATTTGTATGTCTTTGAGAAATGTCTATTCAGGTCCTTTGCCCGTTTCTTAATCGTTTGTTTCGTTGCTGTTGAGTTGTATGAGTTCCTTATATATTTTGGATTATTAGCCCCTTATCAGAGGCACTGTTTGCAAAAGTCTTCTCCCAATTGGTAGGTTGCCCCTTTATTTTGTCGATGGTTTATTTTGCTGTGCAGAAGCCTTTTAGTTTGATATAGTCTCATTCATTTATTTTAGCTTTTACTTCCCTGGCCTTTGGGGTCAAATAAAACGCTCTTTGAACCCAAGGTCCATAAGTTTAGTACCTATGTTTTCTTCTACGCATTTTATTGTTTCAGGTCTTATGTTTAGGACTTTGATCATTTTGATTTAATTATGTAACATGATGACATATAGCAGTCCAGTTTCATTCTTTTGCACATGGCTTTCCAATTCTCCCAGCACCATTTATTGAAGAGGCTGTCTGTTCTCCATTGTATGTTTTTGGCCCCTTTATCGAAAATTATCTGTCCATATTTATGTGGGTTTATTTCTGGGTTCACAATTCTATTCCATTGGTCTGTGTGTCTGTTTTTCTGCCAATACCATGCTGTTTTGGTTATTGTTGCCCTGTAGTACAAGCTGAAGTCAGGGTGTGTGATACCTCCAGCATTGTTCTTTTTCCTTAGGATTGCTTTTGTGGGTCTTTTGTGGTTCTGTTTCTTTAAAAAATGCTATTGGAATTTTGATAGGGATTGCATTAAATCTGTATATTGCTTTGGGTAATATGGCCATTTTAACTATGTTGATTCTTCCAATCCATGAAAAATGGAATGTCTTTCCATTTCTTTGTGTCTTCAATTTCTTTTAAAAATGTCTTATAGTTTTCAGTATATAAATCGTTCACAATTTTGGTTAAGTTTATTGCTAGGTATTTCATTCTTTTTGTTGCAATTGCAAAAGGAATTATTTTTTAAAAATTTCCTTTTCTGAAGTTTTGTTGTTAGTACATAGGAATGCAATGGATTTTTGTATGTTGATTTTGTAGCTGGCAACTTTACTGCATTCATTTATTATTTCTAATAGCTTTTTGGTAGAGTCTTTAGGGTTTTCTGTATGTAGCATCATGTCATCTGCAAAAAGTGACAATTTAACTTCTGCATTCCCAATTTGGATGCCTTTTATTTCTTTCTCTTGCCTGATTGCTCTGGCTAGGACTTCCAATACTATGTTGAAAAGCACAGAAGATGGGGACAGCCCTGTCATGGTTCCTGAACATAGAGCAAAGGGCTTCAGTTTTTCACCATTAATTATAGCAGCTGAGGTTTTGTCACATATGGCCTTTATTATGTTGAAGTATTTTCCTTCTATACCCATTTTATTAACTGTTTTAATCATAAATGGATGTTCATATCTTGTCAAACACTTTTTCTGCATTTATTGATATAATCATATGATTTTTGTCCTTTATTTTGTTTATGTGGTGTATCACATTGATCAATTTGCATGTGGTGAACCATCCTTTTGTTCCTGGTATGAATCCCACTTGGTCATGATATATAATCTTCTCAATACATTGTTGCATTTGATTTGCTATAATTTTGCTTAGGATTTTTGCATCTGCATTCATCAGCGATATTGGTCTGTAATTTTCTTTTTTTGGGTTATCTTTACCAGGTTTTGGTATCAGGGTAATGTTGGCCTCATAAAATGAATTAGGGAGTATTGTCTCTTCTTTAATTTTTTGGAAGAATTTGAGCAGTATTGGCATTAGGTCCTCTTTGAATGTATGGTAGAATTCAGTAGTGAAGCCATCTGGTCCCTGACTTTTGCTTTTGGGAAAGTTTCAGATGACTGATTCAATTTCCTTACTGTTGATCAGTCTATTTAGATTTTCAATTCCTGTGATTCAGCCTAGGAAGGCTGTATGTTTCTAAGAACGTGTCCATTTCTTCTAGGTTATTGAGTTTGGTGGCATATAATCCTTCATAGTATTCTTGGATGATCCATTGTATTTTTGTGGCATCCCCACGTGGTAACTTGCCCTCTTTCATTTCTGATTTTGTTTATTTGTGTCTTTTCTCTGTTTATCTTAGTGAGTTTAGCCAAGGGTTTGTCAATTTTATTAATCTTTTCAAAGAATCCGCTCTTTGTTTCATTAATTTTTTTCTATTGTCTTTTTGTTCTCTATTTCAGTTAATTCTGCTCTGATTTTTATTATTTCCTTCCCTCTGCTGACTTTGAGTTTCATTTGTTCCTATTTTTTCTAGTTCTTTAAGCTGTAACGTGAGGTTATTTAACTGGGATTTTTCTTCTTTCTTGAGATAGGTGTGTAATGATACAAATTCCCCTGTTGAAACTGCTTTCGCTGCATCTCAAAAATTTCTGTAAGATGTATTTTCATTGTCATTTGTTTTTATGTATCTTTTGATCTCTCCTCTTATTTCTTCTTTGACTCAGTCATTCTTTTAAAGTGTGTTGTTTAATCTCCACATATTTGTGGGTTTTGCTGCTTTCTTTTGCAGTTGATATCCAATTTCAAAGCCTTGTGATCAAAGAATATGCTTGGATGATTTCAATCTTCTTATATTTGCTTAGGCCAATTTTATGTCCCAATATATGGTCTATCCTTGAGAATATTCCATGTACACTAGAAAAGAATGTGTAGTCTGATGTTCTAGGAAGAAGTGCTGTAAGTGTCAATTATGTCCATTTCATTGAATGTGTCATTTAGGGCTGCTATTTCATTATTTATTTTCTGTTTGGATGATCTAGCCATAGCTGTCAATAATGTATTTAGGTCCTTTACTATAATTGTGCTTTGGTCAATCTCTCCCTTCAGTTCTGTTAATAGTTGCTTAATATATTTCAGTGCTCCTGGTTGGGGGCATAAATATTGATGACTATTATGTCTTTTTGTTGTATAGCCCTTTTATCATTATGAAGTGTCTATCTTTGTCTCTTGTTACTTTTTTCACCCTGAAGTCTGTTTCATCTGAAATCAGTATGGTTATACCTGAATTTCTCTGGATACCATTTGCTTGGAATGTCAGTTTTCACCTTTCACGTTGAGTCTATATCTGTCCTTGTGGCTGAAATGTGTCTCTTGGAGACAGCATATGGTTGGGTTTAGTTTTTTGATCCAGTCTCTTACTCTGTGCCTTTTTATTGGTGAGTTCAGTCCATTTACATTTAGGGTGATTATTGATATATGAAGATTTCCTATCATTCTGTCTCTGGTTTTCTGGTAGGATGGTGTCTCCATTGTTTCTTTGCCTTTTTGTTGCTGTCATTATTTCAGTGTAATGTTATTCTATGATTTTTTCCTCTATTTCTTTTTTATGTTATATATTTCAGTTCTGGATTTTTTTTTGAGTGGTTACCATTAAGTTTATGTAAAAGAAAGTTTCATATTTAGAGTATTCCATTTACTTTAGTATGCTTACTTTCTCCGTTCCTTTGTGCCAGTTCAGACCTTTACTTTCTACCATTTTGTTTTTGTTTTCACAAAACAATCCTTATTTATACTGTGTGTTGATTTTTGTGTGGCAGCAGCAAGTTGTCTTTTTCCTCTTTTTTTTTTTTTTTGAGTGTTTTTTCTTTCCTTCTTTATCCTGTATGTTATGTTTAAGTGTATAGCGTCCTATTTGGTGTTAAGTGTTGCCATTTCTTGCTTCTGTCTGTTCATAATACTACTCATGGTTTTGTATTCTTTTGCTTTTTTGTTTCAGGTAGAATAGCCTCCTTCAGTATTTCTTGTAGTGCAGGTCGTGTGTTAGAAAATTCCCTCAGCTTCTGTATGTCTGAAAGGTCTTTATTCCTCCTTCATATCTAAAGGATATCTTTGCTGGCTATATTATTCCTGGGTCATAATTTCTCTCTTTCAATAGTTTGAATATTTGATTCCCCTCCCTCCTAACTTGTAGAATTTCTGCTGAAAAAGCCGTTGATAATCTAATGGTCTTTCCTTTGTAAGTTACCATCTTCTTTGTCTGGCTGCCTTGAGGATTCTTTCTTTGTCATTAATTTTTGACAGCTTCAATACAACGTACCTTGGAGAAGGCCTGTTGGGATTGAGGTAATTAGGTATCCTATTTGCTTCTTGGATTAGAGGATCCTGTTTTTTCTACAAGTTTGGGAAGTTCTCGTCGACTATTTGTTTGAATATACTCTCTGTTCCCTTCTCCCTTTGTTCTCCTTTAATTGTATGTCTGTGTTTTCTTGCATCTCGTTGAGTTTTTTTAGAACTGGAATCTTGAATTCTCTGTCATAAGTCACATATTTCCAAGTCTTTAAGTTCATTTTCTAGAGACTTTTCATTTTCTTTCTGAGCTATCTTGTTACCTTGGTTATTCATGGTATTTAATGATTTATTATTTCTCTTCCTAGACATCTACAGGAGTGGGTTCTGCAACAGGTTGATAGGAAGAAGTCTTTCTTTTGTTTTCCAGTATGTTTTGGTAAAATGTTTTATTTTCTCTCTGACTGCAGCCTTTTATTCTTTCTCATGCTGTACTGTTATATTTTCTCTGCACTGTTTTGGCTTCTTACACAATGGGGGGATTCCCTGGAAGGTGGGCTTCTCCTCTGTGAACAGCTTGCCTGGATCTCAGCACCACCTCCGTGGGAGAATGTGGAGAGCTTCTGAAGTTCCAAAACTCTTCCTGCACCAGTTTCAGAGCCCGTGTGCTTCAGCGGCTCTGTTTATTTCTGCAGGGATCTACCCAGCTAGGTGGGGACAGGGGTGGGGTGGGTTGTGAGATATGTCCCAGAGCAATGGTGGTGACCCCCAGCAAAGCCAGTCTTGCACCCAAAGCTCCCTCCCCTTTACTGGTACTACTTCGGCTTTGAGTCTGTTGGCTGCAGTTCTCAAAACTGCAAATATTCTGTTCTTTTGATCTAACACTGCTACCTTTCTGCTTCTAGCACTGGGAGCGTGGGGCTGGAGCAAGCTCTGGGAGAGTAGGGAGGGATTGGCTAGGCTCTGTGCCTGTGCCTTCCATTCTCTGCTTGGTAGTGAGTTCTTAAACCACCATTTTCACCCTTCTTCCCTCAGTCTTTGCTCCAAGGTCTCTGCTGTGAGTGTTGTATTCAGCTGTGTTATATGCTGATCCCTCAGGCGGGACTGTGGGCCATAAAGAGGGAGGGGTGCTAGCAGTCCAAATTATTCCCTCTCCCTTGGCTGAGGTAGCTCCAGAATGCAGGGAGCTTGGAGCTCTCATCTGCTCACCCACAGCCTGAGGCTCCACACTTCGCCCTTCTCTCTTCCCCACTTGCCCAATTTGTCGAACTTTAGATGATTTCAGTTGTGCGCCTGTTACTCTTGCCTGTCTGCTGTGCAGGGAGTCCTTTGTGGAATTATAGTTGTTCAATTTGTTGTAAATTTCAGGGGAGATTTCAAGAGGCTCACCTCATGCTGCCATTTTTACGATGTGATGTTACAGTCTTTTATAGTCTATTTTGTCTAAGTATTGCTACCCCAGCTTTCTTTTCATTTTCATTTGCATGGAATATATTTTTCCATCACTTCGCTTTTAGTTTGTGTATGTCTTTAGATCTGAAGTGAGTCTTTTGCAGGCAGCATATCTATGAGTCTTGTTTCTTGTATCCATTCAGCCACCCTACATCTTTTGAATGGAGCATTTAGTCCATTTACATTTAAAGTAATTATTGATAGGTATGTACTATATGACATTTTGTTTTCATACTGGCTTTATAAGTAGTTCACCTATTACCTTTACTATATGTTTGCCTTTACTGGTGAGATTTATTTTCTTTCTTGTATTTTCTTATTTCTGGTTTTGGCCTTTTCTTTTCCACTTAAGAAATCTCTTTAACATTTTTTGTAATGCTGGTTTAGCGGTGATGAACAATTTTAGCTTTTACTTGTCTGGGAAACTCTTATTGTTCCTTTACTTCTGAATGATAACCTTGCTGGATAGAGTATTCTTAATTGTAGGTTTCTTCTTTTCATTACGTTGAATATTTTGTGGCACTCCCTTATGGCCCGCAAAGTTTCTGTTGAAACATTAGCTGATAGCCTTATGGGGGTTCCCTTGTACATAACTAGCTGTTTTTCTTTTTCTGCTTTTAAAATTCTCTCTTTATCTTTAACTTTTGACATTTTAATTATGATGTATCTTGGTGTGGGTATCTTTAGGTTCATCTTGTTTGGAACTCTTTGTGTTTCCTGGACTTGGAGGTCTGTTTCCTTTGCAAGATTAGGGAAGTTTTCAGCCTTTATTTCTTGAAATAAGTTTTCTGTCCCTTTCTCTCTTTCTTCTCCTTTGGGACCCCTATGATATGAATGTTAGTAGGCTTGATGTTGTCCCAGAGTTCCCTTATGCTATCCTCATTATTTTAAATTCTTTTTTCATTTCACTCTTCCAATTGGGTGATTTCTTCTATTCTGTTTGCCTGATCACTGATACATTCTTTTGCATGATCTGATCTGCTGTTGATTCCCTCTGCTGTTGATTCCCTCTGCTGTTGAAATGAAAAGTGTATTTTTCATTTCAGTTGTTCTATTCTTCAATTCTGATAGGTTCTTTTTTACATTTTTTATCTCTTCATTCTTGTTTGTTGCCAATCCTAAAGTTGCAAGTTTTTCAAGAATTCACTGTTTTTCTGCCTTTCCTTCTTCTGTTAAGTTTTCAATTCAGTGTCTCCTGGTTTTTCTGCGTGTGTGGTGGTAGTCATGGTGGGGCAGAGTGGAGATAGTGGGAATGGGAGGGAAAATGTGCTCTGATTTCTTTATGAATAGGATTGAAGTTGACCAGAAGCTGTTGAGAAGTTTTTACTCCAGGGAATAGTTGGTTTGTATATGAGTATAAGATTAATTCTCTTCCAGATATAAATTCTTCCTTCTTCTCCTACAATTTTACAAGAGAAATTTTATTTCTGTATAAATATAACATAGGCCTTATATTTTATGACCTAAATCCCTGTCTATTTAAGGTTTCTGTCTAGTGAAAACAATGCCAAAGTATAAACGTCCTTTCCCTCCCCAGATTGACTAGGTTTATTATTGCTGTTATATTTTGTTATGTTTAGGCAGTCAAGGAGGGTATCATAATTTAAAATAAAACCATAAACATACCTCAGATTCTCAATCAGATTTTCCTATTATGTCTTAAAAAATGCCAGATTTGGTTTGATATTTTTGTTTAAACCATTCAGCAACCAGGAATGGTAAACTTTCTGTAAAGGGCAAGGTAACAAATTTTTTAGGCTTTGCTTTCATATAGTTTCCATCATAGCTACTAAAATCTGCTGTTGTAGCACAGAAACAGGTATAGACAGCAATAAATAAATGAGCATGTCTGTGTTTCAATAAAGCGTTATTTTTAAAAACTTGCAGCAGGCTGAATATGGCCTGGCAGGTCATAGTCTACTAATCCCTCATCTAAAACATGGGGATTCTGAGTGGTGGGTACACAGTCCTTAGGGTTATAAGTCAACTTTTCCAAGATGAGTTTACTTATATACACTAGGATGTTGGTGTTGGAACGGACGGTGAATAGCATTTAGTTTCACATTCTTATTTTACAGATGAAGCAATACAGGCTCAGAGAATTGAAGCAAGATCACTCAGAATTAGGAAACAGAAACCATTCTCATGACTCTTAGCCAAAAGTACACCAGTTGCTAGATATCTTTCTTTGAAAAGTTTCAAGTTTCCAAGAGCCTTTGACAATAACAACATCTAACATCTGTATGCCAATATATAATTTACAAAGGAAGAAAATGATATCCTCTCATATACATAAACATACTGATGCTCATTGACTTCGGTGACTTGCTCATGATGTAGGGTCAGTAATTGATAGATCTAGGCACAAACCCATGCCTTTAGATTCTAAGTCTGGTCCTTTTTGTAGCTGCATAAAGCACTATTGCCATGTAGACACAACTTCTGCAGATAATGCTTCACCCATATACATCTGGCAAGATGCAGAACCAGTAAAGGAGGGAGAAGGTGGCATCTTTTTATTGATAGCTTTGGTCTGGAATGTGCTCCTTGGTGGAGCAATGGAGGTGTTCCTTCTTGTTTCCTGTCTTTGGAAGTTTGAACCTGGAAGTCTGGGCTTGGTCTGGTATGAAATCTTAAAGTGATCCTAGCACTTGAATTAAGTATCTCCAGTTCTTCTTGGCACTGCCCCATTAAATGCAGGAATCTGGCATCCACATAAACTTTTGTTGCATAGATTCTCAGGGATTAGAGAGTGCAAGGTGCTTGCTGGATAATGGTCTTTAAATACAGAATAATTCACGCTGATAATCTTAGTCCTAGAAATGCTTTCTCTCGCCTGTCTTTTTTTTTCTCCCTTTTGTGGGAGGAAGTGGTGAATATGTACATCTTGGGGGGGTTAGATACACCTTGGCAGGACAGGGTGCCGTGAGAGCAAAGCACTGCCTGGTATCTATCAGTCCCACCCTGTCTAGCCTTTCTGTGTCAACCTACCAGGGTAATGGTGCCTGGCAACCTCTTTCTGCTCACATTCCTGAGCACTGCTGAACCTAGCTCAGCTAAGCTCAGCCTGCCAAGCAACCTGGTAAACAGAGTGTAGTGAACTGCCTAGAAGAATGCAGGGGCTGAGGCTGAAGCCTGCTTGGGTTTATTATCATTTATTGTGGTGAATGTATTTAATTGTATTTGCAATTTCTTCTTCATCTTCCTTCCTTACTTTTAGATGATTTGTGACATGACTTTTTGGCATCACATCTAATTATGCTATTTTAAAACTCTCCCTTCACTCCTAACTGACTGGCAAATATTTTTCAATAAACTTGATTGGATTAACACTAAATTGACCGGATGCCTTCTTTTTTTTGTTAGTTTCAGGTGTACAAAACAATGTAATAGTTAGCCATTTACACCCCTCACAAAGTGATAAACATCTCCCCCATCTACTGCCCCTCTGACATTGTATACAGCTGTTACAATACCATTGACTCTATTCCCTATGCTGTACTCCACGTCCTGTGACACATATATGTTAAATTATAGTTGACATTCATTGTTATTCAGCTTCAGCCTCAGGTGTACAGCGCAGTGGTCAGGCATGTACACTGTCCCTGAAGTGGTCTCCCTAATAAGACAAGTGCCCATCTGACACCCTACAAAATCTTTACAATATTATTGATTATATTCTTTGCACCTAATTTAGCACAGTCCAGTGTTGCCAGGTCTAGGGTACAGAGACCCATTATCACCTCACTCACTTTCTTGAGCTGCTCGACTCAGTTGTGCCTTTTATATTTATCAAATATGGAAATGGATTTAAGGAAATTCACAGATGTCATTGAGCTAAGAGGAGCCTTGAAGCTTTAAGGTTTGACAGAGAACTGCAGCAATATGCTGGAAAGGGTCCCTGTGTGCTGGAAGTGTATGAGGGGTCATCTCTTCATCTTCTAATTCTGTTTCGAACTATAGGGTTGGGCCTGAGTTTCATGTTCTGTCCCTGTTATTATCATTTTTTGTAATTTGTTGGAAGGCATGAGAATTTTCTGGTTAACACTTAGATCCATCCATCCATCCATCCAATATTTCCTAAGTTCCTCTAACATGCCAGACACTGAAATAGAAGCTAGGTTATCATTGTGAATAATACAGTCTTTACCCTATCAGAACCTCTTGTTTATTTAGGTGAGAAATATTAAATACAGGTAGGTTAGGTGTTGTTAGAACTGCTCCTTTATTCTTGAAAGGGTCATCTTCCACAACTTACAAGGAAAGTAAGAGATCTGGACTTACCGTATTTCTCCTCTGTATGTTGGAGCTCTAGGTTATTCCTTGAATCCTCAGTCTCAAAGAGCATTGACTAGATGAGCATAGGTGTTCACTGACTCTAAGTTTCACAGGTCCCAGCACATGAATGAGGATGCACGTGAATCCCATACTAGTCAGCAAAATCTGCTAAACCTGCTGGTTCCCTCTTTAACTGTCACTTTAGCTAAACATGTCACTCTAAGACTGACATAAGATTTGAACATTAAGCAACAAAGAACAGTGATCATCAAATGGTATAAAAACAAATGAGGGGAGCCCTATAATTGCCCCCGCTTACTACCTGGAAAAAGCTTTCAGATCATAATGTAGTTAATAAAGAGCAACCAAGGCAGAACTCAGTTGTTTCCCTGAGTTGAAATGATGGAACTGTGAGTCCAGGGAAGCCAAGATAGATAGAATTATAAGGGAAGATCACCATAGAAGAGAGCTGCACAGGAAGAGAACTCCAGAGTCCCCTTCAAGTATTCAGGCCATGCGTGTGACTAAATTATCCAGGGCTAGGGAAAGAATCACCTTGAAATGATTAGAAGAAGCTGTAACTGAATGTGACATAGGGTTAGAGTATTGCCTCTTTCCTAAAACCATAGTGAAAAATACCACAGTTTAAGGGATATCAATTAGAGTTCTAAAAAGTGTCTTGCTTCAGTAATGGGAAAAATTACCCCTAGGCTAAATGCAGCTCTGGTTTCCACCTAACAAAATTTGAAGCAAGTTATGAAAGGATCAATTGTTTTCAAGTAAGTTAGCCAAAATTTGGAATCAAACTTAAGAATATTCACTGAGGTACAAAAATATCCACCACATCACTAGGTAAAAGTCACAATGTACAGCATCCACTTAAAAATTACTAATAATGAAACCCATAATGAGAGGAAAAATCAATCAATCAAAAGTGACACAGAAATGATATAGATGATAGAATTAATAGAAAAGGACATAAAAACAGCAATTGCATTGTATTTAACATACTCAAAAAAGATAGAAGCAAGACAGAACATTTTAAGCAGAGACAGGAAAAATGTAAGACTCACACTTCTAGAAGTAAAAATTGCAGTGTTTGAAATTTAAAAATACCTTAAGTGGGATTAATAGAAGTTTAGATATTGCAAAAGAAAAAATTCCAAACTTAACAATATGAGGTCAGGCAATTAAGTTTGCGAACTCATCCTAAAAAAAGTGCTTACATACCTCATTGCTGAATATCACTATGGTCACCTTCGAAGTACTCCCCTTGGGAAGCTATGCACTGAGGCCAATGCCTAGTCTAGATTTCAAAGCAGTTTTGGAACTCCTTTTCTGGAATGGCCATCATACTTGTCATTGTATTACCCTCGATGTCCTGAATGTCATCAACATGTCTTCCTTTTAATATTTCTTTTATCTTTGGGTGCCAGTGCAAGTGAGTAGGGGTGGGTGTTCCAATACAGTTATTTGTTTACTGGCTAAAAACTTTCTCACAGATAGTGCTATGTGAGCTGGTGCATTGTCGTGATGCAAGAGCCATGAATTATTGGAGAAAATTTCAGGTCATCTAACTTTTTCACACAGCCTTTTCAGTCCCTCCAAATAGTAAACTTTGTTAACTGTTTGTCCAGTTGGTACAAATTCATAATGAATAATCCCTCTGATATCAAAACAGGTTAGCAACATTGTTGCAATAAGTTTGCAAACTTAATTGTCAGATCTCGTGTAATAATAGAAACTATACAAATGAAATCACAGAAAAAAATGCTGAAGAAAAAGAATAGACCATCAGTGAGCTGTGGGACAACTCAGTTGGTTTTATAGCTACACAGTGGAAACCTTAAAAAGAGGAGAGGGAACATACATTAGAAAGTACAAATTGGTAGTCACACAATAGTCATGGGAATGTGAAATACAGTACGGGGAATATAATCAATAATGTTGTAAAGATTATGTAGAGTGTCAGATGAGACTTAATGGGGGATCACTTCATAGATGGTATAAGTGCCTGATCACTGCACTGTACACCTGAAGCTGATGTAGAATAATATTGAATGTCAACTATAATATATATATATATATATATATATATATATATATATATATATAATTACAGTTATAATGATATACATTATATATGTATATATATATAGTTATATATACATATATATATTTTTTCTTAATGGGGGATCACTTCATAGATGGTATAAGTGCCTGATCACTGCACTGTACACCTGAAGCTGATGTAGAATAATATTGAATGTCAACTATAATATATATATATAATTATAGTTATAATGATATATATTATATATGTATATATATATATAGTTATATATACATATATATATTTTTTCATGGGATGTGAAGTACAGCATAGGACATATAGTCAATGGTATTGTAATAGCTATGTACCATGTCAGAGGGGGAGTAGACTTGGGGGGTTTATCACTTTGTGAGGGATATAAATGTCTAAACATTATGTTGTTTTGTACACCTAAAACTAATACAAAATAAAAATTTAAAAACTTGTAAAAACCATATAAATGACAAAATTTTATTCAAATTTGATGAAAATCATAGATCCACAGATCCAAGAAGTTAAACAAACCCTAAGCACAAGTAACATGAAGAAAACGATCTGAAAACACATAATCAAATTGCTTAAAATCAATTATAAAAAGTAAATCTTAAAACAACCAAAGGAAAAAGACACATATATAATGGAAAACAAATGGAAAACAAATAAATTTAAATTCAACCATGTAAATAATCATATTAAATGTAAATGGTCTAAACACCTTAATAAGAAGGCAGAGAATGTAAGATTTAAGATTGCTCAAAAAACAGGACACAACTTTATGCTTCCTAGAAGACACTTAAGATAAATGTGAAAACACAAACATATTACCAGTAAAGAATGGAAAAAAACGTACCATGATAACACTAATCAAAATAAAGTTGGAGTACTATATTACTATCAGATTAGTAAAAATTTCAAAGGGAAAAACATTACCAGGGATAAATAAGGTCATTTCATGATAATAAAAAGGTCAATTGAAAAGGACATCACACATCTAAAGGTTTATGCACCTAATAACAGATCTTTAAAATACATGAAGCAAAAACTTATACCATGTTTCCCCCAAAATCAGACCTAGTTGGACCACCAGCTCTAATACGTCTTTTGGAACACAAATTAATATAAGACTGGGTCTTATATTATATTATATAAGACCCAGTCTTATATTATATAAGACCCAGTCTTATAATATATTAAAATAATACCAGGTCTTATATTAATTTTTGCTCCAAAAGACGCATTAGAGCTGATGGTCTGGCTAGGTCTTATTTTTGGGGAAACACGGTAGAACAATTAGAGGAAATACACAAATTCAACATGATAGTCAGAGTTATTAACAGCAGAATATACTTTTTTTCATATACACATAGAATGTTGACTGAGATATACCATATTCTAAGCCATAAAACAAATCTCAATAAATTTAAAATGATTCGATTCATACAAAGTCTGTTCTCTGATTATAATAGAATTAAATTGGAAATGACTAACAGGAAGATTTCTGGAAAATCCTCAAATATTTGGAAACAAAATACCATAGTTCTAAGTAAGCAATGGGTCAAAAAGGAAATAAAAAAGAAAATTAAAATGTATTTTAAGCTGAATAAAAATAAGAACAAATATCAAAAGTTGTAGGATGCAGCTAAGGCAATACTTTGAGGAGTACTGATAGAAATAAACACCTATATAGAAAAGAAAAAATGTTTTGGATCAATGACATTAGCTTCCTCTATGAGAAACTAGAAAAATAAGAGCAAATTAAATGCAAAAGAAAGGAAATAATAAATATCAAGGGTAGAAATCAATAAAATAAAACCCAGAAATGTATAGAGAAAATCAATGAAACCAAGAGTTGTTTCTTTGAAGTGATCAATAAAAAAATGATAAAACTCAAGCCAGAGATTAGAAAAAAAAAAAAAAAATGCAAATTACCAATATCTGGAAGGAAAGCGATAACACCACACCAGATCCTACAGATATTAAAAGGATACTGGGACAATATTATGAACAATTTTATGTCAATACATTAGACAACTAAGATGAAATGGATATTTTTACTTTAAAAATATAAATTACCAAAGCTTACTCAAGAAAAATAACTTGAATAGCCCTATATAGATATGTAGGGTTATTATATATACTTGGTCATAAAGTATTATTTTTATATATATTACTAGATTTAATTTGCTAAAATTTTGTTAGACAATTTATATATAAATATATAAATATATATATTTAAGTTGAATTCATATTTAAAAACCTTCCACAAAGAACACTAAAGGCCCAGATGGCTTCTTGGATGACTTCTACCAATCATTCAAAGAAGAAATAATACCGATTTTAGTCAAACTCTTTCAGAAATTGAAGAGGAAGAAATACTTTGTAACTATTATTATGAAGTCAGTATTGGTCTGATACCAAAACTAGGTAAAGACATTATAGGTAATGTCTTTATGGGTAAAACTATGTAAAAACTAGGTAAAAAAAAAAATTATGGACCAACATACATTATCAACACAGGGGCAAAAATGCTTAACAAAATTTTAGCAAATTAAATCTAGTAATATATATATAAAATAATACTTTATGACCAAGTAGAATTTATCCTAGGAATGAGAGTTTGATTTAACATTAGAAAATCCATGTTATTAACATTTTAAAAAGGGAAAAATACATGAGGTTTTCCATAGATGCAGAAAAATATTTGACAAAATTTAACATACACCCATGATTTAAAAACAAAACAATACAACAACAAAAAACTTCTCACAAAGTAGGATTAGAAGAGAATTTCCTCGACCACCTCTTTATGCCATATATGAAAAAAAAATTCAAAATGGATTAGACTTAAATGTAAGACCCGAAACCATAAAACTCCCAGAAGAAAATATAGGGAGTAAATTTGCAGACATTACCCTGAGTAATATTTTTACTGATATATCCCCTCAGGCAAGGGAAGTAAAAGAAAAATAAACATATGGGATTACATCAAACTTAAAAGTTTTTTCACAGCAAAGGAAACCATCAATAAAACAAAAAAGCAGCCTTCTGAATGGGAGAAGATATTTGTCAATGATAATGATACATCTGATAAGGGGTTAATATCCAAAATTTATAAAACACTGAAAAAACAAGCAACCCAATTAAAAAATGGGTAGAGGACATGAAGAGACATTTCTCTAAAGAGGACATTCAGATGGCCAACAGTCATATGAAAAAATGCTCAATCTCAGTTATCATTAGAGAAATGCAAATAAAAACCACAATGAGATGCCAACTCACTCCAGTCAGAATGGTTTTAACATCAACAAATCAACAAACAATAAAGTGCTGGTGAGGTTGTGGAGAAAATGGAAACCTGATGCACTGTTGGTGGGATTGCAGCCACTATGGAAATCAGTATGGAGATATCTCAAAAAACTGGAAATGTAACTACCTTACAACCCAGCAATTCCACTCTTAGGTATCTATCCAGAGAAATCCAAGATGCTAATTCAAAAAAATATATGCACCCCTGTGTTTATTTCAGCACTATGTACAATAGCCAAAACTTGGAAGCAACCAAAATGTCCATTGGTAGATGACTGGATTAAGAAACTGTGGTACATTTATGCAATGGAGTATTACTTAGCTATAAAGAATGAAATCTTACCTTTGCAATGATATGGATGGACCTAGAGAACATTATGCTAAGTGAAATAAGTCAGTTGGAGAAAGACAAATACCATATGATCTCGCATGTGGAATCTAAAGAACTGAATAAATGAGCAAAGTAAACAGAAATAGTCTCAGAGATATAGAGGAAAAACTGATGATTGCTAGAATGGAGGGGGTGGGGATGAGGGAGAAGGGGAAGGGATTAGACAGCATAAATTGATAACTACAATATTGCCACGGGGATATGAAAGACATTTTGGGGATTATAATCAATAATGTTGTAAAAATTTTGTAGGGTGTGAGATGGGCACTTGTCTTATTAGGCAGATCACTTCATGGACGGTGTAGGTGCTTGACCACTGCACTGTACACAAGAAGCTGAAGCTGAAAAATATTGAATGTCAACTATAATTTAATATAGATATAGTCATGGGATACGGAGTATACTGTGTTTCCCTGAAAATAAGACCGGTCTTATATTAATTTTTGCTCCAAAAGACACATTAGGGCTTATGTTAAGGGGATGTCATCCTGAAAAATCATGCTAGGGCTTATTTTCCGGTTAGTTCTTATTTTCAGGGAAACATAGTAGCATAGAGAATAGAGTCAATGGAATTGTAATACATATACATGATGTCAAAGGGGCAATAGATTGTGGGGGGTGTGGTCTCATAGAAGGAACTTGGGAACTTCCCGTCCTTTTGAATTTTTTGGAATAGTTTGGGAAGAATAGGTGTTAATTCTTTTTTGAATGTTTGGTAAAATTCACCTGTGAAACAATCTGGTCTAGGATATTTGCTTGTTGGGAGTTTTTTGATTACTGATTTGGTTTCATTAGTAGTAATTGATTGCTTCAGATTTTCTGTTTCTTGATTCAGCCGTGGGAGATTGTGTGTTTTTAGGAATTTATCCATTTCTTTTAAATTGTCCAATTTGTTTGTGTATAATTGCTCATAGAATTCTCTTGTACTTTTTTGTATTTCTGTGGTGTTCAATTGTCATTTCTCCTCTTTCATTTCTGATATTGTTTATTTGGGTCCGCTCTTCTTTTTCTTGTTGAATCTGGTTAAAGGCTTATCAATTTTATCTTTTCATAGACCCAGCTCTTAGTTTCATTGATGCTTTGTATTTTTTTTTTAGACTATTTCTTCTATTTCCACTCTAATCTTTATTATTTCCTTCCTTCTACTCACTTTTGGCTTTGTTTGCTATTCTTTATCCAGTTCCCTTAGGTGTAAAGTTTGATTGTTTATTTGAGATTTTTCTTGTTTCTTGAGGTAGGCCTGCATTGTTATGAATTTCCCTTTTAGGACTGCTTTTGCTGTGTCCCATAGATTTTGGGTTTGTTTTCTTTTCATTTTTATTTTTCTCAAGGATCTTTTGATTTTTTCCCTTGACTTCATTTTTCAGTAGCATGTTATTTAGTCTCCGTATATTTATGTATTGTTTAGTTTTTGGTTTTGGTTTTGGTTTTTGTGTGTGATTGATTTCTAGTTTCACACCATTATGGTTGAGGAAGATACTTGATATGATTTCAATCTTCTTGAATTTATTGAGACTTGTTTTGTGGCCTAACATATGGTCTATCTTGGAAAATGTTCCATGTGCACTTGAAAAGAATGTACATTTTGCTATTTTGGGGTGGAATGCTCTAAAAATATCAATTAAATCCATCTGGTCTAGTGTGTCATTTAAAGCTGCTGTTTTCCTGTCTGGAAGATCAGTCCATTGGTGTCAGTGAGTGTTAAAGTCACCTACTATGATTGTATTACTGTTGATCTCTCCTTTTATGTTGGTCATAGGTGTTTTATATATTTAGGTGTTCCTATGTTGGATGCATAGATATTTACTAGGGTTATGTCCTCTTGTTAGATTGATCCTTTTATCATTATGTAATGGCCTTCTTTGTCTCTTATTGTAGTCCTTATTTTCAAGTCTATTTTGTTTGATAGAAGTATTGCTACCCAAGCTTTTTTTTTTTTTTTCATTTCCATTTACATGAAATAACTGTTTCCATCCCTTTAATTTTAGTCTATGTGTGTTTTTATCTTTGAGGTGGGTCTCTTGCCTATAGCGTATGTACGAATTTTGTTTTCTTATCCATTCGGGTAACTTATGTCTTTTGATTGAAGCATTGAATACTTTCATATTTAAAGTGATTATTGATAGGTACATACTTATTGCCATTTCATTATTCATACTTTAAATTTTTTTAAATTTGTTTTGTTTCCCCCTTTTTCTTCTTAAAGTAGTCTGTTTAACATTTCTTATAATACTGACTTGGTGGTAATGAATTCCTTTAAATTTTTCTTGTCTGAGAAGGCCTTTATCTGTCCTTCAATTCTAAATGAGAACCTTGCTGGGTAGAGTAGTTTTGGGTGTAGGTCCTTCATTTTTCATCACTTTGAATATTTCATGTCAATCCCTTCTGGCCTGCAAAGCTTGTGTTGAGAAATCAGCTGATTGTCGCCTGGTAAGTAAGTAGTTTCTTTCTCTTGCTGCTTTTAAGATTCTCTCTTTGTCTTTAGCCTTTGTCATTTTAATTATGATGTGTCTTGGTATGGGCCTCTTGGGATTCATCTTGTTTGGGACTCTGCACTTCCTGGGCTTGTATGTATATCTCCTTCACCAGGTTGGGGAAGTTTTCAGTTATTTCTTCAAATAGGTTTTCGATCCCTTGCTCCTTCTCTTTTCCTTCTGGAATTCCTATGATGTGAATTTTGTTATGCTTGATGTCCCAGGGGCCTCTTAAACTATTATTATTATTATTTTTCTTTTTGTTGTTCCAATTGAGTGTTTTCTGCTATCTTGTCTTCTAAATCACTGATTCAATCCTCTGCTTCATCTAATCTGCTGTTGATTCTTTCTACTGTATTCTTCATTTCAGTTATTGTATTTTTTATTTCTGACTGGTTCTTTTTTATGGCTTCTATGTCCTTCTTTATACTTACTATCTCTTTGTTGAGGTTCTCACTAAGTTCCTTGAGCATCCTTATAACAATTGTTTTAAACTCTGGCTCTGGTAGGTTGGTTGCCTCCATTTCATTTAGTGCTTCTTCTGGAGTTTTCTCTTGTTGTCTTATTTCTTTGTTTCCTCATTTTTGTCTGCCTCTGTGTTAAGTTCTATATATTAGGTAGATCTCCTATGTATCTCTGTTTTTGCCAGGTGGCCTTATGTAGTAGGTGTCCTATGTGGTGTGGTGGCACAGTCTCCCTGATCACCAGTGCCATGTGTTCCAGCAATGTGCCTTGTGTGGGTTGTGTGCCCTCCCATGACTCCTTTGGGCATGTCAATGGTTGGGATTGAATCTCAGGCTGACTGGCTGTGAGGATTGCTATACACACAGTATATGAGCTGCTGTGTGAAGACTGACTCCTCACAGATGGTTTCACCCCAGAGGGCTCTTGTGGTTGTTGAGACCACCCTTTGGGTGTGCCACTTGTAGGGCTAATTGGTGGTGCTCTGGTTTGGTCTGAAGCTGGCCTACGGGTGTGTTGTTTCTGGTGCTTCTTTGGAGGTGCTCCCACGCAGACCAAGTTCACCCATTGCCTATGACTAGCCTGGGGCTCCCTGGTAAGAGCTAAAAAGCTATATGTAGTTGGTTGCTGCCTGTGCTGGACCTGGAGCTATGTGAGTGTGATCACACTGTGAACTGAGGCTGACTACCACCAGTATCATGCCGGGGGCAGCTTAGAAAAAGGCCCAGGGCACCCCTAGGCCTGTTGCCACCTGCCAGCTGCCGTTAAGTCTCAGCTGCTGAAAGAGCTTCATTAGGTGCACAAGGCCAGGCTGGTTGTCCTGGTTCTGACAGTGCATCCAGTGTTGCTGCATAAGTTGGGTGGAGTGGGGTTCCTGGGAGTCACTGAGGTAGGATGGGTGGTGTTCACCATGTTAATGCAGATTCAGTTTGAACCAATGCCAAGCCTGTGGCTACTCTGCAAACGTCTAGAGAACACGGAGGTTAGCTGTCGCTTGCCTCAGTCCGCAGATCTCTGAGAGCTGCCCAAGAAAAGTTGCAGCACAAACAGGGGCTGCCTGCCCCCCACTGAAAGTGTCCCAGGCAGCCACACAAGCTGCTGTGGGCCATCTCCTGCTGGAAAATCTCCCACAGGTTGTGGGGTGAGGCTGGCTGCCCAGATGCTGCAAATCCCCTGGGCAATGCTGGGCTTGCTGAGGGGAGTGGGGTCCTGGGGAATCACGAGGGTGGGGTGTGTGGAGTTTACCAGGCTAATGCTTTCTCACATTTGACTGTGTGGAGGAAAGCTGCACACAAGAAAGATGGTGCCCACCTGTAGGCTACATATGAGATAGGCTCTACACAGGGATAATGGAGCTTGTCCCTCTAGGTTTCATTCTGAAGTCATGGAACTCATTCTTTCCTTGTATGTCTTTTTCACCTCTCGAGTTGCTGTCCCTCCGCTGGAGCCCAGGGTGAGTGCCTATGAGCTAGTGAGTCTGTGCATGGGCCCTTTAAGGGGTTGTCTGGGTTTCCAGCTGCCTTTTGTCCCACCAGGACAGGAGGAATCCTTACTGATTTTCACAGCCATATGTTGTAGGGACCCCTCTTACCAGCACTGGACCCCTGGGCTGGGGATCCCAGTATGAGACTGGCACCACTCACTTTTCAGGGAGGACCTCTAGTGCCGAGGTATCTCTCCCAATGCTCAACCACTACTCATGGGTTTAGGGTCAGCCTATTTCATGTTCTGCCCCTCCTACCAGTCTCCTTGTGGCCTCTTTTTTATATCCTTAGTTATAGGGACTCTGTTCAGCTAGTCTTCAGATGGTTCTTGAAGTTGATTGTTCCAAAATTTGGTTGTTATTTGATTGTGGTCATGGGAGGCAGCAGGCACAGTGGTTATCTATTATAATATCTTTTCTCACTGCCAGGATTGTTTTTCAAATTTCTCTCTGATAGTTTTTTATTGGTGGATGAAAATGTAACTGATTTCTTGATATTAACTTTGTATCCTGCTACTTTACTGAATTCATTTATCAGTTCTAATTGTTTTTTGGTGGAATCTTTAAGTTTCTCTATATACACCACTGATTTTTTTTTACTGCTCCATAGTTTTGCCTTTTGCAGAAAGTCATATAATTTGTTTTTTTTTTTTTTTTTAATTAGTTTTGAATGTCATATAATTTGAATCATATAGTATATAGCTTTTTCAGATTGGCTTCTTTCACTTAGAAATTTGCATTTAAATTTCCTCCATGTCTTTTCCTGGTTTGATAGTTAATTTTTTCAATGCCCATGAGAATACTTTGTGTGGGTGTGCCATAGTTTGTTTATTCATTGATTTACTAAAAGACATCTTGCTTGTTTCCAGTTTGGGAAATTTATGAATGAAACTGTTATAAACATTTGTGTGCAGATTTTTGTGTAGGCCTGTTTTCAACTCCTTTGGGTAAATACCAAGGAGTGTGGCTACTGGATGGTATGGTCAGAGTAGGTTTAGCTTTGTAAGAAGTAGCCAAGCTGTCTTCCAAAGTGACTGTACCATTTTGCATTCCCACCGGAAACAAATGAATACTCCTCTTGTTCCAAATCCCTTACCAGCATGTGGTGTTTGTCAGTGTTTTAGATTTTTGCCATTTTAATAGGTTGTGGTGGTATTTCATTGTTATTTTAATTTATAAATCTCTAATGACATATGATGTTGAGCATCTTTTCATGTGTTTATTTGACATCTGTATGTCTTTTTTTTGGTGAGGTGTCTGTTCCCATCTTTTTGCCCATTTTAAATTTGGTTTGTTTTCTTACTGTTGAATTTTGAGAGCTGAGTTTTAAGAGTTCTTTGTGTATTTTAAATACAAGTCATTTACGAGATATGTGTTTTACCAACTTTTCCTCCCACTCTGTCTTATCGTCTCATTTTCTTAACAGAGTCTTGCACAAAGTTCTAAATTTTAATGAGGTCCATAGTTCTTTTAGTTGTAATTCCCTGTTATTATACAGGAGCTCTATTGACATGGTGGCATTGTATCAGGGATGGGGGAAGGGAAGCATTCTATAATCCCCTATGTCTCAGTCTTTTAGTGAGCCTATGCCTCTGGGCTATGACCTTCACAATTGCTTCTTAACTTTCCCTTTCTCCTTTAGGTGACAGGGGAAGGCTAGAGGAGGCTAGAATTGAGTGTTTCCTTTTATCCAGGTCAGTCAGGCTCTGGTACAATCGCAGTCAGGCTCTGAAAGAACAGTTTCCCTTGAGGACAGGCCTATGTTAAGGAGAAGGGTAACTCTGGGCACATTTCAAAATGATGACTCCTCTTCTCCTATTGGAAGCATGAGGAGATTTTTCTCTGATCTTTCTCTAAAGGCTCCTTGAGGTAAAACTCATGAAAGTGTGGGGACTTTCCTAAGACTGGGCCCCTCAGTTTCCAAAAATGTGTGAATTACCCTTTGAGTGTTCCTACCAGGCTCTAGTTTTGCTCCAGTAAGCTCTGTTTCTCTGCCTTCACCTGTCACTCCAGTTTTCAGGACAGCAGTTTGCCCTTTGACCTCAGTTCTCTGATTCATCTAAGAAAAGTTGTTGATTTGCAGTTTGTTCAGCTTTTTTTCTTGGTGTGAGGATAAGAGTGATGACTTTAAAGCCCTTTACCTGTGGGACTGGAAACTGGAAGTTGTCCGTTGATTTTTTTGACAAAGGTACAAATGCAATACAAGGAAGAAAGAATTGTCTTTTACTGAATGGTGATGAAGCTATGGGATATCCACATTCAAAAAAAGAACTTAGATCCATGCTTTGCATTACATGCAAAAATTAACTCAGAATGGATCATAGATCTGATTGTAAAACCTAAAACTATGAAACATCTAGAAAAAAACGTATGAAAAAAATCTTCACAAACTTGAGTTAGGCAAAGATTTCTTTGATATAATACTGAAAACATGATACATGAAAGAAAAATCATTAAATTAGACTTCATCAAAATTAAGAATTTCTGATCTTTTGGACACCTCTGAGAAAGTGAAAAGACATTCCATGCAAAAGGAAAAAATATTTCCAAATCGCATGTGTGATAAAAGACTTGTACTCCAAATATAGAAAATATCTATATTAAGAAAACAAACAACCTAATTTAAAAATGGGCAAAAGATTTGAACAGATGTTCCAGCAAAGATATACAGATGGCAAAAAAGCATGTAAAAGATATTCAACATTATTTATTATTATGGAAATGAAGATACAAATTAAAACCATAGGATACAGATACAGCCTTATTAGAATGTCTAAAATTGAAAAGCCTGACCATACCAACTGCAGGCAAGGATATGGAGGGCCTGTATCTTTCATACACTGTTGGTGGGAATGTAAAACATGCATCCCCTTTGGAAAGCTTTGTAGTTTCTTAAAAAGTGAAACATACAAGTACCATATGATCCAGACGTTTTATCCTAATAGTCATTTAAGAGAAATGAAAGCATATGTCCATACAAAGCATTTTTCTTCAGTATTCACAGAAACTTTTTTTGTAATAGCCTCAAATTCAAAACAACTCAAATGTCCATTAATAGATGAATGGATAAATTGTGTTATATTCATACTATGAAATAATCATCAATACGGAAGTAATAAACTATTGATATACATGTAAAAACATGGATGAAACTCAAAATAGTTATGCTGAGTGAAAGAAGCCAGACATTAAAGAGTATATGTGGTAAGGTTCCATTTTTATAAAATTCTAGAAAATATAAACTAATTTACAGTGACAGAAGGCAGATCAGTTGTTGCCTGAGGACAGAATGCCAGGGTTGGGACTAAGGAAAGTTTTGGAGTGATTATATATATATATATATATATATATATATATATATATATATATATCTCACATATATACAATGTATATGTATAATATGCAAAATATATTGTACCACACACACACACACACACACACACAAGATCGATTAAGTTAGAGAACTCATCCTAGAAAAAAATGCTACATACCTCATTGCTGAATATCACTATGGTCACCTTCAAAGTACTCCCCTTGGGAAGCTCTGCACCAATGCCAGAGCCTAGTCCACCCTTCAAAGCAATTTTGAAACTCTTTCTGGAAGGACCATCAAAGCTGTCGTCATATTACCCTTGATGTCCTGAATGTCATAAAAATGTCTTTCTTTCAATATTTTCTTTATCTTCAGGTAAAGAAAGAAGTCATTGGGAGCCAGATAGGGTGAGTAGGGAGGGTGTTCCAATGCTGTTATTTGTTTACTGGCTGAAAACTCCCTCACAGACAGTGCTGTGGGAGCTGGGGCATTGTCATGATGAATTGGTGAAAAGTTCAGGTCGTCTAACTTTTTCACGCAGACTTTTCAACACTTCCAAATAGTAAACTTGGTTAACTGTTTGTCTAATTGGTACAAATTCATAATGAATAATCGCTCTGATATCAAAAAAGGTTAGCAACATTGTTACAACAAGTTTGTGAACTTAATTGTCGGACCCCTGTGTATACACACACGTATCATTAGTTTGAATTTGGTATTGGCTTCATTGGTTTATACATATGCAAAAATTATTGAATTTTTACATTTTAAACCAGTGCAGTTTATTATACACCTATTAGACCCAGATAAAACTTTTTTTTTTTAAAAGTAACTAAGTGTTGGTGGGAAACTATTCCCAGAGTAGGGAACAGTATTGTGAAGTCTGTGATACTGGAAACAGCTGGGAACAAAGGATTACTGAATCCTTAGTGGAAGGAACCTGGTGAGGTCATCTCATTAATCGTTCTGTCTCCATGAAGATACCAAGTGAAAGTTTTCCAAGAAAAGTTCTAGACTACTTTTAAGATATTTTATTTAAAAATTATTTTCATTATGTTTGTGTCATGCTTCTTAATATTCAACGATACAGCCAAATTCTTCTCTCACTTTGCATGGGGGACAAACAAGATAACGGAGTTATAAACAATATGTGACAAAGAATGTTACTGATAGGTGCTGTGAGGCCGAGAGCAGAGTGGACCTCACAGAAACATAGTAAATCCTGTAAATTTGTGTCCCATCTCCAGAGAAACAATGCAGAGCCTCTGGTCATTAACAGCATTATCTAACAATTCTTACTGATTGGCAGAAATATCCCTGTCTAATGTAAATTGCTTCCTATAATTAATATTATTCCTTGTTTTCTCCCAGAAAAGACAGAATAGCTTATTATACATTATGAAATATCACCTTCCCTACCTTGGAGGCATGAAATGTTCATTTGTACATTTAAATATCTACATAGTCTCTGCCCTCAAGTTGAGATAACTGTAGGTTCACATGCAGTTGAAAGAAGCAGTACAGAGCAATGCCATGCCCTCTTTACCCAGGTTCTCCAGTGGTATCATTTGCAAAGCTATAGTAAAATACTATGATCAGGAAATTGATATTAATAAAATCCACGAATCTTATTAAATATTTCCCAGTTTTACATGTATTTATATGTGTGTGTGTGTGTGTGTGTGTGTGTGTGTGTGTGTATTTAGTGCTATTTAATTTTACCACACATGTAGGTTCTTGGGTCCACCACCATATAAACATTCCAACACCACAAGGATTCCTTGTTTTCCCCCTTTTATATCCTTATCACTTTCCTCCCACACATCACCTGCCATCCTGTCTCCAACCTATGGTAATAACGAATCTCTTCTCCATCTCTATAATTTTGTAATTTTGAGAATATTATATATATGGAATAATATCATATGTAATTTGGGGGGGATTGGCTTTTTTGACTCATAATTCTCTTGAGATTCATCCAAGTTGTTGCATATCAAAATAGTTCATTCTTTTTTATTGTTGAGTAGTATTCCACAGTATGAACGTGTCATAGTTTAACAATTCACCAACTGAAAGACATCTGGGCTGTTTCTGGTTGTGGGCTATTACAAATAGAGTTGCTGTCAACACTCACATATGTACAGGCTTTTGTCTGAACATAAGTTTATTTGGGAAAAATGCCCAACAGCGCAATTGCTGGGCTGTATAATATTGCATGTTTAGTTTTATAAGAAACTGCCAAACTGTTTTCCTGAGTGTTTGCACCATTTTGCATATCCACTACGTAGCAATGTGTAAGTAATTCTGTTTTTCTTCCTCCTCACAAGTATTGGATATTGTCACTATTTTTTGTTTTGGCCATTCTGGTTAGTATCTAGTGATAGCTCATTGTGGCTTTAATTTACATTTGTGTGTGATTATGAAATAAATTCAACTTTTGAAAGGAAAACAAAGAGGAGTAACAAAGATTTCAATAAGAAATCTTTGATCACTCTGTTCAACCAAGTTAAGGAAGGACCTCATTAAGTATTCCAAGGATAATTTGAAAGAATGTTTTATGGGTACAGCATAAAGAATGTTTGCCTGCCAGGTAGGGTTTTAACAATACACTTGCAATGTATACAGAGAGCTTAAAAAGTAAAACTTGCTTTTAAAGATCTTGAAAATGTATGTAAATTAGTATGTTTATGCACCATAATCATTTTCTAAAATAAAAAGAACTGGAATTTTCCTACTTTGCAATCTCATTTCAAAGATAAGCTTACAACAGCATTGTCCAAAATGTATTCTCCAGAACTCTTGTTCTCAGAGATGTTTATAGACGGTATGGGGAAAGGGTGAAACCCAGTAAAACTGGCTTTATGAGAAGTTAGAATATGAATAATCATGTGAAACTCTGGAAGAACATATACTATGCAAAAGAATATGAATAGTTAAACCATGGAATCCCTCCCTTTTTTAGGAATATATTTTGGTGATGCTGAACTAGAGAACAGCTAACGCTCTGCAAATGTAATAAAAAAATTGAAACAAAAGAATCAATCAGATGTTGGGGAATAGAAAAGCAGGGTTCTCCACTCAGGATAATAATGATAAAAACGCTCACCTTTCTATGTTATTTCTTAACTTTATTAAACAGCTTCAAGAGCAAGGGTCTGGGCTGTGGTATTCCAGCAGCCAGGGTCAGACATGTGAACCCTCCATGTGATCTGAGAGGGGGTATCTTGGGGAGAAACCAAGTAAAAAAGCCAGGCAGGCTTGTCCAAGAGAAGGCCCCAAGTAGAGAGGAAGAAACTGAGTGTGTGCCAGTTGGAAGAAACTGCATTGTTCAATAAAAATTTTCACAGATGCTATTACTTTTCTACTGTGTGACTTAGAAATTGCAATTGTTTTATGTCAGTATGAGCAGAGGTGGGAGGAAGTGCCTGGAGGAACTCCCTTGGCCAAGGAGTGCAGGAGTCACATCTCTTCATGGGGATGAGAGCCACTAGCATAGGCAGGGAGGGAGTTATTAAAGGTGACCCTGTCTGAACACATTGTCTCCTCCACCTTGAACCCCTTTCCTGGGGGAAAGAGGCTATGCATGTTCCTGGGTTTACCCAGAAATGGGCTCTGATCAGCTCTGAGACATTTCTCAAGTGGGAAGCAGAATCTCATGATCATGTCTTTGGCTTCTGCTCGCTTCGTAGACTAGATATTCTGGTTTCATTGAATATTGCAAAGTCCGGTATTTATTTCACTACAGACTCTAATACTCCATCCCATAATGTGTAGCTATCAGATAGACATCCCAAGGCTCAGGAACTCTGCCTCATGGCTTTTTAGCAGGCAGATTTTGGATTTGGTCCAGATGATATACTGTGGTTGATGGTTGAGTCCTTCTCAAAACAAAATGTTTCTATGCTATCAGGTGGAGATATTATCCACAAAATTTCAGAACAGGGCCTCTTCAAGCTGCCATTCAGTAAGTACTGGAAGATAGCTGAGGTAGTAGGTAGACCAAATGGCTTTCTTGTGTGTTCAAATGAGTTGGGTCCCTTTAGAATGCCATTCTCCACTCACCATCTTTTAGAGATAAAGTTGTAGGTGCCTCTAAGCACAGATTTCATAAAGAGTCACCCTGCATAGAACTGGTTCAACAGCTAAGGGATTAGAAGAAGAGGAGGTGGTAATGAATGATGGCTGTACTGATGTTGAACGAGCCTGGAAGAGGCAAACTTCTCTCGCTTTTCTTCATTACAAAGAGCACTGGGGCTTATACAGGGAAAAGGAAGCCCCCTTTCCCCCCTCACTCCAATGTGATTTTGACACGCTGGCACAAGCATGGGTCCTGCAGAACTGGCTGATTTCATAGTCACACCCTGTACATGAGGATGTATATTCTACTTACATGGGGAGCCATTCTTCTTCATATACAAACATACAGAGGGTGCCAAAAAAAAAAAAGTATACACATTTTAAGAAAGGAAAAAAAAAACTGTATTAAAATTATGCTAATGGTAACCACTTGGAGCACTTCCTATAATTGCAGAAGTCAAACGTGACTTGTATTCATCTTTTGTTATTGGTATATATTGAGTATTACAATTTTAACACAGTTTTTTCCTTTTTTAAAATGTGTATACTTTTTTTTATCACCCTCTGTATTTATAGGCAATATGGTATCAGACATTTTATGGGAAGCATGGACTTGGGTTATTAAGGAAATGTACAGGTCACAGCCCTCTATGGACCATGGGGAAGCATGGCTGGTGGAAGCTTCTCCCAACCCTCTTCTTGCTCCTTGAAGCAGATCTGTTTCTCCAACATTGGGTTTCCAATGCTAGTTTATTTTCTGGAGCCCTCTTGGACTGGGTGGGAGCTGGGACTCCTGGATCAGGGCTTGGTCTGTGATTTCTGTAGTTTTATTACCTCAGTGTAGAGTCATGAACCAATGATCCTGACTATCTCCATGATGCAGAAAATTCTTCCTGTGGCCAACAAATGGAGTACAATGCAGGTAGAACACAACAGTTTTTTTAGCAGTTAGGTTGTATCTTATGGATATGGCATCTTTGAATGAGTGGGCTACCCTGCTGTGGAACAAGCACAGATACTCAGCCTAGAAACATTTTGCTTCTCTGAGCATCAGTGGGTAATGCATGAGGATGCTACCAGGCTTTTTCTCCCTGGTCTGGGGCTCTGGGGAACCACACAAGCAGTGATCAGAAGGCTGATGGAGCAGTTTGAGTCAGGGGCTCAGGCCAGCTCACGGTGCAGGGCCTCTGGACACCTTCTCAGAACTTTATCTGATTTTACTCAAGACCCTTGCTGTGAAGCCAGAGTTCTAGGGCTTAGAGGACCATCAATCCTTGTTTTGGATATAGCCTATAATGGCTTTTCTGGCTATCTCCGAGCTGTCAGGAGACCTGGTAGGCTTTTTGCAGCACCCTGCTATCCAGAGGAAAGGAACTGCCCACTTTTCTGCATTCTGTGCCATAAATGGGAAAAAATATGACAGTATTTGAATGTTTTTCTCCCCTGTGGAGTAAGGTATTTTAATTTTGATTATTTGCACCCTCCCTCATGCCACAAAAAAATATGAAGTGACTTATATAAATACTTATACTATAAAGGAATGAAGAGAAATAACTGAATGAGTCTGGATGATGGAGAAATACTAGTAAAATGAAGCCATGAGAAATTTTATCACCCAAAAATGTATACCCTATGGTCCTGTATGTGTCCCAGGGTTGGGACACAAATTTGTACCTATGATGAAGGAAGTTAGTCCTAAAATACAATTCAATAAAACAATTCTAACAAGAGAAGCGATTAATACAGTTTGGATCCAGAACTCTGCCTCAATCAGGACACACAAGGTATGATCGAAAACTACAGTGAATGTTTAAATTAAAAAAAATGTATTACAGTAAAAGACACATTGCCATTAATCCCCCGCAAAATACACCCCCTCACTTCAAACACACTTATCCCATCATTCTTGCTACTTTCTGAAGCAGTTCTGGATGTCCTCTTTCGTGAGTGTCTTTAGTTGTGCTGTCTTGGTTGCTTCAATGCCCTGAATTGATTCAAAACATTTATCTTTCATAGTCATTTTGACTTTGAGGAAGAGCTAGAAGTCGCATAGTGCCAGATCCAGTGAATAAGGTGGAAGATGACACACCGTAATGTTTTGATTTGACAGAAATTGTCGTACCAGAAGAAATGTGTGACATGGGGCATTGTCATGATGGAGGATGAAACCGTTTGCCCATTTCAAGTTAATGCGTTGTTCTTGATTCATGATTTATGGCACACTTTAAAATACATCTTCTCTCAACCATGGCTCACACCTGACTGACTGCACTGAACAAGTTGAAACTTGTCACACACTCTTACTAAGGTTCAATGCGCCGCTTCCTGTATTAAAGAACCTGCCTTTTCATTGGATGGTACTCGGCAGCAGCATTCACCATATTGTTTGATCACACCTTGTATCTAAGAGCAACTTTTTCATTTTTCTTTGTTGGTTTTAATATGCTATTTTATTAATACAAAAGAATATTCATAACCTATATGCAACTTATAAGTGCCAGTAATATAATAAATACCCACGAATATGCAATCAACAAGAGGATGATACATTCTGTAAATTGTCACTACCTGCACGCTCCTTTCCTTCTCGCTTTGTGCTCTTCTCCTCTCCCATCAGAGAGAATCACTATCTTAAATTTTCTTTATCATTCTTTAGATTTTTTTTGCTTTGGTTTATTCCAAATGTGTAAATACACAAATGATATTTTGCTCAGTTTTGATTTTTTCAAGCTTTATTAAAATAATACACAGACCAAAGTCATCTGGGATTCTTTCTTTCCTATTCAACATTGTTTCCAAGATTTCTTTATGTTGTTGCATATGCGTACAGCTCATTCTTTTTTACTGCTTTGTAATTATCCTTTTTGGGAATATACCACCGTTTATTCATTGTTTGTTGTGGAAAATTTAGTTTGTTTCCTGTATTGTGCTGTTATAAACAATGATGCTGAAATAATTTTTGAATATGTCTTCTGGTACACATATTCAAGAGTTTCTCTAGGGTACTTATGCAGGAGTAGAATTATTGGATATACTTAATAAGATAGTGTCAAGATGTTTTCAAAAGCAGCTGTACCGGTGTACAATCCTGCCAGAAGAGTATGACCTTCCTCAAATTCTTATCCTTCCCAACATTTGACATTGCTGACTTACTAATTTTTGCCAATGTAGTGGCATAAAAACTGTCTCAGGTGGCATTAATTGCATCTCCTTGATTAGTAAGGCAGTTGAATTCCATGTATTTATTTGTTTTATGCTTTTCCTCTTCTGTGAAGTATTTTTTTCTTAGGTATTTTCACATTCTCTTATTGGGTCTTTTTTATTGATTCATAAGAATATTTTATATGTCTTCCCTTAGGCCAGCTTTTCTTTTCCTAGACAGGCAATTTCATTTAGTCTTATGACTTCAATATTTTTTCTATATGCTGATTACTCACAAATCTAAGTATTCAGCCCAATACTTTGTTTTGACCATCACACCCATGAATCTACTCGCATACTCAACATCTTTACTTAGATGTCCCACTGGATTATGTGGCTAAATATGTCCAAAGTTGAACCCATCATCTTCCCATGCTGGCTGAATTCTTCTATTTTGTTTCCTATCTCAGGGATATCATCACCAATGACTCAGGTATCCAAGCCCCAAACTTAAGTGTGGTTTTTGACACTAGCCTCTCCTTATATGCTATGTTCAATTACTCAATTAGGACATGAATTCCTAAGTATTCCATGAATCCATTCCTGTCTCAGCATCCTTTATCCAATAGTCACAGGAAACACTAATCACTGCAGAGCCCTGTTAGCTGTACTTCTAGCCTGCAGGCTTGCTTTGCTTCAATCCACGCTCCATGCTGGAGCCAGGGTGGTATCTTCCTAAAGCATGTTATGTGGTCAAGCTACTCCCTTGTTAAAAAAATTTTTTTTCCTTGTTAAAGATTTCATGGCTTTTATTTCTTGTGAAAGCCCAAACGCAATATGAGTGCATAATTCTTCTACATTTTATTTTATTTTTAAAAATTCTTCTATGTATGGTTCAAAGTATGGTTCAAAAGACTCTTCATTTGACCCAGTTCACCTCTCATTCCTCAACTATTGCCATGTCCTCTGCTTGCTCTGTACTCCACTTGTACCCAGAAATGGTAGAAGCTGTCTGACCTGATCAGATTAACTTCAAAAATGTTGGGCAAAACAGGGAATCACAAAAAAAGATACATACATGTGATGCAAATATTTCAACTCAAAACACATAAATGTACATTTATTCAGCAATGTTTTGAAATAGAGCCAAGACCTATCCTTGGAATTCAAGTTGATTGGTGTTTCTTGCAAAAACCACACCGATAATGGATTATTTATGACTTTCAGTTACAGTTTTTTTTTAAAAAAGTGGATCGTAAACTTAACACTTGTGAAGCAATATGACTGCATAATTCTACATTTTATTTTATTTTTAAAAATTCTTCTACATTTTAAAGACTTATTTTCTCTCCCAAATTATTAAAGCTGGTTTACCCACATTTAACTTGATAGTATTTTTGGTTTAGGACACATCTTCGTGAAATCTTTTCAAAGCATTCTACTTAGAATAAAAACGGCAACTTTCTTTGTGTAATCATCTTTCATGAGTTGACATGATATCTAAATTATATATATATATATATGTCATTAAAATAACATTATGACTGGCATAAACAGCTTTGGGAACAAATACAATTGACTCTTGGTACGCATACGAGGTTGGACAATTAAGTTCGCGAACTCATCCTAGAAAAAGTGCTCCATCCCTCATTACTGAATATCATTACAGTCACCTTTGAAGTCCTCCCCTTGGGAAGCTATGCACCAAAGCCAGTGCCTAGTCTACCCTTCAGAGCAATTTTGGAACTCTTTTTCTGGAATGGCCATCAGAGCTATTGTCGTATTACCCTTGATGTCCTGAATGTCATCAAAATGTCTTCCTTTCAATATTTCCTTTATCTTCAGCTAAAGAAAGGAGTCATTGGGGACCAGATCAGGTGAGAATGGAGGGTGTTCCAATACAGTTATTTGTTTACTGGCTAAAAACTCCTTCACAGATAGTGCTGTGGGAGCTGGTGCATTGTCGTGATGCAAGAGCCATGAATTGTTGGCGAAAAGTTAATGTCATCTAACTGTTTCATGCAGCCTTTTCAACACTTCCAAATAGTAAACTTGGTTAACTGTTCATCCAGTTGGTACAAATTCATAATGAATAAGCCCTCTGATATGAAAAAGGTTAACAACATCATTGCTACAAGTTCGCAAACTTAATTGTCAGGCCTTGTATAATTCACCTGGCGGAGCACAAATACACAGGCTCACCAACCAACCACACATGCTCAGTGAGCTATGGACAGCAGTCAATTTGTTTTACAAATGAGTTAATACAAGGGAAGGTTGGTTAAAAGAATGTCTACTCTATTTGCCGTTCTTTAAATGATCATCTCCAGGCTCTTGCCTAAGTCGTTTTTTCTGCGTGGGATCCTGCTTCCTAATTAAGTTGATTCGTAATTCTTCTTCATGTCTCAGTGTACTTATCACTTCATCTGATAAGTCTTCTCTGACTCCGCACGACTTGGATAGAAATCTCACTATGTGCTACCATATGTTTCTGTCTCTCTCTCTCTAAGGTTTTTCAACATTTTGGGGCCAGATGATTCTTCTCAGTGGAGGGTCTGTCCTGTGCATTGTAAGATGTTTGGCAGCACCCTTGGCCTCCCCTAGATGCCAATAGCACTCTTCCCCAAGTTGTGACAATCAAAGATGATTTCAGATATTACCAATGTGCTCTGCGGACAAAATTACCCTAGTTGAGAGTCATTGCTCTGGATTATAAACGTTCATTGAATGATTGAATGACCTTATTTCTTGGTCTGATACAGAATCAGACAGCAAAAATCATCATATAAATTCAGGGAAGTACTCAGGTGCTATTTCAGACAATATCTTCACCTTCTAAAATACATTTCAGTGCCTTTTTTATTTGGAGCAGTGCTGCCAACCTAGGAAGTTGATTTTACTACCTACAGCAGAATATGGTTAATGGTGTTTTGTATATTTTAAATTATTTTTCAGCTTGCTACAAGTCTGTCTCTCCTTCGTCCCACTTTGCTATCTGCCAAAATCTTAGGCCTTCATAGTGGAAAACATACACTCTTATTAGGTTGGTGCAAAAGTAACTGTGGCTTTTGCAATTATTAATATTTTTAACCTTTTAAACCGCAATTACTTTTGTACTAATACAGTCACTGAGTCTACCAATACATTTCCAAGTAAATTTTGAATTCTATTCTCCTGAAGTTTGTGTAGGAATGAATAAATACAAGGAAGGAGGAATGGGTTAGAAGTATAGTTAATTTAGCACCCCATCTGATTCAGTGGTCTCTCTGTACCCCGTGAGAATTCCCGTCTAGGTGGGAATCACTTTCCATCCTTGGCACTGTCCTACCTATCTATGGGACATTTGTTCATTTCTTTGACCTATATTTTTAAGCACCTAATGTGTGCCAGATACCAGTTGTAGCCATTATACACATGTTAAGTGATTTACCTAAAAATCAGTTTAGGCTATAGGGATATTAGTCCAATATTGGGCTAAATGCTGGTCAGAATCCTCCGCGGTATCTAGTTTTGCCTCCCTCGATTTAAGGGAATGCTGGGAAGTGATTCAGAAGACAAAGAAATGGTTAAAAGACTGATTGTCTTAGTTAAGGAATTGTTAGGAATCCTTAGGTTCTCCTCTGTGGGAGAATTAGCACTGAGATGACAGATCTCGTCTAGAAAAAGGGATCTCTCAGAGATGTCAAGCCCATGCAGCAGACATCACGGAGATGTTCCCGACTGGCATGCTGTCACCCACCACAAGTGACTAGTGGTTCCACCCACTCACCCTGAGATCTGGCGCCTCCGCCTTTGCTGTATTTGTGTGCTGGCACCGTGGCCTTCAGGGCCCCAGGGAGTCTCACTATGGAATCCATACCATCTAAACTGCTTGGGGATGATGGGTTTACATGAACATTTTCAGAAATAACTGTTGTGGTTCGTAACTTTTTTCTCATGAGGTGTTGGAAATAGCAGTTTCAATGACAAACCTCCGAAGGACATGTTAGCTTTTTGTTAGCTTGCAGAGAATCAGAGGGAAATTCCTGCTGGCCTCCCTGCTCTGGTCCACCCTGGCTTCATTTTCCATCTCTGGAAGCTTCCAGCCATGCAAACATACACAGCATCACCATGGTGACTCTGGGACAGATACATGCATATGAAAAGAACATGAGGCAAAATCTCTCCTCTGATGCTTTGTTATGAGGGGAAAGAAGCCTTTAAAAGCTTTCAAAACCACCATGTTTTATTCCGATTTTCACACAGGGACAGCTACCTCAGTCATCAACATAGTATCCTCTCCCTCTGTTTTTGCTTTGCTTGTGGAAATGAACAAAAACTATGGGAGATCTGAAGAAGACACTCCAAGATGAACAGAGCCTCATATCCCTAAACCTACGCTTAAAATGATTTTCTGGTTGTTAAGTGGAGAAGCGGCATCGATGGATAGATCAAGGCTCTCCACATTGGATTGTTAAGTGCTCTGTTCTCTCATTTGTCTTTGTGAGTTTCTGATCTTGGCTTTCCCGTCTCTATTCCCACCCTGGTTCAGGCTGCCACCTCCTCATGTCGAGGTCATTGTGGTAGAATCCCAAGAGCTCCCCTTGCTTCTGATCCCTCTGTCCACCTTCCTCCCCAGCCCCTGGCTGTCCTGTGTACTGAGGTAGACTAATCTTTCCAGGGTCATTCTTGAAGGATCTAGTCATGGCCATGTCACACTGGGTCCTGCTTCACGTCCAACATTTTTTTTCCAGGTGAAATCTGGTTTAAAGGATTATTAAGTGGTGATAGAAAAAACAGCTGCAGCCTGAAGGATGTCTGCAGCAGCAGAGAAATGATGGTGGAAATGGTTGTGGTGGTAGGTCCGTGAGAGGCACTGGAGGCACAGGTGAGGTTGGGGCAAAGGGGGCAAAGGGCAGGGTTTGTCAGTCCTACCATATGCGGTATGTCCAGAATGGCAACTCTGATCACTGGGTAACACCTTTTTGGGTATTGTGCTGATGAAGACTCTGAAGCTGTACTCTGGTTCTGTAGTAGATTAATGGTGGTCAATCTCCAACGACTGTGGTTGGTGCAACAAGAAGTATTTTCCTTCCCTGAAATAAATAAGCGCAACTTCCTTAAAGGTAGGTATGGGAAAGTCAATGACCAAGGGCATGTTTGCAGAAGGAGCAGCAGATCTGAATAAATCAACTTTCATCAAGTCACCCCTTTGTTCTAGAAGGAGCATCCAACCATTTTGTCATCAAACCCAATGTTCTTGTTCTGGCTTCCAGGATTCACCTCGAACTGGTTTGGACCAACTTTAACTCCCACTTCTCAACACACCCCTCCTGCTGTTGTTAGGCTTATCATATTTTTAGTCTTTGAAGGCAGCACCCAACTACCTGCTCCCATATCTTGAGTCCAAGGCAGCCCTTTCTCCTACAGTCCACTCATTCCAGGTTGGCACACCAGTCTTCCCTCACAGCTTGATGTGTGTGGGATCTCTCCTGTGGTCGATGGAGCTCCAGGCCAGAGACAGTGTACTGCCTTACTGAGCACTGAGAACAGGGCCAGAGTTGTGGGAAGTGCTTGGTTATCACCTGTTGAGATTCGGTTTTCTTTCAAAAGTTTGCATTGTAGGTGTGGCATGCTTTTGGTTGCCTACTCAACATGCATTCTCCTCTTTTGCCTTGGTCACAGAACCCTGTGTTATTTCAGTAGTGCTACGCCCAGCTAAAGGGCTACTTTTCCTGTCTACTATACAGCTAAGGGTTAGCAATGAAAGGCAAGCAAACATGGTTGGGCAGGAATTTTGGGCAAGTTTCTTAAGAGAAAGATAGAGATAGATGATTTCCAAATTTCCCCCCCAGTTTGTGACTTGATTTTTTATTTTATTAATAATATTTTCCAAAGAGTAAACATTTTTAGTTTTGATGAAGTCCAATTTGTCACTTTTTTCTTTTATACTGAATGCATTTTGTGTCATATCTAAGAAGTCTTTGCTTAACCCATGGTTACAAAGATTTTTCTCCTATTTTCTTTTCTAGAAAATTTCTAGTTTTAGCACTTTTAGGCCTATGATCCATTTTGAGTTAACATTATATAAAGTGTGAGGCAATGGTCAAGTTTCTTTCGTTCTTTCTTTACTTTTTTTTTTTTTTTTTTTTTTTTTTTTTTTTACATAGGGATGTCTATTATTCTCAGCACCATGTATTGAAATAACCAACATTGTAACCTAGCATTAGGATCCTCTATAGATGGGCTTCAGGGAGGTCCTAAAACCACTTGAAGTTGTATGTAACATTTTGTGTATGTGTGTACATATGACTTAGGACTTAGAGAGTGGAAGTGGAGATGATCCCAAGGTTTCATCGGATTCTGGAGGAGGTCTCTGACCCCCAAGGGGTTATTACTCTAATGTAACTTAACCTTCTTCACCTCACTAAACAAAGGCAGCCACAGAACAGAAGAAAGGGATGTCAAAGACTGTGTGTGAGCTGCTTTGGAGTTCCTGGGAAGAAAATGATAGGCTCTATTGGGAGTAAGCCTGCATAAACACAAACAAATGATTCCTCATAATAGTATTAAAGCCGAGGCAGTAAAACCTTGTTAAATCTGATACTCTGCATCTTTAACATACACATAATTCAAAGCAAGGGCATGGTTGTTTCCAAGTTCACTCTTCTGAGCCACTGTGTTTTAAATGGATGAATCTCACTGAGCAAGACACTAAGTTGACAATAAAACTTTGATTAAGGGGATTTTGTGATGTGACCGAAATTATATATTAATAGTATTCTGAATTCAGAATTTTGTAATCCCCAAATGTCAACTAGAGCTAATCATCAGCCGTTATCCCTCACCTGACTGGAATGGTCATGAAGCTCTGAAAGCAGCGAGCTGTTTAACTTCCAGAGCTGCAAAATGTTTACTGCCTTGGGTTGGGCAGCAGCTGTCACTCCCCCCATGGGGATGAGGAGATGAAGTACATCCCTGACGAGAGAGAGAGAGAGAGAGAGAGAGAGAGAGAGAGAGAGAGAGAGAGAGAGAGAGCTAGACTCCCACTGGTCTTCTATTCCCTGTGGCAGCTTCTAGACCTACATTTTCCAAGTTTTTGGTCAGGCCACCCATAAGCTGACTTTTCCGTGTCCGCTTCCTAAGGAGCACTCCGCTATGACTCAGACCAAGTCCATGGGTCTCCCTTGATCCATCGATGTCACAGAACCAGAGAGCTGGAAGGAATCTTAGACATTATCTACTCTGACCCTTTTATTTGCCGTGGAGAAAATCAAATCGTGGATAAGTGAAATTACTTGCCTAATGTCAGACAATCAGAGGTAGAACTGGAAATAGAAGCTGGGTACCCTGACTGCCAAGCAGCATTCTTTCCGTTATTCACAGAACAGAAAAATGGAAAAGCAAACAGACCAAGGAGTCAGCCAGACTTGGGTTTGGATTCTGACTTTTTACTTATAGCCTGTGTAACTTTGGGGAAGTCAATTAACCTTTCTAAGTTTCAGTGTCCTCATTGGAAAACTGAGATAAGTATGTAGGAAATATTGATTAAGCACCATTTTTGGACTGGCACATGCTGGTTTTGGTCCTGGGTACATAATAGGAAATGATGCAGGCCAAGTTCTTTGGCCCAAGACATAGAGCTCACATCCTAGAATGTATGACATACAAGTGCCTCTCTGAGAAGGTTATTGCAAGCATTAAATCAGGTGATAAATGTGAATATCTTAGCACAGTTTTTGGCTGAGTAGACATTTAATAAATGGTAATAGCAAGTATAATTATTGCTACATAATTAAAATATATCTATTCAGTTTCCCTAAAGGAGGCAAACTCCTAGTATGGCAGAACTGTCTCAGATTCCTATCCAGTACCGCAGTATCTAGGGTCCTCCAGGCAGCCAGAGCACTTTCCTAACCTACCTTCAAACTCTCAAGTACAGTCCTCACCTTGGAATGTCTCCGACAGCCTATTGATTAATCCAGATGCTACCCTTAGTTTCTCAGCTGGGACCTCTTCTGAAAATCTGCAGAGGCTAGTGACTCTCTGCCATCCCCCTGTGCCTGCCACTGACATTTCTCCAGTGACCCTCTCAGCTCTATTGTGCGCCTCTGGCTTCTGAGCTGTGGCCACCAGGCCCTGCCTTGGTTCTGGCTCTGGTCTGCCATTTGGCTCCCTGATCCCTCATGTGGGATTGGTTTTCTCTCTCCTGCCCAGCCTCAATGTTCTCTCTTCCTCCTTTCAAGGGTGTCGATGACACAGTTTCTGCCAACCGTCCAGCACAAAGTCCTTAGAGCATGAATATCACTCCCTGCCTCAGTCTCATCCCATCTCCAGGCCCACAGTCCATTCTGAAGTAATGGGACTTATGGGTAGGGAGGAAAGCCCTTGGTTTTATAAACTCTATTCTACCTACCCTCCTCTCACATATGGGGCAGGGTGAGCCATGACTGGAGTTGGTGGGTATAGAGGTAGCTGTTTGGAAAAGAGAAAAATGGGAATTAGGGTGACTCATGCACACACAAAGCGCTGTTGAAATCAAGCTCTCCTTTGCACTGTCAAATATCAATGGTGTTCTTGTGAATTTTTCCTGATGTATTGGGGTTCATGACCCAGTTCAATGCCCAGGCTCTGCAAATTGGAGGAAATTAGTGTTGTAAAATGAACAATATATGTTTAAAAGAGTATGTGTATGTACAACAAGCCAATTTCTGAATAGTCTATGTCTCTACATCTTCTCTTTGGTGAAGATAACTGAAAATTAGGCAAGAACAATAGCTAACAGTTATGGAGTACTTGGAAATACTGCTCTAGGTCATTTAGATATATTAACTTATTTAAGCCTCAAAAAACCCTCTGAGGTAGGCATATTATTATAGACTTTATTATAGATGAGGAAAGTGGGGCACCAAAGAGGTTAAGTAATTGGTTCAATGACATACAGCTGAGATACATACAACCTCTGGCAATTCAGCTCCTGAGCCATCACGCAATGCCACCTATGATCCATTTATTACTCAGTAACTCTCACAATAGAAATGCCTTTTATCTCCTCCCAGGAAAGAGCAGTAATTTAAATGAGTGCACATTCCATACACATTTTTTTTTGTGTCAGAAACTGTTACTAGGGCAGCAATGGAATGAGAGGAGCAGTGATATGTGCCAGGCTGCAATTTTCCTCCCTGCTGCATCAAGGCAGTAAGGGCAGCTCCTACCTCGCTTCCCTTGGGAAATTTGGTAGTAACCTTCCATTTTTCCTCAGTGGCAGCCTATGGTCCATCCAGCTGGGAAGGCATCATTCTTGTCTAGACTGTCTATGTTCAAAATAACTTGTTCAAAAATCCCAGAAGATTTGTAAACCAAGTTGTACTTAAATGAGAAGTGATTATTCTGATTGATAAACGGGGTGTCAGGAGCCGGGCATGTGTAGTTCAGTCCCTTCTTCTTTCCATGCTCCTTGCATCCATCAAAGCACTCTCATTATGCTCTGCTTTGGTAGCAGAGATTTGAGAGGGTAGGCCTTGCTCCTGCAGGTGAGGCATACCTGGTCTAAGACTGCCGTGGATGAGTGGTTAATTCTGTTGAATTTTAGAGTTCAGTGTTAGGAAGCCCATTGTTGCTGCACATCTAAAATGTGTTACTACAGAAAAAGCAACTAAACACAATGAAAGCAATGATGAGAAAAGGAGGAATGGAAAATAAATAGCAAAATATCAGAAGTAAGTCTTTCCTTATCAGTAATTACTTTGGATGTAAATGAGCTAAACTCCCCAATCAAAAGGTTCGGCAGAATGGATTTTTTTATTTTATTTTATTTTATTAAATTTATTGGGGTGACAATTGTTAGTAAAATTACATAGATTTCAGGTGTACAATTCTGTATTACATCATCTATAAATCCCATTGTGTGTTCATCAAGACACTTACTTTAGATGTAAAGAGCAAATAGATTTAAAGTGAAAGAATGAAAAAAAGATATTCCATGTTAAGAGTCACCAACAGAGAAATGGGGTGGCTATACAAATAGCAGACTAAATAGACTTTAAATCAAAAATGGTTAACTGAGACAAAAAAGGACATTGTATTACAATAAAATCATCAATTTATCAAGAAAAGCTAACAATTATAAACAAATATGAACCAAACATCAGAGCCCCAAAATATACAAAGCAAACATTGATAGAATTGAAGAGAGAAATAGACAGTTCTACAATAATAGTTAGCAACTTTAATACCCCACTTTCAATAATGGCTGGAAGAACCAGACTAAAGATTAATAAGGCAATAGAGGATTTGAACAACACTTAGACCTAACAGCTATATGTATACATCACCCAACAGTAGCAGAATAGACATTTTTCTCAAGTATACATGGAACATTGTCAAGTCACAAAACAAGTCTTAATAAATTGAAAAAAATTAAATTATACAAAGTATCTTTTCTGATCACAATAGAATGAAGCTAAAAATGAATAGCAGAAGGGAAACTGGAAAATTCACAAATATGTGGAAATTAAACAACACACGTTTAAACCACCAATGGGCCAAAGAAGAAATCACAAGGGAAATTAGAAAATACCTTGAGATAAATGAAATGGAAAGCACAGCATACCAAAACTTTCAGAATACTTAAAAAACAGTGCAAAGAGGAAAACTTATAGCTATAAATGTATTCATTAAAAACAAGAAATACCTCTAATCAATAATATAACTTTTTAACTTAAAAACTAGAAAAAGAAGAGCAAACTAAATCTGAAGTAAGCAGAAGGAAGCAATTAATAAAGATTAGATGGAAGTATACAATAGAGACTAGAGAAATTTAATGAATCTCAGAGTTGTTTTTTTGAAAACGTAAACAAAATTAAAAAGTCTTTAGCTGGATTGGCTAAGTAAAAGAAAGAACACTCAAATTACTAAAATTAGAAACGGAAGTGGGAGATATTACTACTAATTTTGCAGAAATAAAAAAGATTCTAAGAGAATACTATAAATATTTGTACACCAACAAATTGGATAATCTAAATGAAATGGACAAATTCTTAGAAACATACAATCTAACGAACTGATTCATGAAGAAATACAAACTATGACTTCTAAAGAGACTACTATTAAGAAGAATGAAGCAGTAATCAAAAACCTCTGAACAAAACAAAGCCCAGGACCAAATGGTTTCATTGGTGAATTCTACCAAACATTTAAACAATGACCACCAATCTTTCTCAAACTCTTCCAAAAAACTGAAGAGGAGAAAACACTTCCTAACTCATTTTATGAGGCCAACATTACCCTGATACCAAAGCCAGACATGTACAGTAAAAGAAAACTACAGACCAATTATCCCGTATGAATGTTGCTGCACAAATCCTGAACAAAATACTGCCAAACCAAATTCAGCAGCATACTAAAAGGATTATACAATATGAGCAAGTGAGTTTTATTCCTGGAATGCAAGGCTGTTTTTTTTTAATTAATTAATTAAATTTTTTTATTAGTTTCAGGTGCACAGGACAAAGCAATACTTAGACGTTTATCATTTATATTCCTCACACTGTGTGAACCCCCCTCCCCCATCCACTATCCCTCTGACATCGCACAGAGCCATTACGTTTCCACTGTCTCTATTCCTAATGCTGTACTCCGCTTCCTGTAACCATACACACACACACACACACACACATATATATATACATATATATATATATATATATATGTATATATATATATATAAAATTATAGTTGGCATTCATTATTGTTCAGCTTCAGGTATACAGTGCAGAGATCAGGCATCTACATCATCCCTGAGGTGGTCTCCCAAATGTGACACGTGTCCCTCAGATAACCTACAAAATCTTTACATTATTGGTTACATTCCCCAAATTAATTTTCAAAACCCCGTGGCCATCTTGTGGTTACTGACTGTTTTCTAATCCCCTCACCTTCCCCCTTAGCCCTGACCCGCCCCCATCTAGCAACCCTCAATTTTTCCTCTGTGTCTCCGAAACTGTTTTTGATTAGTTCATTCACTTATTCTTTTCTTTAGATTCCACATATAAGTGAG